>NC_090870.1:54389550-54429550 GCF_036669935.1 Montipora foliosa
TCATATTGACGATAATCAATAGTCCCAGTTGAGAGTCTTTTCCCTAGAGCTTAACATCTTTGACCGTGCAGCCTATTACCAGAAAAATGTTACGTACCCCATAGATAAGGCTGCGTTATTTTGAATAATTACGCCAATTTGAGTGAGCTAACAAGTAAGTCTTCTTCTGGCACATTTAAGCTGGTCAAGAGTGCAAGCTATCATGCATTGCTGAAGTGGGAATCCGCCAATTCGCAAAGTTTTCATTTGGTCATGTGGATGATGGAACCCGATGCGACGATTTCGATGAAAACAGTGGACTTTGCATCAACGGAAAATGTCAGGTACTTATATAACAAAAGAATGTTTTAGCCAATTGTGTAATCTTAGCAACTTCCTGTTGGTCTGTTTTAAAAAGGGGTCGCATGTTTGGAGAGCCAAATTCATCTCGTGATTTCCATTCCTTCCAGTTTTTTTTAAACTTATATAATACGTTTCACTAACGAATTCAAACAGAATTTTATTTCACTATTTGTAAGAAATCACTTTATTCTGCAATTAATAAACATTTGCTCTTTACATATCATAACTTCGCCATTTGAGTACAGTTGTCGTCCTTCCCAATTGTAACGTTGTCGGCTTTTTTTATACTGGGTACGGGTACAATCATACTTTCCTCAATGTACTTCGGGATAGATCGATTTGCTTACAATACAATATGTAATTAACTGACCACTCTCCACAGGGGCTTTTAAGGGCTGCAATGAAAAAAAAACAACAACAACAACACTGTTAAGAATCCCAACTGGCCGGGGCAAACCAGTTAGTTATTACAAGTACAACTGAGAAGTTGAACCAGGGAATACCAGGAACAAATTCAACGAGTGGTCAGCACGGGTCTTGAACCCGGGATATCTGAATCTCCGAATGCAAGCACCCTAACCATTGGGTATCCCTTCAGCCGAGTTTATTTTATACCCAAAAGTTGAAGGAGTATAAAGCAGGCCTCAGCAAATTTCATTACAAATGTTCAATATTCCCTTTTTTTGTTTGTTTCCAAAACCAGCCATTGGGATGTGATAAGGTGTTTGGATCATCGAAAGTATTTGACCGCTGCGGTGTTTGCGATGGAGATGGAACGTTGTGCATTGGGAAAAGGTTTACATACAAAGGCTTTCCAAACCCAATGAAAGGTGAGGAAACTGTTCCCTTGGTTCCAATCCTTACGCGGAGAAGTTGATACTTTGTCAGACAGATGTCATATTTGTCTCGTTTTTTGCTTTTTCGTGGGCTACAGGTCATTATCAGCCGATAGGATTTCTTCCGGAAGGAGCTAGGAATATTCAGATCAAAGAAATGAGAGGATTTAAAAATTATTTGGGTGAGTAATTTAGCATGGGGTGAAACTATTTATCGAAAGGCCAGTTACGAATCTCTGTAGCCTCTTTTTTAAAGGGGGTTCATGTTTCTTCACGCGCGAATAGAATCATATGGTGCACAGGATATTTCAAACCATTTATAATTCTTGAAGACATAGAGCTAGACAACAAAATTGTGTGGTAAATATGAAAACATACCTCTCCTACCCCACCTTCACGGTGGTCATTTCCTTGTGTTCACTTCATGAAATATTTAGCAAATTGAACATTTTTTTCCCATTCAGTACCAGTGTTGTTCATTTCTATAGCAATGATGGTCACCAGTGGTAAAGATTTACTGAATATGGACTTTCGCATAAAACCCCGTTCGTTTAATTTCGTGGGCGCCGGCACAAGGTTCAAATACACCCGTGATGATCTGAACAGAGAAAAGATTACTGCACAAGGACCGTTGACCAAAGATGTAGAGTTACTGGTAAGATAAATTTAGACTAAGTATTTTATTGCCTTAGATTAATCCCATAATTGTCAGGACTGTAAAGATCCGTAAATGATTTTTTTTTTAACTTCCTGTTTGTTTAGTATTTAGTTCAGTCTTGGAAAGAGGAGTATGAAGTGAGGATCCGATACTTGTTTCCAAATCCCAGCCAAAAGGTTGCGGATACGGAATTTGTTCGCGGCCTGGAACTCCACAAGAAAGTCAGTTTTAAATGGACACTGCGCTCACTGGGTTGTTCTGAGAGCTGTGGGGGTGGTAAGGAACTCTGCTCTTCTATGCATGGCAGAATTTATTTGGAAAGGTTTCCAATATACTCAGTCCGCAATCTAGGTCATATACGCACTACGAAGTACACGTGCACATTCTGTTTTTCGTACTGGCCGTGCTAACAGAAGCGAAAAGCACCTGACAGACGAGCGAGCGAAGGAACGAACGAGTAAGCGATCTAGCGAGTTATTGAGGGAGTTAGCGAGTGTTATTGAGTGAGTGAGTGAGTGAGTGAGTGAGTGAGTGAGTGAGTTGCCGTTCTTATATATGTACTAGACACGCATAATCTGTCCAGACGAATTATGCGTCTCTTCTCTCATGTTATTCGTCTAGTGTAAAGACGGGACGAGCTATATAAGACGTGGCATACTCCGTCTGGGACGAACTTGGGCAAACATTTTTTCTTCTTCTGTTAAGTTCGTCTAGTAGAAAGACGGGCAGAAGACAAATCATGCCTCTGGACGAACTATCCACTTTAGTACGTCTTCGAAGACTCACTAAACTGGATCGTTCGTCCAGACGCATAATCATTGTGTCTTGTGCCTGTCTTTATACTCGACAAAGTTAACAGACGCAGAAAAAAATGTTTGCCCAAGTTCGTCGCAGACGAATTATGCCTCTCTAGTATAAAAACGGCCAGTGAGTGAGTGACTGATCCTACTTTGCATGTATTGCGGGTCGAGTCAGACAGGCGCGTAAAATGAAAGGGCAAACAAGAGCATCGTATTTCAACGAATACAGTATAAAGATCTGCAACATCGAAATCTTTTTCATCTCACGTAGGAATTGAGTTGATCAAAAGCATCTGTGTCCGCGAGGATGACGAATCCATGGTCAGTGATCACTTTTGTACAGGAAGGAGGCCTGACGATGAAACTATTGAATGTAACACTAAGGAATGTCCAGCAAGGTGAGAATACCCTTTTTCCTGCTTACACGACAATGTAGCGTAAATAAGGTCTGCAAAGCTTTTTGGAGGTTTTATCTTCCCGGTAATGAGTCGGGGATACTCGGAAAAAAACAGAGTGAAAAAGTAACCTTCCGATTACTACTTCGGATACTCTTCCACTGAGCTTACGGGGACTTACTTTACATGGAGTCAACACTCACTATCCTCTTTCATTTTTTTTTCATTTTTACTTTACAACCACGTTTGGATTGATTTCACTGGATCTTGCCAGCTATGCAAATTACAAAGGGTGTTGCAAACGCAGTTGTAACTTTAACCATAACTCACGCAAACCGCTAACGTGCAATAATGCAACCCCAATTGCCACCGGTGAATGCTGCATTTTGCGCTGCTGTCAAAAAGGTATGGCGATATATGAGGCCATTTCAGTCACCTACAGAGCCCCTTTAATTAATACAACAGACAATCATTGGATGTTCGTTCAGGCAACAGGGCATGGTAAGTTATCTTTAAACCACAGGCTTCGACGATAACAAAGACCAGAGATCTTAATAATTTACGATACATACAGCGAAATAAGGAGGGATTCACTAATTGATCCAGATAATGGCAGTGCCGAAGATACAAGTTTCAAAAAGGACACAACACTTTAAAGTTTAACAGACATGTTTTGGCAGATAGCTCTGCCATCTTCAGTGTAGACTGCTGGCAGTCCGTTCTCTCTCGTTTGTCTGTCGAACAAATGTTGGCAATTGAACAAGAACGGCGAAAGGGATTGGGACAAGACGAGATGGGACTAATCCCTTCACTCCATTTTTTGTGTGAACGCGCTTGCCTCAGATTGCATACTCGACGCTCTAAGCAATCTACCTTCAGTGCGAATACAGAAAGTGTGATTTGGTATAACAACTTTTTAGAGATCAAAAGCATACCGTTTTGCGTGTTCCTAAGACAGTTTTGTGATTATTAACTACGCCTTTTCGCATTGATTTATTACTATTACAAATTTCTTAATTCCTCATTATCATTGCAAATGCTTTCCTGTTTATGCCACAGCCTAATATATCTCATATTCACACTGAAGATGACATACGTATCTGCCCAACCATCTGTTAAACACATGGTCTTCTCCTTCAGAATTCACCACTGTTTATTGCGTGATGTTTGTAATTGGTGGCAAAAGAATGTTTTAACGACGCTTACAGCTGCGTCTATTCAAATGATACCGTCAAGTTCACACTACCGGCGCTATTGTAAGTAAGACGAATGCTCCTGACCAATCAAAATGTGTAAAATGATTACATTGTTGAAAAATCCAGGTGGAAGACTGGAGAATGGACCGATTGTTCAAAGACCTGTAACGACGGTCACCCAGGAAAAAGGACACGGGAAGTTATTTGCACGGATGAGTCGCATGGAATAGAGATTGAAGTACAGGAATCTCACTGCAAGGAATCTAAGCCCACGTCATATGAAACATGCGCAATACAGGCTTGTCCGGCGGAGTGGATCACAGTGAAATCAGGCCCAGTAAGTACCTAGCTTAAGCCTGTTGTTTTGTAGAGTCTTGGTACTGAAATGAAATGTGTTTACATTTGGCGGAAACAAACTGTGGCATTTACAAAGTCAATGTTAGTTTCCTATCGGAATCAAAGCCAACCGTGCATTCATGGCATCTCATCTCGAGCTCAGCTGTGGAGCGTTTTTACTCACGTGACCAGCAGACATATTAGATTACTGAAAGAAAAGAAAGTATTTGCATAAAAAATAGAGTTCAATTTCCGGAGGATTAGTTTGGTACACCATCATGGCCGCCATTTCTTTGTTTTGGAACACCAATATGGCCGCCTTGACGCCATGTGAAAACACTCTATACTCCTGTCCTGTGTCGTGAGTATAAATAGACGTAGGGTAAGCTGAAGGGGAGGAGGGTGGGGAAATTTGCAGACATTGTAGAGTCAGTAGACTTGCGAGAAGTGAGAAATTTTTGCATGCAAAGGCGTTTTAAATGTCTTGGAAATTTCCCTGGGGACTTCTAGGGCTAATAGAATAACTGGCACGAGAGCACGGAGTTATGCGATTACCTAATTCGACGTGCGAAGGCTTTCACGCGAATGAGAATAGGAAGGAAGATAGAACTCATCCACGCACTTCTCTGGATAATAATTTACATAACAGCACTTATAACCCACCCATTCATTTTCCAGCGATTTAATTGGCTAATTTGCGTCACGTGGTGCAAACGTATAGGACAGTTTTCACGCAATAACCCCGTTTCCGTGGATATTTGCCCTGAGAATTGCTGTGGCAATCATTTCCGTTGAAAAGAAAAAAGCCACCGGAAAAAGGCAGCAGGAGAGTTTTCTTTTTACATGAAAAAAAAACAAACTCGTTTTCTGGATTCTAGTGATAGCGACATTAAAAAGCTTTCCGGAAGGTATAAGAAAGTCAACAAAATGCGCTGTCAACGTATTTGAAGGTTGTTTCGCTATCTGTTTCGACTTATCCTAATCAAAGGCGTTGCCTTCGAAACCTATAATACAAAGTAAAGATACGAAATGAATAAACGTACAAAGCGACACGACTAAAACAAAATATTTACCCAGTAGTCTACCAGAATTGTACTAACTATTTTCCGTTTGATGTCTACTAGTACTGGCTAGAAGTTTTGATATGAAAGCGCAAGAAGCGCATTTGTCACTTCTGTAGCGCAAAGGAATAATTGCGAACCCGCTAATTACATACTTTCGTGACTGAACAAACAAAGGTGAAGGAATTTATGAGCAAACTTCAGAGATTTAATCCTACTGAGTCATTTTATAGAGTACATAATTTAATTCACTGTGTTTACTAACTGTAAAATAAACCAACCGATCGAAGGAGAGAAAAATTCCAGCCACACTTGAAAACACTGTCATCCAGACTTCGCATTCTCTCTTTCATGCTATTACTTTTTCAGTAAGCAAAAAAGCACCTTGAACGCTTTCTTTCTAGTCAAATTTTGAACATATTTGCCCTCGAAGCTTCGAATTCGCTTCTCGATCAAATAATCATTTTTCGGACAATCTCTCTGCCGCGGACATTATCAGCCGACATACCACCCACCCGAAGGGGTTTATTTACTAAATAACAGCGTACATCTTTGATATTGGACATCAATATTGTGGTCAATAACCCACTTTCAAAATATTAAAATTCAGTCCTAAACAAAAGGCATCATCCCGAGGCTCCGGGGAATAAGATCATACAAATCCTTAATCTCGTACCCAGATCTCCCACGGTCAAACGGAAGGGAGATCTGGTAAAGTTCGATTTCGAGCATGCTCAGTGCCAGCGAGGCCCGAAATACGGGTTTTCCTATCACTGCGCTTGTTCGTACTCTCTCTTGTGATTTTGGGTAATTTTGCGGAATAAACATGAATTTCGAGAGTATTCTTGAAGAGATTCTTTTCGGTAGACGACAAGGAAACCTTAAACTTAAGCCCAAACAGAAAGAAGCGCTACAGGCGATTGTATTTGAACGGTCGAGATTGTTTAATTGTCGGAACAACTGCAGAATCACTGAAACGAGCGCTTAGGCTTAATCAGTAAACGAGTGCTATTTTCTTCACACAATCTCGTGAAAAGTGTAGTTAACCAAACCGTAAATTGAAAGGGAAAATGTTAAAGAGTGCTTAGACCTAATCATTGCAACGAGCGCTATTTTCTTGACACGATCTCGTGAAAAATGTAGTTAATCTAATCGTAAAATTCACAATTGATCACTACTTAATTCGCGAGTCACGCTTTAAGAACGAGAAATACTGTTTTGAATAAATTTAATACATCCTTCAACTTGAATTTATCAGCTTCACTAAGTGCCCCGTGAAATAAGCCAATCGGAGCGCAGATTGCATTGCCGCAACCATTTTTAAGTAGCCAATGAAAAATGGTGTACTGTCGAACTTTACCAGATCTCACATTTCCAGTGACAGAGTGAGATCTGGGTACGAGATTAACAAATCCTTACATTTATTCCCTAGAGCCTCGAGATGATGTCTTTAATATAACGAAGTCGGTCTGTTGACACCTGTCAAAGCAAGGTATCCACTGACCAGTATCACGCGACTATATCCTGACCAACTGGGTTTCGATTCCATCGCAGGCTCAAGCCAGGTTACCTTATTGCGTTTCGACGGAAAAACGCATATTGTTCTTGCAGTTGCTCGTGGACTCAAGCTGGATGCTATCCTGCGTTGAGTGACTTTCGTAGGACTAGCTATGTAAAATTGCCGCGACCTTATGCGACTATGGGAGCATTGATTCGATCGACCACGTTTTTCGACGTTGCTCATTAAGTTGGCTCCCTAGAGTATTTTCGAATACCCTCCCTACAGGGCACGAATTACAAACGGAAACCTAATTGATTTCTCTCAAAGTTTTCCCTGTAGCGATTCACCAATATGGGTACCGATGTAAGGATTATTTTTTGGGTGTTAATTTTTGCATTGGCCGTCACCATGGCAACATCACCTCGTATGACAGGCTGATATATTCCTATTTTTGACCAAAATTCCTTAATATTTATATTTTCCTTCGGTGAAATTTGTTTATTCTTTGCCACTTTATGGAAATGATATTGCCTGACATTTTGAAGTGGTAAAGAGTCAAGGTCGTTCAGACGGTTCTGCCAATATTCTGTAATTTGTCATTTTTCTAAATATATTCGATTAGCTCCGACAGATTTTAACAAAACTAGGGTATTTGATAGGAACTGTACGTGGTCAAAAAATTTCCCGAAGGGAAAGCGAGAAAATTAACAGCTAATTTTACAGATTTGGTAACGCAGACGTCACAAAAATCAGAAAAACACGGGCTATTCAGTCTTTACGCGCCATACTTGCGCGCGGCCCTAAAACTCTAGGGAGCCTCGTTAGGGTGGCTCAAACCAGTCAAGAGAGCTTGTCATTAGAAGGATTGACACTACAACACTTTATCACGTAACAGCAATGCTATGATCTATCGTGAAACATCAATTATTGTTGAACGAGATACAGTCATTTTTGCAACGTTACAAGTTACCACAGCTATAGGAAAGCTTTGTAAAAACAGCCTATATTTTGGCTTATTTGTTCATATCTGAAAAACGAACTCGGTGACCCCGACTCCAATTTTTTTCTTGCACAAAAGAGATCAACAGGCTAAGATGAAACTCAAAGCAACTTTGCAAAGTCAAAGAATTATGTGGAGCGGATTCAGAGCTACCTTAAATTTTCAATTATTTAAGGTGGCTCTGAATCCGCTCCTCAGGAATTTTTCAAACTGTGCAAAACGTTTCATTCGGACATGCGGATTACCTTATAGAAATAAAAGCCAAAATATGGTGTGTTTTTGCAAGGCTTTCGCGTTGCCACGGTAACCTTTTACGTCACAAAAATGACCCAGTCTTTTCCAGCAGCAATTGGTGTTTGATATGGTACCATAACAATCCTGTTAAGTGATAGTGTTGTAGTGTCAATCCTTCTAATAAGAACGTTTCTTTCAAGTGATGAAACTGGTTTGGGCCACCATAAATGAAAGCACAGGCACCGCAAGCTCAGGGTGAGGGAATATAAGGATTTGTATGGGAATCCTAATAAAGGACCTGAAAAGATAATTTTACGAGACATTTTTCAATTAAAAAGTCTAACCTTACTGCCATCGTGGGTAGCCTCCTTCCTGTGAGGTTTTTTTCCAATTCGACCGTTGACAAGCGAGGAACTGATACTGGCTCAATTAGCGTCGAATCTGGGAAATAACCTCACAGGAAGGAAGCGATCCACAATGGCAATAAGGGTAGACTTTTTAATTGAAGATTTTTTCGTAAAATTATCTTCTCAGGTCTTTTATCGGGATTCCCATACAACTCAAACCTTTACAAAAATGCTAACCTTAGGCCTAAACACTATGCTTTAGATAATGACTAGGCCTATGGTTAGCATTTTTGTAAAGGTTTGGGTCGTTTCTGCTGTATACCTTTCACCCCCTACCCCCACCCCCGGAATAGTCATGCCGTAAAGTTACGTCCTTGACACCTTGGATTGGACTTGACACCTATTGGATTTTGAACTACTCTTAACGGACATTACCTTATACACATATCAGCATTGACTTTGTTTATAAACCATTTTGTAAACCCAAGTTTTGACTACAAAAACCAATCGTAAAAAAACCTTTTAGAAAAATAAATAAGTGGTCGATAGACCACGTATAAAACAGGATAAGGATTGTTTCTTTCCTACCCTTCTGCGTTGCTTCCAAAGTGATTGTCGAACGCACTTTAATAATCTGAGATTACTACTACTTGTAAGAATAAAATAACCCGGGAGCTCCGATTTCAGGCTTGGCTAAATCTATACCCAGTTATAACCTCATGCAAAGACATTTAAGCGAGAGTGACAGTGACGGATACTTTAATGGATTCTGACCGGCGCGAGGTCTTTCCAAATTCAACTACTCAAATCTAACCTAATGAGTCTATGACATTTTCTTGCTGTACTTTTCCAGTGTTCGGCTACTTGTGGTAGGGGTATCCGAGAAATTGAAGTGGTCTGCGTAAAGACAACGGAATCCAAGGTGAAGGAGCCAACAGACGACAAAGAATGCGAACAAGATAAACCCCCTACTAAGACAACTTGCAATACCTGGACACCATGTTGATGGTCTACGTGACGATGCGGCTTTGAAAACACTGTCAGACAAGATTGCCTAACAAAATCGCCAATTTTATTGTCCTCTTGCTTCGTCAAATTTGCGTTCGCAAGCCATTAGACCCTGGCACGATGGAAAAAGTAAACTGACACTTCACTGCTCCAAAAGCAATGTTACGGAGAAGGTACTTAATAAAGTAAAAAGTGGTTTAAATCGCTGGTAAAACGCAACAGTGTATAAGCCGGCTTCGTCTGAAATAATGAGAATGCTCAACAAATTATATCTCGCAACGAAACAATTGTACTTGAATAAGTTTGAACATTAAACGTAAGGTGCCTCACTGAGAAGATGGCTATGCCGCTTAAGTTGTGCCAACATAAAAACGATCACAGCCGTTTTTTCGTATACATTAGTCACAGACTGTAATTACTGAAAAAAGAAAAATATAACGACGCCTAAAGAACCCTTACTTTTAACGTGAAAGTTGATTGTTACCTTCTTACTTTTAACGTGAAAGTTAACTGTTACCTTGCAACTCCGCAACTGATCTTTCAAGTGAAACGAGACGCCTTTCTTCATTTTTTCTGAACACGACGGGGCAGTAGGTAAAAACCCCGCATGATTTTAGGTACCCACTTCAGTTGATTTAAAACACTAACACGTTTAATCTTTTCAATTCCCTTAAGGCCCGTTTAAACGGTTTCAACATTTGCTTCGAAATGCATTCAACGCTTTTTGAACCAAATGTTCGGTGCGTTTAATAAGTCGTTAAACGTTGTTGAAATTGTAAAAAAAATGTTGGAAGCTTGTTAAAAGCGTGTTGCATAAAGTCAGAAACCCATAAGGGTTGAAACGTGTAACAGCCCCTTGTGTACTGGGAAACAAGCTTCTGAATATTCAATTTGCTAAGTACCATATTTGGAACAAAAAGAGCGAGGGGTTTCCAAATATGGTAGTTAGCACTGAAACATTCAACCAATCAGTTCGCACTGAATATTCGGAAGCTGTGAACGCGCGTTACACGTTTCAACCCTTATGGGTTTCTGATAAAGTTTACATCGGTTTCAACTTTCATTCGACATCGATTCATTTCTTTCCTTTGTTCTCGAAAATTTTGGATGCTGTTAAAGCCGTTTGAACGCTCTGTTGAACAACTGTAGAACACACGCATGCTCCGTGATCGCTAAATCACTATGGTGGCAAGTAGTTCATCTGGACGAGAGAGTCTGGTTTCTAGTTCTTAGTTCCTCGCAATCAAATTTCGCGAAAGTGTTGGTTCTTTTGTGTTGGCGCAATGTTGGAGCCGTTTGAACGGCCTCCGCACAACTTTGTTTTTGCGTCCAACATTTGCCCAACATCCGTTCAACTTTTGTCCAACAAATGTTGGGTTGGTCAACTGTTGAAACCGTTTAAACGGGCCTTCAGCAGCCTTTAGCTGTTTTGGAATGCCACGAAATTAAACAATGACATTGAGGCAAAATATACCTTAAAAGCCACCCATACACGCCTGTTCTATCGTAACACAGAGTTCAAAACTATCGCTAAAATGTTAACACAAACGAAAAGGCTACAGTCGATATGCGTCACACGTTAATACATGCAAATGAAACCAATGAAATACAGCTAGTTATGTTATCTAACACAATTAGCAAGCATATACACTTTGCCCTTGGTAATGAAAACTTTATGGAATATATGAAAGCTTTTAAAAGGTGTGCATCTTCCTCGGTCACTTGCGTCTGTTAGCTGCAAACCTCATATCGGGAGTGCCATTACTCTTTAGAGGACCACACCCAAAAGACGATGAACTGGAGCTGCGGCTGGAACTGCTATACGAGACAGGTCTACTATAGGCTGCCTTATTAGCTGCATACCTCATGTCTGGGGTGCCATCACTCTTCAGTGGGCCACTTCCACAAGACGATGTGCTTGAGCTGTAGCCGGAACTGCCACTCAACATTGGGCTGCTATACGCCGCCTTGTTTGCAGCATACCTCATATCGGGGGTGCCATCACTCTTTCGAGGGCCATATGCGCTTGATATGCTATGGCCACTTCCATACAACGACGAACTTGAGCCATAGCCGGAACTGCCACTCGACATTGGGCTTTTATACGCCGCCTTGTTTCCAGCATATCTCATATCTGGGGTGCCATCACTTTTAAGTGGCCCTCCAAAGCCACTTCCACTTGAGGACGAACTTGTGGTGTAACTTGAACTGCTATAGCTACTTAAAGAAGAGGAAGATATGGAGCTGCCGCTTGACATTGAATCGCCAGAAGAGGATGAGCTACTGCCGGCAATCCTATTTGCTCGATACCTTATGTCTGGAGTTCCATCCTTTTTAAATGGACCTAACGTTGGTGACTGGCCACGCAAAGCGCTTGTTTGTGGAGACACTGATCTGCGAGATGCGTTATTAACGGCATACCGCATGTCTGGTGTACCATCTCGTTTGACAGGTCCTGACAAGTTTCCAGAAGGCGAAGTCTTTCTGTTCACTTTGAAGCGCATATCTGGAGTGCCATCCTTTTTGAGAGGATCACTTCTGTATTGAGGTACCTTAGGGCTCGCCTGGGATGGTGACGTCTTCGAAGCCTCTTTGTTGACTTTAAACCTCCTGTCCGGTGTGCCGTCCTTTTTCAACGGAATCTCTTTGTGTTGTGAACTGGCTGGATTTTTTTGGGAAAAGAGATTGGAAGGGGTCTTGTTGACTTCGAAGCGCATATCTGGACTCCCATCCTTGTTGGTACGGCCTAACCGCCGCCGGTTGATTTTGTACCGCATATCGGGCTTTCCTTCCTTGGTCAGAGGAGGTGTACCCTTGGAGACTTCTTCCTGGCAATCATTGTCGTCATGTGTTGACTCCATAGTGGGCATCTCAGGTTGAGAACTCAGGAATTGTTCCAGCAGCGTCCTCTTGACATCTTCGCCATCGCAAAGGCGTTGGTTAACTTCTGGGATGCTTTGTCCTCGAGCCATGGTCGAAGCATAAGCAGCACGAACAGCGCGGAGACATTTTGTGCAGTCTTTCACGAGGGGATCTCCTGCCAATTCACGCAAAAAATCCAGTCGTGTATTTTCCAATCGAATGCACTGCAAAAGATCGTAAAAATACGCCGAACGGTTCTCTATGTCATCTTCAACCCAGTTAGCAACGGAATAGAACAGGTCTTCAGGATCTACGGTTAGATCGTCGTCTTGTACAATTATCATTAGGTCTTCATACTCGAGCTCATAGAATTCATCTTCCTGACAGACGCTGGTAAAGTTGGCTACAATAAAGGCTTTGGCTTTCTGTTCAAGATCGTTGGAATATTCACCATCTTCTTCACGTGTCAGCTGCCAAACACCGATTGCATTATAGGCGCAGAGTTGAGAGCTAAGCCAATCACAGCAAGCGTTGGCAAGGGCGGGAATTTCATAAGCACAAGCTGCATGTAACAAGTCAGCCGCGTTTTCGCCTTTCACTGGGATTTCCCCTGTGTAGATGTACTCTATGAGGTCACCTAACGCGTCGGATGTGACTTCTTTCAAGCGAAAGTTCTGCCCATCTTGAGAGAACAGGTCACTGGAGAGCATTTCTCGGAAAACTGGAGACGCTGCAGCCATAAGTGGACCGTGTACTGAAAACTGACGGCCTCCCTCGCTACCTTCCAAAACTGAAGTGGCCAACTGGGTTTTTTGGAACATTTCATGCAGTTGCGTCAGCAAACCGTCGTGGTGATTTAACCAAACAGCTGTTCCTTCTTCACCTTTCCGCTGATCTGCGCGCTGTCCACACAATTTTGCCAAAGACTCAATGCGATATCTATTGGCGAATCGATGGAGGTCAGCTACCATTCCCTCGTCCAAAGGAGGCTCAGATTTGTACAGGAAATCGCGAAAAGCCTTGAACTGATTGGCAGTTATGTCTCCCAGTGAAATGGTTCCGGCGGTGCAGTCATAATGCTTTCCTGTTAGAGCCTGTTGGAAAATAACGCTGCAAGCTGCGAGCAGCATGGAATGGAATGGCTCCTCGTGATCGTTTGATTTGTTTCTCACGGTGACATCGGTCAAGATACCTCCCTTGACCTGCATCTCGGCAAGGTTGCTCAGCAACGACCTGACATGTTGCGATTTGTCAAACGTGTAAATAATCACTCTTTCATCACCAAGATTCTCTTTCTTGCTCACGGGTAAATCAAGTGGGGTGTGGTTCAAATCCATTATTCCACTGTCTAAAGATAAAATCAAATCGTTTAAAAACAAATCATTTTCTGCGATAGAAAATCTGCGATTCTAAGTGAAAGTGATCATGGCAGTACTTAACGAAGCAACTGTGACTACTGGTTTGCATTTTTAATTAGTACAGGTAATGGCTTCCTACGAAATAGACTATTTGACAGTTATAGCTAAGTTACCTGGCCTAAGAATGGAAGCGAGGCTGCAGGTGACCCTGCTTTGATAGAGACCTTTGTGCTTTTCTGATGGTAATGTGGACTAATTAGAATACGCCTTTTTCGATATATTAAAATTCAGCTTGATAGCGAGTCAGTGAGGACAAAGACAAAGGAAAGTGGATGATATGTAAATATTTTTCATATTAATTCCTACGTGTTTCTATTGTCTTTGTCCTCACTGCCTCACTTTCAAGCTGAATATTTGATATTTCGAAAATGGCCTATTCCAACAGCATAATCTGCATGATAAAAGCAGTGTCGACTGTATCAGCACAAGATCACCGGCAGCTTCCTAGCCAATCATAGACTAGGTCACTGAGCCAACAACTATAAAATGGCCAATTACGCAACAGCGTGCGATTTAAAAAAAATTTTCCCTTTATATTATAAAAAAGTGATTGCATGTTTCCTCGTAAAGTTAATGTTCTGTATCACCCATATTTCCCATGGTGCAGAAATTGCCGCGACTCGGGCAATTTCTGAAATTACGCGTGATATATTAATCCTTAATTTTACGAGGACACATGCGATCACTTTTTTATAATATAAAGGGAAAATTTTTCTGTTCAGAAGGTCAAAAGCGACGGC
The DNA here is from genome assembly GCF_036669935.1 of Montipora foliosa. NCBI lineage: Eukaryota > Metazoa > Cnidaria > Anthozoa > Scleractinia > Acroporidae > Montipora > Montipora foliosa. The sequence goes on from NC_090870.1 coordinate 54,404,285, forward strand.
CGCTGTGCCATTTTGTAGGAAGCCATTTCAGTCTTCAGTTCCCGTCAATCAACTGTAAAACGCACGAATCAGCTGAATGAAATTTTACTTTTGTACAGCAACGCCAGCCCTGCTAAAAAATCGTTTATCTCATACAAGAGTGAATTCTCTCTTTTCGAATTCCCAATAATACACTTTGTTTTCCCCCCTCAAATTTTGAATAAACCCTTGTTTTCCAAATTTTCTTGGAAATATGCAGTGTCCCCAAGAGCATTTGAAAACAATAGTTTACGCAAAATTTTGAGGAGCAAAAAAATTGTATAATGGGGAATTCAAAAACAGATAATCTGGTAAGAGCGTTCTTCTGGCATGGGTGGGCTCCAAAGCACAGCCACAAAAGAGTCTTTTTAGAATACCCGCGAAAATTAGTACATAATAACAATGAAAGTTAATTACTTTTGGGACAGTGAGCTGGATATCCATTGCTTAAATGCAAATAACCCCTCTCCCACCCCCTCTCCCCCCCCCCCTCCCCCCCTTAAAGAAAAAGAACTGTATAATGGGATTTGCGAAAATACCCCGGGTAATTTCACCACGGTTTTTGCGTGAGATTTTAATAGGTCTTGAACAGAGAGGTTACAAAACTGGACCTCCTTGTATTCTAAAATCAAAATATCTTCTGAATTTTTACCTAAAGGAGGTTGATGATGACCAATAAATATCTTTTTTTTCAAGTTTCCATTTCCGTGCGTGACGTCTTTCGTTTCGAAAATACAGCATTTTGAATTTCCGAATTGTCACCTTGCGTGACACCATGATACAAACCTATTTGGTTGAAAAAACTGTCTATCCTTATGAATCTCAGTAGTTTGAGCCTTTCCAAGTACATTAGGAGATGTGTTCATGCACATGTATTTTATCTCAGGAGCGAAAAGTAAGTGCTTTCATCGCAACGTGAACTCCAGATGTTTTCGTTGAATACTGACCGTTTTTTTGGTGGACCATATGGCGTCTTCATACAAATCTCTATAAAATTGCGCGAAACGCTTCAACAGATAACTCAGAAACGATATACCGCACAGACCTGAGAATTGGAGAAGTGATCAAAAGATTTGTTTCCTACAACATTCCAAGTTCTTGGCCTTTTCGAATCTCAGTTATCTTTTTGTTGCGCGCCAGTGAAACTATCTGCAGTTTGAAATGAAAAACAGAGCAGATTCTAATAACCATATCACGCATGTTATTTCCTCCATTCGCGCATAACCACAATCCCTTGCGTTTCGAGAGCTGCTTCGTTCGTTCGCTTCAGGCTCACTCACTGCGGCAGCAATAAACGTATCGCACTATTTCAGCAACAAGGACGTTTTCCGTGCTTCCATAGCCTCATCTAAACACAAGGGGGAGTTGGGGGACGAGACATTTATGCAAACCCGAGACGCTATAATCTGCGAGCGAAAAATGTTTGATGTATCATGTCAATCACACGTGAAAGAATTGGGTGTCAATTGACAGCCTCCACGCCCGATCTCCTACGTTAGCGCGTGCTCGAACGCTGATTGGTCAGCATAATTGGCTTTTAAGTAGGGTGTGGAGTTCTTCAGCAGACCGTGAACTGCACGCAAAATCTTCAAGCTCGGTTTTCTAGGGGTTTATTTTAACGCCAAAATTACAACTTCTGAATAATTCAGGGTTTCAATAGAAGCCGGTTACCGGCGGTATACCGCCGCCTGCTTTGCCTCACACCGCCGGCTATTTTGCCTTGATTTTCACTAAAAATGCTATCATAAACTTGTCAAACTGCCGCCTTCAATGGGCTATCATGGACGGCTATTTCAGAAGTTATTGAGACCCCTACTTCTCGGACCTCCTGTCCATACCGGTTTTAAGATATCGCCTCCAAATTTTCAGTTGTAATAGATGATTGTACTACCCCACATACCGTAAGGAATTTTTCGTTTGTCCTCGGAGACTGATTTTATGGCACTTTTTCTGCCCAAATTACTATGATTCTCAGTTGAGTATGACACTAGGGAAGTTTGGTGACAAAATTTCAGCGTTGAAGTTACCATGTTGTCAAGGGCAACTTCCTTTATTTCCAAGAGTAACTTTTAGGGCCTTGACGTCACAAGCGATGAGCCCGCCAAAATCTACAAATGGTAACGGTTAAATTCAAACTGGCGACTGTTACCAGCGTGCGTGATATCTACTTCAATTCTTATCATATCAAAAATGCCTCACACAGTATTGGAGTGCATAAGATGCAACAAAGTGCGGTTATTTTCGCAACCAAGTGAAGGGGCAGGAGCTTCTGCAGCAGACTAGGTCGTTCTGAGTTTGAGGCCTCAAAGATAAAAGGCAATATTAAATACCAAAAAACTAAAGCTTTATACAAATAATTCGATCTATTAGCTTTAATAAGACATACAGTTTGACTCTGTGCCTCACGACATCGCGGACACCTCACCGTTCCTTTACCGAGACCTTAATGCAAGCAGGAGCCTTTCTGACGCAAGCTTGTTTGCTAGTGTAAACATAAGTGTGATTATTGCTACAAAACGTTTTAATGCTTATTATCGACCCATACCATGTAAACGCCTCCAAGCGTCTTGTTTAAATCCTATTTTAGCGCATGGTTTAGATACACCTGCTGTCAAACACATGTCACAAACCACTGCAAATTAGTCACTTCCAGTCACGTGTAAGCGTTTACATAAGGTGCGGTTACACGGGGCACTTTTACCGTGGTAAATTGCCTTTTTACCACGGGAAACTGTATTTAGTAGTGTGACCGACGCTTCCCGAGGTAAATTTCCCGTGTTAAATATCCATGGATACGTCAAAAAGATCAGTGGAAGCGCCCATGACATTTCACGTGGGAAGTTGGAAGGGTGTTTTGATGCCCGAGGTACAAGAGCCAATCGCTATGCTGATGAAGTTGTGATTAAATTTCCCGCCAATGAATTGCGTGAGATTTCGTTTTACCTCGGTAATCTTCATAACGTGTGACCCCTAGTTAACACGGTATACTAAAACCCAAGTGTGAGGCACCGTGGGATAATTTACCATGGGAAATGGCATTTACCATGGTGAGTGTAACCGCACCTATAGTTTGTTACGTAAGCTCGAACTCACATGATTCTGTCAGCGTAATTTTTACTTCCTTCGCTGTTCTTCTTTGCAATCAATATACGAGTTTGAGTTCACCTCGTTGGTTTGACAGTTGCCAGAGGGTAAAAAGACCCTGCAAAATTATCTATGCAAGGAAACTAAAAGCTAAGAGTTTTTTTCACCATTACTGCATTATGTTTTAGGCAAATGTTTTATAGGATAATTTCCTTAATTAACACAGACCAGGGGCACCCAACGAGAACATAGTTCAACACCACTCAAACAGAGCATTTTTAAACGTATTTTAGTATTTAAACGGTAGATATAGGCATATTTTTAAAAAACATTTTTCACCTGTTCGGATTTCCTAGTTGAAAGTCTAGTGATCCGAAAATTATAGGGTTCAAAACTTACCTTTTTCGAAATTTTCAGCCAGAAAAAGGGCTCCCGAAAATTCTAGGTGACCTTTTTAGGGGAAAAAATCCGTTTAAAATGGGCAATTATATACTTTTGTCCTTCGGCCATTTCAATTTCAGCAGGAAAAGAAAACAAACAGCAGTTACAATTTTTCAGATTGTTGTTTTTCTGATGTTCGAAAATCCTAGGAGAGACAGGCAAGCAAGAAATTTTACAACAAATGTTCCGAAAATTCTAGATCTCAAATCGTCTTCCGAACAGATATTTTCCGAAATTGACATTGGGTGTCCCTGACAGACCGCCAAGATCGAAAATAAATCCTTTTTCAAAAAATACTTGACTTCAAGGAAGATCGATAGATCAGGAGACACACCTTGAGTTATCCATAGGATCTCGCTGTTGTTGACAATCGGTGTTGGCAATTAATATGAATGAACTGCTTGCCTTCCGGCCTCAAAGGTGAAAGCAGAAATAATTCTTTTTTTGGATTGCTCTAGATTCTTGTCTCTCAGTGCACAAGTCTGAGCTTCAATAAGTGGTTCTTCGACAAGTAAGGAAATGACAAAGTGTAATCTTTTTTCGTACCCACGTCAATATTAGCCCGGTACACTGAAATACTTAAGATCCACCAAGACTCACTTCAATGGAGTAAGATCTCAGCAAGCAAAGCATTTTTACAAATTGTCAAAGGAAATACAAATGTTGTACGACTAGAACTACAATGATGAGAGCTCAGAAAGACGTGTCAAAATGACGACCCCACAGGCTACCAGCTTTAAAAACTATTGTGTTGAAATAAAGGCAATTATTATTATTATTATTATTATTATTATTATTATTATTATTATTATTATTATTATTATTATTATTATTATTATTATTATTATTATTATTATTATTATTATTATTATTATTATTATTATTATTATTATTATTAATGAAGTGGGGAGTCCAGTTGGTTCCCTTTAATTTGGCACAGGCGAGGCGCACAACTGAGTGGAAATCGTGCTATGATTATGCATATTATAAGAACGGTTCTCCGTGCAGTAACAAACTTGTCAGTGTAAGGCCAATGATACACGGTTCAACATTTGTGAACAAATGTTGCAGCTCTTGTTCAACAAATGTTGAACACTGTGTTGTGTCATGTTGAATGTTGAAATATGCCATTCAACTCATTGAATGTTGTTGAACGATGTTGAACGAAAATAGAGACCAGCCATATTCCAACATGTTTGTGCAACATTGTTCAACATTTGTTGAGCACCAAATGTTGCTAGATGTTAACCGTGTATCATCGGCTTAACGTCGACTAGCCGTGTTGGTAAAGTGAGAAATTACGGAGTTTAAGATCTACGATACGACGGTAACGAAAACGTCATTTAAAATTGAAGTTGAGGTTTAATAATCTTTTTCGTCATTATGTCGCTTTGACTAACTTCAAAAACCCAGCGCAACTTTCCTGGAACTGAATTAGGAGGTGTGATGTTGAACCTACGATAGAAAACTCAAATTCGATGCCTTGGATACCTGCCAACTCTCACGCCTGCGGGTTGAAAACTTCGATCTCACGCCGGCTCACGCTTGCGGGCCAATTTCTCACGCCTGATTGAAAAATGTGAGTTGTTGCCGTTTTGCATGACACAATTTCCAAAACTATGTTAAATTTAGACCCATGTAAGGAACGAAAACCATGTTTAACATGAATAAATGACAATACCTTCCTCGCGATCTCTGATTTTTGAAGTGAAAAGCACTGGGAGCGAGCTCGCGTTTATACGTCTTCGATAGACTTCCTACGTCTTCGGAAATCTTCGGAAATGATCGTGTCGTCTTCAAAAATCCCAGCACTCCCAGGATAAAAATCTCACGCCTATATCTCTGAAAAAGTTGGCAGGTATAGCCTTGTGTTCACGTCCTCCGTAATAATTGAAAATTGGTCATTTCACGTCGCAGATTTGCCAAAAACGTAAAAGAAATGTATAAAAATGAAAACTGCACGTGCAGATTGTGCAAAGGTATTGTTTTTGGCAATGAAATATGCAAAATTTGTGACGTTTTCGTTGCCGTCGCGTGGTAGATCTACTCCCTAAAGACAACGCGACTGTAACTACATGGCACATCATCGCAAAAACGTTTTTATAATCACTCAATCGCATCTCAACCAAAATGTACTGATGTGTCTCGGTCCAAGGAAGCGAATTAGGTCAGTATGAGCCACCACCGGGAATTGCAGTAGCAACAGACCGAGCACGTGGAATCACTGTATGCTATTTTCAATCTTTTTGCCGTATGAACTGAAATCTTCGATACAACCCGCACCGAGAACGGGATATTTTTGCTGCTTTTGCTGAAAATCTTCCCCCTTAGTAGTCTACAGTCTGTCGTATTAAAGTTATGAGTACATATATTCTGCTTTCGAACGCAAATCGATCCACTTACCCGTTTCGCACTGTACGAAAATCAGAACGTCAGTCAGTCCTGATTACACTTCTAGCGAACCAAACTGAAAACAAACCACTTCCACCTTTACAAATTACCAGAACTGTTCCTTTCTTCTTTGAGTGGAAGATGAAAGCGTCTTTGAAGGTGTCTCAATATATATATTTTAATAAATGAGTTCAGGGAAATTCCGAATTCTTGGAAAACTGTTGTTTTGACGTGACGTCAAGAACACTCGACCATCATGCGTGACAAGCTATCAATATTGTTAGCGTAACTGACAAATGAGGAGAGCTCCTTACTGTTTTGCACTCGTATGTGAATTATCTTTCGCGTGGTGTTGAATGATGAAAAACTTTTTATTATCTTTCCGTTGCGGAAAAAGAAATGATCGTGGTTAATACCCAAACCACGCCTAAATATTAAAAGCCGAGGTTTTATTATTATGGAAGGCATTGCGAGGTTGACTTCCGCAACGAAACTAGCAATGTTTTTTCCGTTGTTTATTTTTTCTATTTATTTTTTTTTTTTAAATTGCGCTCAGTTAATCATAAAGCAAGGCGGCGGATTTGAAATCCACCGGTAACAGGATGGCTCCTGACCTTAAATAACGCCAGACTGCGGTACATTAACATGAAAAGAAACCATTTACAATTTTAAACCTTTAAAACTGATCCCTTCTTGGTGGAGTAAAGGATGAGGCCAAATCCATAAAACATTCTTTTGGTTATGTGCTAATTAGACTCACTAGCCTCGTTTGCATGGACAAAATATAAAAGAAATGGCAATGGTTCCTGAACTAACAGTAGTAAAAAGAGTTTTAATTAATTAAGTTGGCTCGGAAGGGCTTTCAGCTGAGGGCGCGCGCGTAAGCCACACACGCAATTCGTGAGCTGCTCGAGTTAGCTCATGATTAAAATCGGTCACCAGAAATAAACAAATACCGCTCATTTCGCTCACCTTTCTCCTCATTCCTATATATATATATGGAATATAAATATATCTCCTATTTACTACAACTACGAAAATTCTACACAAACGGTTTAGTGGTCACTTAAATCCGTTTGTGTTGGCCTGAAGCTCCACTCGCGAATGAGCGGGTGACGCATGCGTAAATGCTGATCTTGTAACCCCATGAGTTCTTTAGCTAATTCCCCCGCGAGCACAACTCGCACAACTTCAAAAACGCTGGGAATGATTGTCATTAAACGAGTTTCGAGAAAAGCAGACGATCCCACCGAATTTCTCGGAAAAACTGTTGATGCGTTGAGGTAACATCAGGGCCACTCAACTGTGAATGCCTGTTAGAACACTACGCCAATTTAATTTACTAGAGGGTAGGTGCCGTAAAGGTAGCAAAAGAGGAGGAGCACTCTCCTCAGCAGCAAGGAGGTTACCATGGCAACCAAGCCAAAGTCCACCTCCCATGGCACCCGTCAACATATCACTGAGACCAGTGTGACGAATGTATACTTAACCCTAAAAACATGGGAGGGAGGGAGGGAGTGAAAGAAAAGCAAAGCGAATAAGCCATAAGGTGGCTCAAGCAGAAGCACATGCCCCTGCAAACCTCCCTGGAGTGCCCCCAAATATCACAGGAGAAAACCGCTGCATTGGCTTGGTTTTAAAAATACCATAGCTATAGTCAGGCCCGAAGATGAACCCTGCGCAATATTTGCGGAGCTTGTTGACGAAGAACTTGACACAGAAAGTTCTGGACTGACGGGAGAAACATCCGAGTTTGTTTTCTGGGTCGTTGGCCACGTCAAAATAAGCGCTCAACTAGTGTTACGAGTTGTGCGTTTCGGAGGCATAAACTCACTATAAGCGAAAAAATACGAAGTAGCGCTTTCCTTCTGTAGAAAATAGGCGACCAAGCAAATGAAAAACCAGGTTTTCCAGAGAACAAAAGCAAGCAAGCAAGCCAGAAGGTGACTCACGCAAAAGCACAAGGCAATACCTCTGCAAACCTCCCTGGAGTCCCCCCAAATATCACAGGAGAAACCGCTGCATTGGCTTGGTTTCAACTTTGCCTAAATGATATTAAGCCTCATACAATGGAGGGAAACCTTAACAAACAGGATGAGGGAAGGGGGGAAAGGAATACTGACCAATGCCAAGGTGTAAAGCTCGTTTTGCCGTCATGGAATGAATTGTGGTTATCTTTTGGATAATGAAAAAGAAAAGATCGTTGGTTCAAACCTGAACCACGCCTAAATAAGCCGAGGCTCTATCAAGGGACAGTAGCTTCAGCAACGTAACCAAAGTTTTTGGGAAGTTTTCTCTCACTTTGCTTAGTTAATCATACATCAAGGGTGTTGGCCGGATATCCACTTATGATAACGCTAGACTGTGGCCTTTACCTCGAAAACAAGCAATTTCCAACTTTAAATATTATTTAAAACTGATCCCTTCTTGTTGAAGTCAAGGATGAGCGTGTCTTGAAGGGAGAATAAACGAGTTTAGGAAAAGACAGATGAATTACCGCTTAAGTGACGTCAGGACCGCCCAACTGTGAATGCGTGACGACGGAGGTTCTTCTTCCCAAAGGAACCAAAACAGACACGACGAGGGAAGGGGAGGGGAATACTGACCAATGTCAATGGCCATCTCCTTGTCATTTTGCCCTTATGAAATGAATTACGGATGTTATCTTGTGGGTGTTAAATGAATAGATAAGCCGGGGTCTATCACGGAACAGAAAGAGTAAGGCTGACTTCCGTAACGAAATATTTGTTTTTCCCTTGTTCTGCTATTTATTCATTATTTTTCGTCCCCACTTAATCATAAAAACAAGGGGGTGGATCAGAATCCACTTATCATAACACCAGACTGTGAATCTCTAACCCCGGCAACTAAGATAATTGTGATATTCACGAGGAATAGCATTAGCCTAGCAGAATTCAAAGATCATGACGCCCTTCATTTAGTATTAAAATGATCAACACAAGACCAGTGGATGTGGAATATATCTGCTTCGAATCGATCTCCAATTTTCCCGTCTGTGAACTGCAAGGAAGTTATATGAGGGAAACTCAAATTCGCTTCCGACCTTCTGACATGCGAATACAGCCTCCCTTCGACGCTCACCACCACTATGGGACTCCCTTCCCCTGGTGGTGGTACTTGCCTTGGAAATTGAAAATGACAAAAGGAACAAGAATTCGGGCTAAATTCACTTGGGAGTTTATTGTCATCCTTGTAGGTAAAAAAATAAAATTAAAAAATATATACTACTACTACCAATAATAATAGTAATAATGACAATAACAATAATAATAATAATAATAATAATAATAATAATAAAATACCAACCAAAGGTGAAGAAATAACAATCAAAAATTTTTAACCCTGGCCAATATTGCTAATAGTAAAATGAAAATATTTCTGTTCATAGCCCAAGCTAAGCCTTGACTAAAATTGTACGTGCAGAAAACAAAAAATATTTAAAATACTTTTTTTTTCCCCTCTTGCTGGGACCGGGAAGCATCAGTTCTTTTACCTCCTCACCACCCAGCCTTTAATGATAGCTTGAACAAGAACTCAATTAAACCCTATTTGATAGGGGTTTAAAAATAAAAATCTTCCAAAGCAAGACCTTCGGTTAGAGTGACAAGGCAATTGACCTCTTTACGAATGGTGGCCATTCAAATAATATTATTCAACTATGCTAATGACCTTTTATGGCCTTCCTTGCATGAACATTTTTTTCCTGTTAGAAAGGTTTAAAGGTCCAATTCACATAAACACGGTACATATATTGAAAACAAGAAATCTGCCATCATTCATGAAATTGGCTTAACATCTACAGTGTATGAACTTGGTTGCCTAGGGGGAAAGCTACATTGCATTTCTGTAACGTTTCCATGCCTCTTAGTACACAAACGCCTCACTGCGAGTTTCATAATTCTGCAGAATTTCAAGCCCTAAGCTGGCTTCCATCAATCAAATTTCTGAACATAGCCGGGAAGATCGACTCTGCCTCCGGAAAGTGAATTGGAGTTTTTGTTTAGTTCACAGCTTGAATGCTATTATGATATCTTTTTAAAGGTTCTTCAATAAAAAGATTCGAACATATTCCTTTGCTTTCTATCAGCGCCGTGTTCGAATGTACCATGAGAACCAAAGATGCTGATTGGTAAGTTACAGTATGTCACATAATTATCAACTGACTTCGTTCGATTGATGGGAGTCAAAACGTAGTTTGGCCATTGGCACTTGAAGATGAGATTCAGCAGAATTATGAAAATTGCAGTAAAACCTTGACAATTCTAACAGAAAGTCATCTACCATTTAGACTACTATGTTGCATAATTTACTTGTGCACATGAGCATTTATACACTATCCATTCAAATCTAATAGGATCTAATTAGATTTGAATGGACAGTTAGAAATACACAAATTCTCAAAGCAACCAGTTCATATTATAATATGAACTAGCAATAATTTATTACCCAGCTCCCTGTTGGTTTGAGTTGCAAGGTCCTTGGTTCCAGTCCCACATAAGCCTGGACTTTTCAGGTTCCTTCGCAAAAACTAAACCCTGAAAATTAATAACTTGCAATACAGTTAAGGTTAAAGCTTCTTGCCAGCACTTTGCAGGCTTGAGGGATTGAGACTATTCTTTTCTGTGATTGGTTGACACAAGGTTGCGGTTGCTCATAAGTAATAGTGACAGTGGTCCTGTCACTTATTTTTGACTGAAACTGTACAGAAAAATGTAATCCCTACAAGAATGAAAAATTCCCAAGACCTGCACATATAAAATATGATCTACAGTGTATTTACAGCACTGATAATGACAGAATTCATTATCATCTAGCAAAACCTTGCACTATACGTGAGACTTGAAGTAACACTGGGCCAGTTTCTGGGTCGTTAATGTAGAAGGAACTTGTAGATGGATTTTCAAGCATGTCTTCAAATGCTGCAAAAAGGAATAATAGCATAACTTAAGTAAACTAAAATAATACTAGGAAGGCAGCACTTTAGGCATTGTACTCATAGTAGAAAAGTGTACCTAGTTGTCATGAAAAATTCTGAAAGGGATTCTTATGCCTTTAAGTATGTGACTGTACACTAATAGGGAAACATTTGAAATGTTGTGAACATCTCAAATCAAATACCTTAATGTAGTAACAATTTATACTAACCTCCTAAGACTCTAGCATTGTTAAGACTGAGCTGAACTAGTGGGTTTTCCATAATGGCTTGGTACAATGGGCTGCAAAAACAGAGACACCTGTGTTCATATTATGCTGAGTTAAAGTCGTCGTACTTATCTATTTCCTTGGTAACATAAACAACCCTGCTTGAGCATTCATTGGTCTACCGTGAAAAACACATGACGAAATGCTAAAGAAGGCGGTTACAGCTCTAGTTTTTTTTATTCATTGAGGGTCAGGGCCAGACCAGGGCAATCCTGAGAGCTGGCTTTGTGAAGAAGAAAGTGTTTCAAGGTTAAGTTAGTCAAACAATGTTTTCACTTCATGCAAGCTTTGTGTTTCAGGTTCTAAGGTGAGGTACATCCTGCATGTTGATTTTCATACCTTGACTGATCCAGTCCTTGATTTAAGTCCTCTGTGCTCCCCTGCCTGTCACCCAAAAGCCACTCACACTGCAACAAAACACCCATGATAATTTTGCAGGCCAGCATTAAGCCGCAGCTACATGAGCGATTTTTTGCTCGCGCCAGGATTTTTTTCAAATTTTGTCGCGTCGCCTGTGTGCAAGGGTGGCTACACTTGTGACAAATTTTGGTGACAAATTGAAGGCTGCGCAAAACACATACTTCAAGAGACCTGGGCACTACAACCAAACATTCCTCCTTTAGTTTCATTGGCTAAATACTCTTAGGTTGCATGGGCACTTATCTCTGCTATTTTGTCGCTAAAGTTTCAATGCTGGCAGCTTCTTTCTTGCAATTTTTTACCTGTTCAAGTTCAAGGGTGGCTACATTGTGTGATTTTCGTCGCGCTCTGGTGACGCAACCAAATTGGAAAAAATCGCATTATCAGCGCGAGCAAAAACTCACTCATGTAGCCCCGGCTTTAACAACATCAACAGATGTAGGTCAACTAAAAAATGTCCCCTTTAATACTTCCCACCAGAGACTGAGACTTACAGATTTTACTCTGTCTAAACTTCAAGGGCCAGTTGTTCAAACATTGGATAGCCTTATCCACCGGATAAATCACTATTCAGCGGATAAACACTAGCAAAACCAATTGACTTATCCAATGGATAGTGATTTATCCAGTGGATAGCCTATCCACCCTTCGAACAACTGGGACCAGAAGATTTTACTCATCAAATTACGGGCCCCAAACACCTGAAACTGTCCACAAGAAACTGGCATGACCACAGTTGCTCCTGACCCCACTCCCCCTTTGCATAATTATTGTTCGGTGTTATGTTAGTTGCCATAGTGACTCAGCAGGGTAGCCTTTTTTGCCCTCATATGCCATCTTTTTGTTATTGTTTCATTTGCAGGGCTAAGAGGTTCCAATATGATTTATCGTGTAAGGAACTAAAATGGATTGATACAATGTAGTTTTGATAAACAAACATTAATTAAAAGAGCTCTTCTTGTTCACTACAAAAATTCTGGACTCTCAGCCTTGTTTTTGGTGTTAACTGAAATCATTTAGTACAGCTGGTGACAGACTTACAGCTGCTTCCTGATTGTTCACAGTTGCTTTAAGTGCCATGAGAATTTCATCCTCTTGAAAACCCATTTCCTTCAAGTTATTGACAGCCTTGGTAACAACAACAACAACAACATCAGCAAACAATTCAGTTATGATGAAATTACGAGCACCATCATCACAGCTTTATTTTGAGAGGCAGACGCAATTAAACATTTAAAGTTTTCTAATTTAACCCTTTAACGACCAAACCGGGCCTAAATCAGCCAGACTTAGTATTTTACACTGTCTAATGCCAGACAATGTTACTAATCAATGGGGAACCCCCAGGAGTCAATGTCTGTTAATCAATCACCCTTTAATGCCCAAACCGGCCTAAACCAGCCAGACTTAGTATGTAACTCTGTCTAACATCGGACGAATTTACTTGTCAATGGGGAACCCCCAGGAGTCAATGGGTTAAGTTTCACTGACTATGTCACAGAGGACAGACTCCATACCCTATTCTTTGCAGATATTGTGTGGGTTCTTTTATGTCCCACAGGGTTATGAAGATTCAAGGGTTGTGAGACAGGGCTTAAGGTTTATTGGTCTTATCCAAGAAGACTACAGTAGATTTGCAGATGTCATTACAAAGGCAGCACTTTTTTATCAGTTATTTGAAGACCCTGGCCAGAGTTGTTGATGCCACTAGCTCCCGCAGATGATGCTAAACAGATGGAGCCAACAGACAAACGCATGAAAGACTGAAATCAATAATTTCTTCCGGCAGGATTTCAACCTCCTTGACTTTAAATTCATACCCTGGGATTCGGTACAAATTCTTTCCTCTTCCTTCGTGTCCTGCCAGCCCTTGTGCCTACCACCAGTGGTTCATCAATATCAGGGTCACTCTCATGTTGAAGGAGCCATTCCATTGCCAGGACAGGAGACATCCTACCATACAAAGTGAATTTAACTTTTAACCTTGATTAAGCCAAAATGTTCCACTTTCAAAATTACCATGCCACCCTTAGGAACTACTGATCCTCTGAACATTTTTCCAAGTTCTACACTCAAAGATAAATCAGCGTGACATGATCTCCCTTCATCTTCTCTGCTTCAATCATATTATGACATTGTTGTCAAGTTCCCCCTTTGTTGGCCAACACTAGATTTACAGTTATTATTCAACGGGCTGTTGAGTGACATTATAACACTACAAAGTGCATCAGTGTTCCTTTTAAGATCCACATGTAATAAGACCACACAGATGTCCATAACTAGGGGAGTGGAAGTGCAGTGAATGCAATTTTGAGCCCCATTCAAGTCTTCCTTTTTTAGACTTCTTTACAACTTTTCATTATGTAAACAAGGCCTAAGGCCCTGCAGAACAGAACAGTAATTACTGTTACCTGTTTAAAAGCAAGGCTTTTTTAGCTCTTGCTTCCTTGAAGCCCATGTCTGTTAACTGTTTAAGAATTCCCTGAAATAAAAAAAAGGAAAGAAACTATCACACTGCCCCACATATTTAAAGTTGCATTTTTAAGAGTAAATCTACTCTTTTGATAAGCTGTAACTAATGAGACCGAACTTACTACATTTAGCGCACTTACAGGGTCAATATTTGGATGAAAATCATCTTGCTGGCCTAAAAAGCAAAATATGTGGATAGGACTAAAATTAAATCATCAAAGACACAAATCACAATGCTGTTGTAACCAGACCAAGGCATACTGCTGTTGTAATGTACAGTATGTAATGTTCGTAGGTTACTGTGAATGTGCTGCTAATAATATTTTATCTATGTACACCGCATGATTTACTAACCCTAACCCTAACAATTATTAAAATACCAGTGAATAAATACATGAGTAAAATAAATAATTTAACATGTTGTAACAGTGTATTAGGTTGGAATGACACTTTAAATGACCCACTCCTCACTTTCAAATTTGTGAAACTAGAGTCAGATCTACTGTAATTACAATAAAATGCTTGTGAAAAAAGAGTGAAAAGATCCAAATGCAATGTGCATGGAATGAATGGAGTGTCAATTTGAAAATCATGTGTCACCGAAACAAGATTTATTCTAACCTTGGTATTACCACTAATTCTTATCCTTAAGTCATTGTTTACATGTATCTAAAACCTCCATTATTAGAAACAAAATAATATAAATAAAAAATAAACAGTTAGAGCAAAAAGATATGAGGCTTGTTAATTATAATTACTGATGACTAGAACCTAAATATATTTTTTTACCAAAATGGCAGCCATTTAAATTTGTTTGCATTTGAATCAGCCTGTATAATTCCCTCATTCCAAATCTCAAAATTCAGAAGAGTAGTTTACATCAAATGAGAAAAAATGGGCTAACAAGAGAAAAGCAACATCAATTTTAAAACTTTAGCTCTAGTACAGTGCATAAACACTACAACACCCCTAATAAAAATTCATATCCCCACTACCAAGGAAGGGGGTGGGGGGGGAATTATCGCCACTTACAATGTCATAAAGACAGAAACTACACAATGAACATTAATTTTAAAGTTGTGATTTTCAAGCTCCTCTTGTCAAGTATTCCGCAGTAATTTCTTAATGCTGAAACAAAATATTTTACATTGCCACGCAGGACATGACTTTGTAACACTAAGTGATAAAATAAATTATTAATGTTTACAGTACCTGCAATGTCATTTTCTTTGTCATCACCCACAGATTGCAGTAGGATGGAGGAATCAATTAGAGAGATGAGAATTCTTCTAAGCTCTGAATTAAACTATAGGATTAAAAAAGCATGGTCCATATCCCCAAGTTAAATATTGAAGTTTACGGTACAAAATAATAACTGTTATGTATATGCAAGAGTGACAAGAATGTCTAGTTAATCACTCAATGAAAAACTATGCCCCCATTAATAACTCGATGAAAAACTATGTCCCAGTTAACCCATTCACCCCTAAAACGGCCTAAACCGGCCAGACTTAGTATTTTACTCTGTCTAACACTAGACAATTTTACTCGTCAATGGGCTCATTGTTCAGATCTCTGCAGTTCTCATCTGAGGATTACCCAATGCAATGAACACGTACAGTGTGTACATGTATGTCAAAACCTGTAGCAGGGCTTAAGGCAACAACAATAATATTTGTTGTCAATGGCAAAATAATAATAATAATAATAATAATAATAATAATAACAATAATAATAATAAGGGAACAATAATATTATTGTGATTGAAAAAATGATTGACCTACACATGCAGTGTGTATTAGCAAATTGAATGTTCTGGCGACTGCTTCAATAACCATTACAGCCATGATAGGATTCTTCAACCCCTTTATAAAAGTGAGTGAAATGGAAGAATGGCAAACCACTGCACAATTAACATCAACAAGCTGCAGAAGAGCATGTACAGTACCTTAAATAATATTACATAATTATATCAAAATTACCAGTAACATACAATGTATCAAGGGTTGATACCCACCTCAGAGAAGCTTAATAACATAACAAGACACCTAAATAATAATAATAATACTAATAATAATAGTAATAATAATAATAATAATAATAATAATAATAATAATGATGATGATGATAATGACAATAATTATTATTTGCTGGGGATAGTTAACCCATTGACAAGTGAAATCATCTGGCATTAGACAGAATAGATTTTTTTAAGTGCCTGCACTGTTAAGAAGCAATCATGGATGTAGAGGTTGCTAATATGAAAACGTGATCCCAAGTCAGGGATTCAAACCCACAGATAATGGTTTTTACTTCTGTGCCATAGATCACCCCCATTGCTGTTTCTTCCCTGCTATACATGTAGGCTGTGGTTTAAATAAAATTCACTTACATCTAGACTAAGAGGAGAGAGGCTTGTTGAGGACTCTCTGACTTTCCCTGCATCAAGCTTAGCAGTGAGTTTCTTCACAACTTTGAGATCAGGAACTTGATAACTGCCATTTTTACATCCCTTCAAAATAAGAGGTGTGGAGAGAAATTTAATAGTTGTTAGGACTGATGTAGATGTGACCTATTTAAAGGAGAAATACTTTTTGACTGGATATACAGTAGGTGTTGTTAACTGCACAGTGATGGGCAGAAGAAACTATGAGAAATACTTGACAAGAAAAAAAATGGTTTCGACATTTTTTTTCCTGTCAAGGCATGGATAAAAATATCCATTGTTCCAAAAATTATTGGAACCCTTCTCCTTTTTTTTTCTGATGAATGCAAATTTGGGGGGCCTTGGAGTCCGGAACCACCTGGGAAAAATTGATGATAAAAGTTGTATATCATACAAGTACATTGCAGAACAGAAAGACTAAATCCCATGAGCAAAATTTAATTAAATTGAAACAGGAGGTTCAATTGTGCATGTAGATTACTTACTGATAGTATTTCCGTTTAAGTCAACAATTACTCGTTTTTGAACATATTATGCTTTAGCTGCACCCTTGCGCTATAAAACTTATTGTCTTGAAGCTGCAACACATTGAAACATAGGCCCCAAAGCTAAATAAACAAAATAGTGGTCAACCTGACCTTTGCACGGAACCCATCCAGGGAGTGCTACATTAATGAAAGCTGACAACTTAACATAATTTCAGTTTTCAGTTTTTGTATCAATTTTAAAGGGGCGGATAATGTTAGGACACCTGTAAACTTTCAACGACATTAACGTAAAAAAAGCATGCGACCCAAACGGCCGAACTCATTTACTCACTTTTTCGGCGATACCAACAGCTACGTTTTGACGTTTCTTGATGAGGATCAATTCGTCTGTGATAAATGAAATTGTGTTTGAGGAAATGATTATCATTATCTAAAACGGAAGGAAACGCGTAATCACCATTTTCTTCAACGTTTTCTTCTTCCAAGGTGTTTTCATCGCTCAGTTCGCGGTTTGATTTCGCAAGAATGAGTTTATAAAGAGGAGATTCCTTCGAATATTCACCACCGAGAGCCTTATCTTTCAAGGCTTTCACTGTATCTCTTAAACAAACTGTTAGACTACTTTCTTTGCCTGATGAGCTGGTAATTTTAACACAAACTAGAGGAACAGATCTTATAGCTTTCAGGTTTTGAAGTTCAAATTCCCTCATCTTCGATTGTTTTCCTTCATTGCAAAACACAAGAATTCGTGACAAAGTTACTTTCATGCGCAGTAGGTGCTAATCTGGATTTCCGACAATAACCAGATATAGAAACTATCGCCATCGTCGGAACTTACGAACTTGTACCGAACAATGCGAAGAGTACCATCCGACTTTACCCTCGTTCACCCTCGTTTCCACTTTTTCCCGGGAATTCTCGTGAAGCGTCATAACCATATTTAGCAATCCTCGTCACAAGATAAAACCGAACTCATTCCGAGTGTGCTATACACGCAATCATTATTTTCGCTTACAGGAAGTCAGGTGAGATTTGAATAATGTGTATTCATCCTAAAATCTCTGGACCTTCTTTGCATTTAAATTGAAGAATGGCAGACACCGCAAACAATAGTGGTATTCCGAAAGGAATGAGGTTCGTGGTACGATTTTGGGGCGCTGTGTCTGGACTATGTGAGTGTTATTACTGTGAGTTTACATATATATGCATTGATTTTTTTTTTGATCTTGCATCCTTCCCGTTTTTACTCGCTGAGTAAGTTGAATAAGTCAATATTGTGTCATATCAGTTTACCGTAAAGGTGTAACCTTCCATTTCTGTTTTTCTCTGTCTGAACTTAAGATTTTTATTTAGTAATTCAACCTCGAATATTGTTGACTTTGAATCCAGTTTTGAAAGGAAACATCTGACCGGCAGATTGGTTCGTTTGCCGCTTTTATTTACTTTGTTTCCCCTTCTCGTTTGAACAAAATTAATAACTTGGCAATGTAGATCGGGGCATATATTGTCAAATTTAAGATCGTTTAATTAAGGGGCTTCCAACAACAAATTGAATAAATTTCATTAGTTGGCGCAGTGGTGAGACTGGATGAGAGCTCTCGCCTCCAACCAATGTGGCCCGGGTTCCAATCCCGTTCCCGGCATCATATGTGGGTTGAGTTTGTTGTTGGCTCTCTCCTTGTGGAGAGGTTTTTCTCTGGGTACTCTGGTTATCATTTCCGGCTATTGTAGAAGTTATTTTATTAAAAAGAGTTTCTGCCATACATTTCCTGTAATTGCAAAGAAACAAAATTACAGGGAATGTATGAAGACAAAAAAAAGCAATATTTAGGAATTCCAAAGAACGGATACCAAGTCTAATTCATCTCAGTTGTGAACATGAACTTATTTATTTGTTTATGAAGGCGAAAGTCTACATTGTATAAAGTAGAGTCATGAACAGTATATTTTGCTTTGAATTTCCATATAAACCTTTGAATTTCCCCCCCCCCCCCCTCCCATGTTGCCCTGATTATCCATGATGTAATCAAGAGTGTGAAGTCATCTATTCCAATTTTGAACGAGGTCCTGTGCACTCCCAAGAGGTCCTGAGCGCTCTTAAAGTGTTCCTGGGTAAACAAGTTGCATTTACATTTACATTTACATCGACTGAGATCAAGATTATATTCGGGAGATGTGATTTGTAATGTTTGAACCAGGCATGAGTTGTTTGAAGGATGCGTAGTACTAATTCACTTGGCAAATGACAACTTGATTGGTTAAGACAACACTCAATTGTCTGACAGTCCTCAGTTGTTCACAGGATGGATAAATTTACTTACTAAATTTTCTACCTTAAATTTTGCATAATTTTTCTAGCTTTCTGATTGGTCCTCTTTATCTTGATTATCAGCTCATATACTGTATAACCTAATAGGGAATATGATGCAGCAAGTGTTTCCAAGCTGAAAATTTGTGCATGAAGTGAAATTTTACTGGGACACAGTTGCAGAAAAAAGTAGATGTTGCAATATTCTGCAGTCAGAATTTAATAAACCTCAGTCTTTGGCTATTTACCATCTCAGTCTTTGGCTATTTACCATCTCATATCCAATGTGTACTCATTGAATTAATATTATTATTATTATTATTATTATTATTATTATTATTATTATTATTATTATTATTATTATTATTATTATTATTATTACCAAAACTTCTTAGCAGCACGAAGTAAGATATCGCTTTGATGATCCATACGATGTTTTTGAAATTCATATTTAATCAATACATGTTTCGGATGAAACATCATCCATCGTCAGTTGACAAATGAGAAATAAACTAAAGTTGAGCAATAAATAGTGTAACAAAGTGAGATATAACATGAATAATTAAGGATGAAGACGAGAACAGAATAAAAACACCCAACCATGAAACAAAACAGAAAAAACCAAACTGTTAAAGCTAAGAAAATAAACTAATTAGTATGAAAGGGATAAATTAAGATGTTTGACTTGGGAATTTAAAGATGGCTGCTCCCAAAGGATATGCATGGCTTCTTATTATTTTTTTTTATGAATAATAATAATATTTATTATTAAATATTTATTTACAGTTTCACTGTATTTATTATTATTATTTTTTAATCCAGTGGACAAGTCACTATCTAGGATTATGTAAAAAAGAACTTTAAATAAAAGATTTTTGTACATGCCTGTGCTTAGAGTGTGCTTTTTCACAAATACTGAAATCATTTGCCCAACTGAAACTGACATGTGGTGACTTATCCACAAGATAACGTTATGTGGCCTTTGAAAAATTGGGGCTTTCTGGGTATAGGTTTATCCAGTAAATTAGTGATGTCTACTATTCCTTTTGAACCACTGAATTTTGGCTTATATTGTTGATTCAAATATGCCTGTTTTATTGTTTGGTAGGTTCTGCTGCTCTTGGCTTCTTTGTCCTTTTTACATTGTCAGCCACATGCTTAGGAATGGGGATATATATGATGTAAGGTCATATTTTATCTGTTGATGACAAAAACCTTATTTCATTTTTTCTCTATAATATCACTGTCAAAGCAGTCACATGTATATAGCTGTTGCAGCTACAAGGCTGTAACAGGTACTATTCGGGAAGTCCCCTCAAACTATATATGAATGAAAATGTTTTAAAAAGAATATTTCAAAAAAGTTACCTTTGCTTTGCAGTTTTGGGGGTAGAATAGTTATTATTATTGTTGCTGAGGCAGCTTGTAACCTGGATATTAATACTATTAGTTAGCAGAAAGAAAATTTTCTGAAAATTTGTGTCAAATGTCACCCGTGTTGAAAGAAGGTTCTTGTTCAACTTGGTGATTGGATGCTAGTAAGAAATGAAACATGGTGTGTCTGATTCATCATGGACAGAGTGAGATGGGACTTTTTTGGTATCAATGCAGAGTAGCAGTACTGTCTTTTGTGCTAACTGGCTTTGAAATATCAGTTTTGTTTACATTTCAGACTGATGGGTGCAATAATCTTAGCCTTTGAGGCTCCAATGTGTTGTCAGTATGTCCCAGCGCTTGTGTCACTCAGTGACTGGATTGAAAGTCACTTTAAGTTTTGGATGAGGGGATGCTTATATTTTCTGTAAGTTTTCTAGTATGCTTAAATTCTGAGACACAAAAAGTGTTAGACTAAGTATACGTCTCTACCTTTTTGTTATCCGTATCTTTTCAAGCTGATTTTTTCATCAGCGACAGAGTCAAAGCCAGAATTGTAAGGGCATGCATGATTCAGTGAAATCAACACTCCATCTTTTACTGAAGATGGAAGTCTGAAAAATGAAATTTAACAGAAAATGTGGGGAATTAAGTCCTATAATATTGTTGCAATGTAAGATTTACAAAGTAGGTCAGCTGCAAGTTGGTTGAGAGTTGGCTGCTTTCAAAAAAACCTGACAACCTATTGTTACAGTTATGTGCCTTTGAGGCATATAATTATAGTATGTGTAGGTCAAAGAAACTTTTGTGTTTAAAATGATCCATTTTCATGGATCTGTGCATACAAAAGTGAATTGCATTGAATAGATTGGGTGTCAAAACTAATTAGCAAATTGCTTTGGTTTTGCATTACTTCACTCAGTGATTGGTTCAAAGTTCTTGCGCCACTTTCTCAACCAATCAGAAGTGGAACCACTTGGTTTTGGTTTTAGGACACTCAGTTGAAACTCGCTCTTACTAGCAGCAAAGCAATCATATTCATTGAATGAGAGTAAATTTTAGTCTCTGTGGTCTTTCCATAGATTGGCCCTCTTTCCTATTATACTTTGTCTTGAAGTTTCAACATTTGTTGGTTGTGGTGCTGTTATGATCACTGCTGCCTTCTATGGTGTCCTAGCCATAGGGAAAAAGTAAGTGAAAGTGATTATTGTAATCTGTCTTTAGTGAGGGCATCAAATTTGTGATGACTGTTCCAGTGAAAAGACCATTACTGCGTGTGTTTCAATATTGAGGCTCTGGGGAATGAAAAGGGATTGTTATTGGCTTTTACCTGGATGTTTGTGGGGATTCTTTTAGTCTAAGATACAAATGTAATTTGTGAAAATTGCCTGGCGAGTAGTGTTGAGTGTGCAGCAATATGTGGGATTTAGACTTTTAACTTGCATTTGCATGAAAGGAAAATAATGTTACTTCCAGCCTTGCCCACAAAACAATTGAACCTTTGAACTTTGTTTAATTAATTTAACTGTTTTGTTATTATTTTGTCACAAGAGCCTATTGTATGTCATTTCTGTGTTAATTAAATTACGTAGACCTTTAGAAACCTTTCCTCTGTATATTTTCAGTTAGTTCTTTAAAGAGTTAAGGATATCCAAAGTTCCACTAGAGTACATTTTTCCCTGTTCATTTCACCTGCTAGATTTTTTGAGGTTTCCATGTCTGGGTTCTTGGGTTGACCTTCCTATAGAGACAATTTTTTTAGTATATTGAGCCAGGCTATTAAAGCACTTTATTTCATGGCTAGTGTTTTTGCCAAGGTAACAAGCACTCTGATTGGCTAGGTGCAAGGGCATTATTTTGCCATAATGACTAAATGATGCAAATTAAAACCAACATTTAAGGTAATTCACTTCTCTGTTTTCAATGGCATTTGTTTTCCCATTGCCTCTTGAGAATGTCAACTATTAATAAAGTTTAATTTTAGCAAATTGGAATCATTTTTCTCAAAAATAATGTTTTTGAATGAAATGTTATTTAGTATGATTTCAAATGATAACAAGACTGATAAGTACTTGCATTTACGGGACTGCCATGTACATTCAGTTGAGATTTTCCTGTAAAGTCCTCACCTCCAGTTAATAAGTAGTTAATGTTCATAAATGTTGCAACTTAAACTGTTATTTTTGTGCTTCGGGCTATAGGCCTGTTGTTCACACACTGTAACTGAGTTGCCAATTTTTTTCCGTATGTCTGTAGTGGAAGGATGACTCCCTTTGGTTTTTTGTGGGTAGATCATTGCTGCCATAAGTGGTTGGACTCAATTGCCATGAACCAATTTTCTTTTCAGGGGTGCTGGTGCCAACAGTCAAGCCAATTCTGATGATGTAGAGATGAAAACTAACTTAGTTGATAACAGGGGTGATCCTATTCAGACTGAACCTTAGGGTGGCAGTTTTCAGTCCTAGATTTTAAAATGCACTGCATAAGAGAATTAGTTATTTAAATATCATTTTAGGCGATAAATTTTATTGTTTAGTTTATAATACATTAATTTAAAGGTATTGTATTATAAACTAATAATTAGCAACTATTCACCAAAGTGGAGGTGGCTAGTGTAGTTGTTATAGTATATACTTGAACAGTGAGATAACATAGCACAAAAAGATGATTTCAACTCATTTATTCCTGCAAAGATTACAACATATTTGGGCACAAATTCCATGCAAGTTGCTTGGAGCTGAATAGCAAGGGATATCCAGAGTTTGAGTGGCCATTAAGCGCACATGTTCAACGCTATCCACTGTTTTAGGTTATACTAAATAAATAATATTTATCGTCACCTTTTAATGGGTATTGTTTCCTAAGTTAAAGAAGAGGTTTATCAAAATTAACAAGTTTTTAAATTAATTTCATAGTCTTATGCCATAAGTTACAAATGTTTTTGTTCATAAGAGTACAAATGTGGGCTAGGAATGGTCAGTACTTGCTTAGAAAAAGCTCTTAAGACCAAAGTGTTTTGTATTATTTATGACATGCTCCGGAGGTTTCAAGCCCCAAAAGGGTGGAGGAAGTTTACTTAATCAGGAAAAGGAAAAGGGAAAAGGTTTGGCTGGCTTTGACAAAGCTTTGAAGATAGCTTCATCATTTCAGTTTGAAAATTAGTCATATGTATATAATATTGACTAAGGGGGCTCATCCTTATGCGTTTTAGTGGGTAAAACCTCTACTGCATGGTTGGGTATATTTAAAGAATAACTTTATTTTTTTAGACAGTTATTTATTCCTATTGACACGTACATTAACAGGTTTCATAGGTTAAGTTACTTAAATTATTTATTTACTAAACTGATTTAACTTATATAAAAATGGGTTCAATCTGGAAACAGCAATGTCACTTTTCACGTGGACTTGAATTGGGACTTAAAGAATTAAGTTTACAGAACAACTTAATGAAGTTATATGAGTCCCGAGGAGTCAGAAGTCGCTCTCAAAAACAGAAGCAAAACAAAACATTTTTGTCCCAGGAAAGACTGAATTTGGCTATAGGGCTTGATTTAAAATGAAGTTGTGGGTTTTACAAGTGGGTTAAAGCAAAATAGAGCGAGAAAACAATGGAATCTGGCCACAGCCAAAAATACGCGTAATGGTATAACAGGGAGTTTAAACGGCTACGGTAACGTAAACGTCACTTCAAAATAGAAGTTTGAGCTATTCTAAGTATTTCATGATTATTCTGTCTTGTTTATATTACACAATATGGGCGAAGTGTCATATCTTTAATCTTTAATTGGTATACTGCTATACGAGAAGTCTAAGATAACCAAACTTAAGTAAATAGATGAATAAATAGAATAAAATATATACAATAAAGAACGTCTACATTGTTGCGATAATTGCTTTAAATTCACTTAGGGATTCAGGAATTACAGATATAGGCAAACTCCTTTTATAAAATAATTAGGATAGTACGCGCACTCTCATTGGTCAATAGCTGTGTTGAGGTGAGAGTATGGAAACTGTGAGTATGGAAGCTGTGACATCACACGAATTTTGATTGGTTATGTATTGTCAGTCGCGCGTTTTGATTGGCTCTTAGGAAATATGAGCGTGTATCAAGAAAATCAATCGAAGTAAAAAAACTAGCATTTTCCTTCATTTTTCGAATGATCTTTGAGGAATGTTTTATAGAAGCAATAGAGTACTTTTTTTCCGTGTTTCCATAACCTCAGCTAAACACTCGGGGGAGTTGGGAGAATTCGAGACAGTTATGCAAACCCTCGACTGCGTCTCGTGTTTGCATAACTGTCTCGAATTCTCCCAACTCCCCCGAGTGTTTAGATGAGGCTAAGGAAACACGGGAAACGTCCTATATTGCTTAAATGGCATTAGGATGAAAAGAAAAGTTATACGTACCATTTTATGTACCAAGTTGGTGAAAACGAGAACAGTTGCGACGACGCGAAGCTCTTGTATTTCGGGACATCTCGGCTGGTAGAGAGACAGCAACATGCCCTTTGTATATCTTATAAAACATACACATTTGGTTGACAAATCTGTGATGTTCCAATGAGTCCCAACCCATCAATCACTGGAGAGACATG
>NC_090870.1:54434550-54437050 GCF_036669935.1 Montipora foliosa
ATCGTTATTCTCTTATTTACATTATTATACCGTTTCTTTGACACGGGAATTACAGCGAAATGAAAGCACAACTTTGTCGCGAATTTTCTATGATAAAAACTTGTTCAGAAATCCCAAATCTAAGTTAACAGCACACACCAGGCCTACTCCTGAGTATCTGGATAGAAATCGCTTCAGCCATTCCATGAGGGCCAGTCTCGTGCTTCTTAAGTTGCCTCGCTCATGCCCAAAAAGAATTCTGGGTAATTCTGCCATTCCATGACAAGGGAAGACTCCCGATTCTCATTTCATAGTTTTTTTCATAAGTGTCGGGCCACCCAGTCCTACCAGCAAAATACCGCACCCATTGAAGGTTTAGCTTTCAAAACTTGCCCAGATTGAATGTGTCAGTAGGTCCTGGAATTCGTCCACAGAAAGGCCAGAGAGACAACTTCACTCGTGGTCCGCCATGTTTCCTTACAACACGCAAAGAACTTTAGGAGTCCCAGTCTACATGAAACCATCTCTCACCTCTGGTTTCTTTCAAAGGCTTGCCTTTACCCACATTCTGGCTTAAGGATGCCAGCCTGGGGGCTTGTGTAGACGCAGATTGCCCGAACAACCACTTATAAATGATAAACCTACCAGATTTTAGCCAAAATCACGAAGGGTTGACATTTGTCACGTGATTCCTAAACGTGAGCCCACATTGACTTAAAACCACACATGTCTCAATTATCACCTCGTGTACGGCGAACCCAAGTGCAGCATCAGACCGTTTGTCCCCAAAGAAGCACCAAAAAATAGCGCAGCAAGCACTTTATCTTGTAAAGGCTTAAGCTTATGTCTGGTGCTAACAATTTATCCCGTTTGGCGACGAAGTGGTGGTAAAACTTTGTGCTCTGCGAGTTGCGTGACCTACAATCTCGCCGAACCAAGTGATTTTATTATAAGTCTCTACTAGCTTCTCCCAGGATTGTCCAGCACTCTCACAGGACTCTGAGTAAATCAAGTGAAGCTATGATCCTCGCAGTTATGCACGCAATTTTTGCAATTTCGTAAAGAAGCCTGAAAGGACTTCAACGGGGTTTGAACCCGTGGCCTTGCGATACCGGTGCGACGCTCTAACCAACTGAGCTATGAAGCCACTGACGTTGGGAGCTGGTCATTTGTGGGTTGTATTTCTGCCGTGAGGAATGAATCAGTGGCGTCATAGCTCATATTCCGGGAACAACTTCAATACCGCTTATAGATTATCTGGTCCAGCTGGGCCGGAAAGCTTCACGCGTGGTGTACTTCCTGCCAATGCTATTTACCGTTTTTATCAACGCTCTCTTCTTCCACGTTGAGAGGATCAAGCTTAAATGCTTATGCGGACGATCACCAGCTCTATTACTCCCACATTGTCCCAATAGTTTTAGAGTACATGTTTATCTTATGATGTCAGAGCAGCCACTTAGTTGTACATATAGAACGAGATGTCAGTTGATGAGAGCAAAAATCAGGGTCTTTAGTGCTTGGTGATAACGAGTATAACTTTTCATTCCCTGTAAAGGATACACTAGTGATATTTGGAATGGAAATAGACAATAATCAGGATTTTTCTGGTCATATAGCAAATGTGTGCAGAAAGATTAATAATAATTATAATAATAATAATAATAATAATAATAATAATATTTGACGATAAAAACTTGCTACAAAACGTTGCTTAATAACATTGTAAGATTTAAAAAGTTAAAAACGATAAAAAGCTATAAAGAGCTAAAATCGACGACGTTTCAAAACGTAAATTATTTTCTCTTATTGTTCGTTTTAGTATTTATAGAACTTCTTTTTATACATTCTTGACTTGATAATGACCGTATGTTAACGTCGAAATGTCGTCGATTTTAGCTCTATAGCTTTTTATCGTTTTTGACTTTTTAAATTTTACAATGTTATTAAGCAACGTTTTGTCGCAAGTTTTTACACTAGGCGAAGGAAAACGTCTATACATAGCCAATCTCAATTAAGCAATGATGGAAGAGTTTACTGAATTGACGGAACAGGGGGACACGAACTGCCTACGGGAAGTGTGAGGGTGTCCGAGCCCCCGGGTGCAGAAGAAACAAGGCATACTTCTGTTACTGGGGTATCTGAGTTGCCCATAAGCCAACAAGAGGGAGGTCTACCGATGGGAAGAAAAGCTGCTTGGGCGAAGGCGGGCAACAAACTCCTATTGAGTGTTATATCAAAAGTGAGCCTGGGAGTCGTGTTTATAGCAAACGGCTGGTGGCGCTGTGGACCGAGAGAAGATCTGAAGAACGTTAGTGAGCAGAGACTGGCCGACCAGGTCAGGCAGATCAAGGTCAAGAACTGGTTGGAAACACTCGAGCAGGATGAAATCATTGCCAGAGTGAAGGGAGAACAGTTGGACGCGGAAAATGATGCCAACCAACAGCATCAAGTAGAGCTGTGTGGCTATGTTAGTGAAGAGGAAGGTAACAAGAATGTTATGGATGGCTTGAGTGTGGACCGG
>NC_090870.1:54442050-54487050 GCF_036669935.1 Montipora foliosa
GAAAGAGTCTTTTGGGAATTGACTCTATTATAACGCAAAACATGAGCCATAATTTGTTATTGTTCTGTGGACCAATATGGCCGTCTCACCAAGTGATTGAAAACTATCTATCTGAGCAAGTTACATCGTTTCCAAGGTTGCACTAAATTGACCGATTCAGCTAACTCAATGATGTACCCAATTCAAATCCTTTGGGAATAAAACGTTTTGTTCCAAGTATTTCCATATCATTTAAATGAGAATGCTACATTATCATGCAAATGTAACACACAAAGAACCTTAACCCGGAGAGATTTGAACTGGGTACAACATTGAGTTAGCGGAATCGATCTATTATTAAAGTGAAGGGAAATTAACAGTAAAGCATACACCTTATTCCAAAATAGCCGCCATTTTAGAATTCTTTTGTTTCCTTGCAAAATGGCCCTCTTGACCTCGCTTTGAAACGTAAAATTCAAAAGAATATTTAAGGAGGCTCAAAAGAGAATTCCTTTAAATTTGAAAGACAAACGTTTTAATTAATCTAAGCTAACATGCAAAAACTGAAAAAAAATCACCGTCCGGAAGCAGAGATATAAGCGAGTAAAGTTGCAAAATCAGGAAAAATAAGGGGGTTACAAGATCGGCATTTACTTATGCGTCACCCGCTCATTCGAGTGCACGCGCGAGTGAAGCTACAGGCCAACACAAACGGATTTAAATGACCATTAAACCGTGTGTCTACAATTTTCGTTGTTTTGGTGAATAGGAGATGTCTATTTATATTCCATATGTATAGAAATTAGAAGACAGGTGAGCGAAATCAGCGGTATTTGTTTATTTCTGGTCACCCACTTTGAATCGTGAGCTGACGCGAGCAGCTTTTAGAATTGCGTGTGTGGCTTACGCGCGCGCGCTCAGCGTAAAACCCTTTCGAGCCTCCTTAAACTCGAACCAGACCAAAAGGGCCAATTTACAATCAAACAAAAGAATACTAAAATGACAGCCATTTTGGAATAAGGTGTATACAAGGTTTTCCGTGAGCAGCCAAGTAGAGCAATCTACCGAACCCATGCGCGACACTTCCATACGTTTTACACAATACCAATACAGAGCTCCGAACCCTCATGGGACTGACCTACGTGAGAAAAAAGTCTTTGGGAGCTGAGATAATAGACAATTCGGCTAAGAACCACTCCCAACGGCTTTTCTTCACCCCTGATGAAGACACTGAAGGAGGCACTGCGGCCCAGTGATTAGGGCACTTGCTTTGAGATCAGGAGATACGGGTTCAAGACCCGCTCTGACCACTCGATGAGCTGCACTTGTGAGTACCCAACTGGTTTGCCTCCGGCGCGTTGGGATTCTAAAAAGTTGTTGTTCTATGTTCTATTCTGTCTTTTCGTTAACTGTGTTTCATTGGCCCTGAAAAGACCCTATGGGGAGTCGTCAATTGCACACATGCTCCGTGTCAAAACACTTTCAATTCCAAACCGGAGTAGCTACAAACTATGACAAACTGTTTACATTATATTCTTGGATTTCACATGACGTCACGGCCGCCATGTTGGTGTCCCCAAACAATGAAATGGCGGCCATGTTAGTGTGCCGATCCAATCCTCCGGGAATTGAACGCTGTTATTATGCTAACGTCTTCTTTTGTTTTCGTTGAAAAACATGGCTGTTGATCACGTGAATGAAACCCAAGAATACAATTGACAAGGTCAGTTTCCTGTAATGTCACGCAATCTGTCTTACCCTTCGATCCATGCATATCACGCATTCTGTGGTCATCTCACGGTTTTCGACAACAGGTGCAGAGGGGATACCGTTTGGTTGAGTTATAACAGGGCCTTGAGGTACTGGTGGCTATTAAAAAACAAGAAAAAGTATCCGATAAATAGCGATAAGTAAGGGGGGGGGGGGGGGGGGGTGGAGCTAACAGCTAGAATGACAACAAGAGATTTTAACTTCCTTTATCTTGTTCATCAAACTTAAAGAAGGTCATGATGTGAGACTGGTTTGAAAAGTTATTGTTGTTCACAGTACGTGAGGTTAACTGGAAAACTCGTTTTGTACTCAACCTTGTAAGAGTAGGCAAATCAGACCGTCGGAAATGTTGAGACTTCAAAACTAAGTAACATGATGATACAATTAAGAGGCACCGAAATACGAACGCATGCAGAGATAGTTGTAGAGAGTTCTCTAAGTTGCTCCGATTCGAAATCGCCTTTCGCGCACACCACAAATGAAACCGGGACCCCACGTAAAACGTCAAATGTTCTCTCTAAAAACCGCGCCGAATTTAGGCACTTTTGGACATGTTTGCAATCCCCGCGAAATCGAACTGAAATTGCAGATCGTCTCCACTAAGCCTTCGGAGATGATGCAGCGCGCGAAAAGAGTAAACCCGCCGGACTTCGAGAAAGTTGGGGTAGGGGCTGCGAAAGTTCTCGGGCAAATTTTGGATGACATAAAACGCTTTGTACTTACAAACGGAAATCGTTTCATGTCATGAAACTTTGCAGTTGTTTCTTTTTTTCTGGTCTTGAAAACACGTTCAAATATCAAATCTTCAGAATGTACAGATCTTAGTTTCACGAATTTGCTTTTTGGGGATTTTGAGAGACAGCCCTTGATGTCGCAGAAAACCAAAGATATAGAATGCGCATCCCCTCCAAAACTACTTAGCCAACTGTTTTAGACCTTTTTAGCGCAATGTTGGCCGCCATAACCAAGAGAGCTTTCAATATATATCATGTTGTGTCTACATTACAAACCTCAGGCCTCTCGATCTCCAGTTCCTTTTCTTTTGCTTTGACGTCGAAGCGGAGCCGCTCCTCAACAACCTTCAATATCGCTTTGCGGACGCCAACTTCATGGATTCCAATCTATAAGAAATAAAGTAATATTAAAGGATTTTATTATGTCATGATTATATCATTGCCAAAATGATGAACCTCCCGCTTGACTTCAACTAGTTTCCTTTCCCGCGCGGCTGATTACCTCAGCGGTATAATAAACATCTCACTAACCTCGTTTTCTCGGTCCAAACTGCAAACGCCAAACCAAACGCTCGCAACATTGCATACCTTTGACCACCCTGTCGCGATAAGTTGCGATATGTTGCAACATGTTGGATGACGTTGGATCAAATTTTTCGTGCAACATTTTGGATGTTGCATGATGTTGTACTCGTCTGGCCACGTTCACGCAACATTGGGCATGCGCGTTAGGTCCACTTCTTGCGAATCATGAACATTGACATGTTGCGTTGAAAATGATGGAAATGTTGCGTGCGCTTGGCCACCCCGTTTAACACATGTCGCAACATCATGCAACAATGTTGCAAGATGTTGCGTTGAAATGTTGCGAGCATTTGGCCAGGCCTCAAAATTTACGGATCCTCGTTTTCCTCGTTGATTTATCGCGCTTGGGCCATAAATCAACGGGATAAAACTCGGTCCGTAATTTTACAGTTCGGATCTCGAACTCGGTTAGTAAGCGGCTTAGTTTTTTTTCATTCCATCGTTTCAGCACTTACTTCCTTTAATTCCTGGTCTGTCATGGTTTTCATCATTTCCCATGTGATGCGATGACGAGCGAAATGCGCAGCGTAGTCCTGCGCATCTGCCTCGGCAAGTATGTCGAAAATAACACTGTCGCATTGCTGTTAAGATCAAAAGTATAACAAATTCAGAATGTTGGCAAATGATTACTACCCTCAATTTCTGGGGTTTTTTTAATACTTAAAATGTACTAAATCACGGAGAGTCGTGTGTTCAAATCCCATCTGGGGCTCGGGTTTTTCCGACTTCCCATTTGACGACGCATAGAATCTTTCATGTAAAATGTAAACGACGCTAATTTCTCCATCCCTTGAAATGAATTTTTCAATCACACGTTATACGTTCAACCTCGCGTTTCCTTTTCAAGATAAAAGTTTTGTCTCTTTTCTTTTTCCCACGTCTTAAGTTATGCAATACGATCCAGTACACTAACTAATAGGTGAGGAATGCTTAAGTCAATAAATTTCAAAAATTTAGTCTTTTGAATAAAATAAAAAGGGCTGGCGGCCTTGGTTTGAGTCTTTTAACGATAACAACGCGACATAGCTTCAGTAAGCAAAAGCAAAGAAAACTGTTGTGTTGTGGTCTGTCTTCTGTGGTGTATCATGGTTGGGAAGAGGGCCGCAAGTTAGAAACCTGTAACGGGTTACCGTATTTATTCGATTAAGCGCCCAGGGTGCTTATTTAATTTTTGGACTTTAGGGTGGGCGGTTATTCGAGGTGGGCGCTTATTCGAGGCTGGGCTCTTATTAAATGTTTACCATTTTCAGTAAGTAAAACGTTTATTTTGTAACAAAACAATATAAATTGTAACTGTTCATTGTTCGGTTTACGTATGCCCAGGTCTAACAACTCATTGTTCGGTCTTCGCAGAAGGGTCTCTAGCTATCATAATTCTCAATCAACTTCAATGTCATCGTCGCTCAGCGCAATAAGTGAACTTTCTGGTGCTACCTCCTCGACATCTGACAGCGTAACGTCAGCAAATGGGTCAGTCGCGCGAGAAGCTGTTAGGGCTTGCTGGTTGGATGCCAGGCGATTTTGTCCTTGGGGGTGGGCGCTTATTCGAGGCTGGGCGCTTATTAACTTTTTCTACCTTCAGGGTGGGCGCTTATTTGAGGTGGGCGCTTATTCGAGGTTGGGCGCTTAATCGAATGAATACGGTATTACGTCTCCCTCTCTAAACAAATAAAGATAAAGATAAAGATAAAGATAAAACTCTCTCTCTCTCTCGACGTTATTCTGAATCTCAATTTTCAGTTGTATCAACAAGGCCCGAACGGACGCAGATGAGCCCAAACCGTATGCCTTGTTCAGTTCTTGTTCTTGTCGCGATTGATTGATAGGACAAACATACGTGTCCTATTTACATTTTTGCAGTGGGCTCGGACATCAGCATACTAAGGGCGCCGATGGCAGCCGCTATCAGTCCATTTATGAGCCCACTGAACCCTCCCAACCCATGATGAGTGATGATGTAAGTGAGTGATGAAGATAGGCCACAACACCGGGAACCACGTCCCCTACTCTTTTCGAATAGTGTGTGGGTTCTTTAACGTCCCACAGTGTTATATGTGAACAAGGTTTGTGAGACGGGACCTCCGGTTTATTGTCCTTATCCGAGAAGACTTGAAAGTCTAATCATTTGCAGATGTCATTACAAAGACAGCACTTTCTCCTCAGTTATTTAAAGACCCTGAGTGTTGGTCCGGCCGGAGTTGAACTCACGACCTCCCGCGTGACAGCCCGGTGCTTGTGGGATACCACTCAATAACTGAGAGAGATTATTAGGATAACGACGTAACTTCATAAACTGTAGCCCGCCGTGAATGAATACACGGTGATCCATCTTTGGAAAAAGAGGTTAATGTCAGTCATTACCTGGCCTGGTTCGCGAATTTATTTTCAGTGACAAAAAAAAAATTGATCAAATCCCAATTGATCAGCCCAATTGTACATTGAACTGACTAAAAATCTGTGGAGGGGTTGTTAAAGTACCAGGGAAGGTCTAGGGAGGGGCAAAGGAATGAAGTTGGGACTATTTACAAGATCAACGTACTCTGGAAAGTCACCCGCTTAACAATTCCAAGAGACCACCGATCCACAACAAATGGCGACCGTGAGCCGCTTTCCACGAAATATACCAACACTATAGAAACGCACAACATACCAGTAAAGGAAAAAAGGGATACTGTTTTTGTCCCAACGTAACATTGCTCTTGTACAAAAATTTGGATTTATCAACGGAGTTGATAATGTAAATTGGCCACCGTACAGAGATTCTAAAAGCTGACGTTTCGAGCGTTAGCCCTTCGTCAGAGCGAATCTGACGAAGGGCTTCGCTCTGACGAAGGGCTAACGCTCGAAACGTCAGCTTTTAGAATCTCTGTACGGCGGCCAATTTACATTATCAACTCCGTTGATAAAACCAAATTTTTGTATACTACTTCCCCACCGACGCAGCACCACAGTTTCTTTAGAAACTACCCCTTCATTGCTCTTGTACCCTTTGCTTTTTCAAATCTTAGTATTCAAACGGATTCACACATCTTTATGAGGGTACGAACAATGAAAAATGTCAGACCGTTGAGGACGTCAGCATGTGTAAGTCTTCTAACGTCCAGTTTGTGTACGGAACTCGTGCGAAACAACAAGCAAAAAATGCGTACCTTTTCAAGTAATGAATTTGGTTTACTTTCCAGTAACCGCTGATATTGTATCAGCCAGTAATCCTCCACATCTGCCTCTCGCTTGTGCTCCATCTCAATCTGACAGAGAATCAAGCAGTGCATGCGTTAAGGCCTTCATTTCACAAAGATACACGTCTGATCTGCTTGACTTATGAAATGAGAAGGAAGGACAATTGGCTTACTGACCAGTCTCTTCATGAGTTCGTCCTCTCGTTTCTGTTGCTCACCGACTAGCTGAACCAGCAATCCAGTCAGAGCTTCTCTCTTGGACTCCAGCACCGTCTAAAACAGACAATGATGTATGTGCCCAGTCACCATTAGTCAGAAGACGGTCTAAGCCATCGAACCTGAGGTGGACTTTGAGTGAGAGCTTTTAGTTCCCCTCAAATAACCTGGCTTCGGGCTTCTATGCTGTGGTTAGCTCACTTACTCAGAACTATTTTTATCAGCTCGAACACATAGGTACAGACATAAACCACCTTCAAGTAAACTAGCTTCTAGCTGTCTCTGGATGTGTTGCGATAACAATCACTTGAAGGCCCTTCGAACTATTCCCGCCAAGTCGAACACATACTTACAGACTCAAACCACCTCACGGGCAAAGAGACAAAGGTACGAACCATGGGGGACGCCGGCGCGAAAGAAAAGCTATCTACCTAAAAAGGTGAAAACCTCACTAATGGCGCCACATACTCTCTCAACATCCTGTCGCTCTTCTCGCTTGCCCAATTCTGTTAAAGTCAACTTTGCTAGCTCATCTTGCAGCAATGAGATCTGTAAACAAACCAAATAATGAAACGTCTTAACGAAAAGATAGGAAGAGACAAGACTTGTAAATTTGATTCAAAAGCGTTCTTTTCCTTATAGACCCAACGAAGCACTGAATGGAGTGACCCATAAACATCTGGAAAATGCGTTTGCGATAACAGTTTAACAATCCTTGTCTATACCAAAATGGACATCAGATTTTACACAACCTTTATTTAACACCGGAAGTAATAAGAGTCCTATAGATTTTAGTCCGAGTCCGTTGTACGTTCCACTCGAACACATTTCACTGTGAGTGAGCTCACAGTGCGTGCGTTTCTTTAGAAACTACCCCTTCATTCACGAATAAATAGTTGATTGCCATGACGACTTCGTCATACAGAGTTTCATCAGATAAACGTTCTACTTTAACACCGCGGGGCTGTAGTTGCACTTGGACCACCATTAGGACTTTGTTACCTGACTTGTGATTCGACGATGCTTTGCATCAGTCTGAAGTTGCAGGGCTTGGATGGCTTCCATTTGTGCTCTTTCCTAATATCAAAAATGACAGAGAGATAATTTTAACACTAACAACAATCAAGGATTAGTGTTTTGTCATCGATGAGGCATTTGAAAGTAGTTGTGTATTTTGGGGGGAATCTTTTTATCTCCTTTTCTAGTACTTGCTCAGTAAAGAAGGTAGATAAGTATACAACTAAGGTATAGAAGTATTTTGACTGTTATCTTGTTGCTAATAATTTTATTAAAAACAATTATGAATTACATGTGTTACGTTGAGGAAATCGTATGAACGCAAGTGGCATGACGTGATTTATGGGCACGAGTGATGTTTTTAAAGTTCTCAAAATTGCACGAGCCGTACTTTCAAAACATCACGAGTGAACATAAATCATATGATTCTTTGTTTATTATATGCTCAACCAAAATGACTCCATCGCTTTGTTTCCGGAGAACCTTTGCTGGATAGCTAAACACCGTGACTCCCCAGAGTGTATAGGTATTAACGCCATCCAACAGGACTAGACTGCGGTGGCCAAACGGGAATCGGTGCTTTACCGTGTGCAAGCCGCACACTATCACATGATAACGAGGCCATGTACGCCACCCTGCCTTCCAGCCAGTCCAAGATGGCGTCCAAACGATGAAATCGTATGGCATCAGGATCGATACCCGAGGGACATCTTGCGGCACTGGAACGATTACGATGCGTTCTCCTTTGTCGAACGCAATAAGTACAATAAAATGTAGGTTTAGGTTCACACTGCAAGCGGGTTGACAATAGGAAGACCGCTGGTTTGAAGAAAAATGAACGAATCTTACAAAGTTACGATTCTAGACCCAACCTTTAGGTGACCTAAGGCTGACTCAAGAGTCCTTAGGGTTTAGATTGGCGTCCTTAGAAAAGCACTTCCTTGGGAAAGGAGACTAAGCGGTGAGTATCAAAAGCCTTAGATCACCTCTACTGAAGACACTAACAACAAGGGCGCTGTCGAAACGTTGGGTTTTTACATTCACTATCCTTCAAACCAGACAAGCTTCAAACAATGTCTGGCCCCAGTTGTTTAAAGGCCGGGAGACGGAGCCTCGAAAAGGCATTTAAGTTTAACGAATTAAAAATGAACCGGTAAAACCCGAGATCTCCATGGATGGTAGCCCGACTCTTAATTAATTAAGCCAACTGGTCGTTCAGGGCGACAACGTCCTATTTTGCCCAAGATCAATAATATACTTAATGGGGTTTGACCTTAAATTGATCACGAAGGTTTCAGAAACTGTGAGTTATCCACGATTATTAAATAGATACTGATGAAATACCAGGATTTCTCCTTTTACTAAAAAAGCATATCTTCACCGCGCACAGTGAACATATTTTTATCTTTCACACAAATGACCAGCTCCCAACGTCAAAGGCTTCATAGCTCAGTTGGTTAGAGCGTCGCACCGGTATCGCGACGTCACGGGTTCAAACCCCGTTGAAGTCCTGAAAATTTCAGGCTTCTTCACGCAATTGCAAAAATTGCGTTCATAACTGCGAGAATCATAGCTTCACTTGATTTCATATCCGCAGTTCATATATGATCCATTTCATATATCATTTCATTGTTGATTCATTCCTCTTGGGAACATTGGAACCTCCCAACGTCAGTGGCTTCATAGCTCAGTTGGTTAGAGCGTCGCACTTTATATCCCCGCGCGGCCATATGATATCCTCTATTTCTGTGCCGGTTTTCAAAGATTCAACGGTCCTAACCACCTCTTCAACCATCAAAGCCGTGCTCGCTCTTTGAGCTAGTCTCTGACTACAAAATAATTTAAATACTCCACAGGAATTCAACTCTCTTTCAATTTAATCACATCTTACTTCTTTGGAAATCTCAGAGATTAAGGCATCCCGGTCATCATATTGTTCATTCAAAATACCAAGTAAGCGCGCGTCGGCTTCCAAAGACCTATAGACATACAGATATGTATTATAGAGGGGAATTTAAATGCTTAAATGCTAACAGTGTTTCACGTCCCACAATGCTGATTCTGTGAATGCACTTAGCATTGAGGGTGAGGGTACAGGGATTGCGCAGTTGTGAGAGCACTTGCCTCCAACCAATGTGCCCTGGGGTCGATTCCCAGACACAGCGTCATATGTGGGTTGAGTCTGTTAGTTCTCTTTTCTGCTCCGAGAGATTTTTCCCCGGGTACTACGGTTTTCCCCCTCCTCAGAAACCAACATTTGCTTTGAATTGCGTTGATTTGCTGATTTCAGTTTACCGTGTCCCCAATCAGTGCTCCAGCGCTAGAGACTAGAGACTTAAATAAAGTTCCTTTCCTTTTCTTTTCCTTTTTTTTCCATTAATCTCACGGCGCAACATGGCCAACGTTTGAAAAAACGTACCCTCTCTCTTGTAGACGAATATACTCAAAAAGAAGGAAGACAGCACTTCACGCAAGCGAAGAATGTCGAAATTCAACTTCGTTCCTCTTGAACTTACTCATTTATCGCTTGACTAGCAGTTTTCTCTCTTGATCGTTCATACTCTCTAATGAGCCGGCCTTGACTTTCTTGGCTTTCCAAAAGTCGAGCCATGGAAGCTGTGAATAGAAAACTAAATCAGTCAAACTTCCCGTAGGTCTGTGTCGACTATATACATGTACTTGGATTTAGTATATATCTCTCAAAAGAAAAGTGTTTTTCAGGTGTCCTGCCGGGTTGATCACCTCAGTAAAGGCCCGGGCTTCAACATCCGTCCGATCTTGATGAACAGCGATGATGAAACCCTTTGTACCCCTCCCGCCTGTTGAATCGATGGATTCAACATTGAACCCACTATCATCAGCTGTTACAGCACGACAGTCTGGGGCCCAAACAAATAGTCTCACCGTTCACGTTAGGGAGAGGGGAAATGGCAGCAATTTCCTCCGTTTGTCTTGCATAACGATTTTTCTACTTTACTTACCCAATACTTCTTCTTTTTTCAGTTTATTAGCTTCTTCTTGTGTTATCTTGACGAGTTGATCTGTCCTCATTCTGAGAAAAAAAAGATTTACTTGTTTGTAACACAATTTCTGATTATGCTTTTTCTTTGGGTAATTAACAAATTGCCAGGCATTCGAGGAAGGATGTTGTGCGATCTTGAATAATAATCTACAGCACAGCTAAAAATGAGCACTGCGTATCAACGTCTCCAAATGCAATTTCAGCCAAAAGCTTTGGAAAGTAACAATGGACTGTCTCGTGAAGGCTCGAGTTTTCTCCTGACCTTACTGAACCATCGTCTATACAATCAATGCGTAGACCAAAGACCTAAAAATCCGCAGCTATATATCCATCATTCAAGCTTAATCGTCTCTGCTTTAGAAGCGAGTGTAGTCCGGGGCGAATTAGCTGGGGGCGATTTTTCCTCATGATACCTCACCCTCAAACGATCGGTAATCAGATATCATCCCAAACAAAACGGTACACAATTTGATTATTTCTTACGGTAACAAATGTGTTCATTTGCTACCCTTGCTATATTTAAAAAGTGAAAATGGTATAAATAAATTGGAATGAACAGTATCAAGTCCGAAGATTCGCATAATCCACATCGAATAGGACGGATAGGGTTTCAAGTGGTTAGCAAGATCAACAATACGGTCCTAAGATTGGGGAAGTTGAGAATAATCTCAACCTATGGATCGAAGCAAGGATGACAGTCACCTTGTTCCATTACAATCCTCCTTTTTTCTCAAGGAAATTACAGACTACAACAACACGATTTCGTGATATAAGGGAAAAGATAAGAATTATCTAATGCTATAAACACAAGGGCTGCTTTCCATTTGTTGGGAAATTCCGTGATATTCCAAGTATAGTGATCAACCAAAGGAAATTACGCTTACCACTAAAATAATGCGTTACCGCCCAAAGGTCCTCAAAAAGAACTTGGAAAGGAGGTCTCCTACAACCGAAATGAAAGGACTACCCCCATAACGTTAAACAACGCCCTAAACTTGCAGATGGCCTCATTGCCATGAAAGGCCAAGTTACTGAGCAAATAACTTTAACATCACGTGTTACCTGACCTTCCACAATATATTTTGGCTTTTTTGGTTGTCCAGACGAATCACCTACCTTTCTTGTTCCAGTTCATCTAAGATCATTTCTGTCTTCAGAGCCCTAAAAAAGAAACAAAAGAGATCACATCAAAATGTTTATCACTAATTCATCAACTAACCATTTGATTCAAGTGACATGGAAAGGTTTGTTCTACCTCTCATTGACTTGCAATATCATTGCCACCGTGTCATTGGCCAGCTGTTCATCTGCAAGTAACAAAATTTCAGGAACGGATGTGTTAATATGGAATCCGTTATAAAAAGCATTGTTCATTAATAGTTCCAAGACCTACCAGCTGCCATAGCTGACACCAGCTTTTGTCGTTCAAGATCTTGTTGTTGCTGTTGTAGATGGGTGCGGTCATCCATTTCAGCTTCAGCCTGCAAAGGACAAAATTTCAACAATTCATAATTCTGCAGAATCTCACCTTCAAGCACCAAGCGCCAAACTGCGTTTTGGTATCCATCAATCAAATTTCCGAACATAAGAGGGAAGATCGACTCCGTCTCCAGAAAGTGAATTAGAGTTTTGTTTAGTTCACAGCTCGAATAATCATGTTTTCATCGGCGTCAAGTTCGAATGTGCGAATGAACCATGGGAACCAAAGAGGCTGATTGGTACAATGTAGGTTATGTCACGCATCAATTGGTTTCGGCATCCATGGTTTCAGGTCAACTCTCTGGTTGGCATCAGAAGTTTGAGTGATGGATGCCAAAAAGCAGTTTGGCTGTTGGTGCTGGAAGATGAGATTCCAAAGGACTATGAAAATCCCAGCAAGTTTACGATACCCACTGCAAACACACTACATCTACCTATCAGATAGCCAATTTTGAAGGCAATTTGAAACGGACCTGTAACGGATGCTTGAGGTCTCAAATGAGGTCACAATTGGGGACCCAAAATGATGGTCGATCTGGGGTCCCAAATAAGGTTCCAATCCTTAGTAAGGCCCCAGTTACTAAACCCTTGGTTAACATACATGTAATTATCCAGACGAGTGTTTAAGTGTGCTATGTGAAAGATCCCAGGTCTAGCATGTGTCCTCCACATGTTCAACAGAGAAATTAATCACTCTTAAATTTCTCCAGACCATCAAAATATCATAATGCAGTCATCCAATTATGCACATACTTCGCTTTTAACTAGTGACCAGAAAAAGGGCAATTTTGGTTTAAATTCTTAAATACTTGGGTATTATTCAATTAAGGGAACCTCCGCTCCAGCAACAACAACAAAAACTATAAACCACAAGAAATAAGGTTTACAATAAAATTGTTACAAAATTTCTTCAAAAGAAAGAGTTTGCATCCGAAATAAAATATTTTCAGAATCTCTTATATTTGATTTGAAATTTTCAATTTTCCAGGCCTCATCAACTTAAAAAATTATTGCCTGTTATGTTTGCCCTATTTCTTTGTGGTAGAAATTATTTTTTCCATGATTACAAAAACTTTCTTGGGAAAAACCCCAAATAAATTTGATTGCAAACCCACCAGTTTACAGTAATTCTTTGGTAGGAATGGAGAGCTCCCAGGACAAAACCCACATTTTTTTCCCTTTCTTCTCAAATATACACCCAGTGACCATGTATTAAAGATTATGTAAAAACAGTGTTACAGTACTTACAATTCGTATTTTGTCCACCAGATCAATACGGTGTTTAGATGCTGCAGCAGCCAATGCTTGGTGCTCTAACTCTGTTTCTTGAATCTGCCTTTCCAGTTCTACCATTTGCTTTCTTCTTTTCTCCTAAGAATTAGCCAAACATGTAAGCTGCATTAGGCATTGAATCACAAAATAACTTTCCAAACCACTACACAGCATGGCACAGCACAGCACGTAGCCTGCCAGCAGGCTCTTTTGTAGGTGTCATGCAAGCAGCAAGCAGCAAAGACACAAAGGGCCTGCTCACAGGCTACACAGCACGTCTTATGCTGTCATTTAACCCCACACATGCAGTAGTAGTAGTAGCACATCAATAGGCACATCTGCTATTGAACAAACCAACAGCAAACTTTGTACAATAATTTGTCCATTATAAATTTTCAAACATTGCTGCCCAAACCTTAATCATGAGCAGCTCAAAAAGTTCACACTTCTTATACATTACCTGCCCTAAAGAAGCAAAGACCGCGGCTAGTCCCATTTTGTACATTAAATATTATAATACATTGTTACACATAAATTTCTAATTCAAGGAAGTAGCAAAGACCTCAATAAACTTGTGACGATCAGGAATTGCACAAGATTCCATGGTACTAAACGGAAATCAACCATCATTGTCTTTTTGAAAAACGTGTACAGAACAAAAACGTATTTCACTGAATTTTCAAGCAGTTGTGACTGGTTCACTTATGCAAGCAATTAGAAACTGGCCAAATTTTGATATCTAACTGACAAGAAGTGTCCTCTTAAGTCTGTGCATTTGCTATTGGTTTCTACCAATAAGGTAAATGTGAAGGTTAGAGTTATTTTGAGGTCAGGGTTAAATGAAGTTTCTTATCTTTACTTCAGTAGAATAGTTTCGGATACACTTTGTGACATTAATTGTGAAGTTGAAGTTAGGGGGAAGAGCTTGAGGGGTCACTTCTTCATGCTTATACTGCAGGGTTCGAGGTAGATTTTGTATATGAAATTCCAGGAGTATTCAAGGAGTTTTCAAGAACCAGAAATTGAGTTTTCAAGGAGTGCTTGTAAGGAGATTTCTTTGGCATACATCATGTTTCAGTGTTTTCTTTGCTGAAAAAACCTACATTGATATTCTTTCCCACATCCTGGAAGTTAAGTGCACGCACAGGCATTTTAATTTTTGCATTAATCTTTCCCCAAATAGTCAATTTGCTCAATTTTTGAGATGTCTTCAACTTAGTGTGATCTTCATTTTCTCTTGACATGATGCAATCTCTACATCTTTCACCTAAGCAAATATTCAAGGAGTTTTCAAGCTGTTTCCCACAAAATCATTTTTTTGAAGGGCTTTTCAAGCGCCCTTGAAGTCTAAACTTAAATTCTTGGGTTTTTCAAGGACTTCAAGGAGTAGCACGAACCCTGTTACTAGTTTGCATTTAATTACAAGAAAATATGCTATTATATGCAAATTCACCAATGAATCGAGACTTTACCACAGTAAATGTGTGAATCCTTGTGAATGTGGTAAAGTCTGCATTGGCAAGATGAGAAGTTCGATGCAGCAGAGGATAAAAGAACACAAGAGGGGTACATGTATTTTGACCTCTGGCTGACACCCACTTTGGAATGAGGTAAAATTTATTGATCAACACCCACACTGGTACACCCCAAGAGTGAAGGTAACCATCCACATAAGGCTTCACCTTGGATAGTAACATCAACAGGGAAAACAGATTCTAGTTTCCTGCAGTGTGGATACCAAGGATCAAGAAACATGACAAGAGAATGGTACATCAACAAAGCTCCAAGGGAACAATTTCAAATCAGACCTCTTGAGAAACTACTCAGAGGAACAATAAGGATCAAAGTCCTCCAATCATAGCCAACCACGTTGCTACATTTTGTAGAGCATAACCAGTCAATTTTATCAACTGAAGAAGACCAACAGTTCAGCAGTCAAAACTTTGCGATTCACAAACTAAGTGACTACATCACGTGACAAACGATAATGCACTTTATTATTATGTGACATTCACAATTACAGTGATTTAGATCAAACTGGTATCACATGTGAAAAAAGGTCAAATCTAAACACCCTGGTGGGCCATATAGAAAGCCAGTATTAAATTATGTAAACTTAAGTGCCTTAATTCCCGCAATAATGAGGTAAAACCATGGTGTGTTATGATGGCAATTGTGACAATAAGAATGTTAACAAAAGAAAAATGGAAAATCAAATGCTGTAAAACTAACAGGATATTTTAAAACTTAAACCAAATCAAAAACCAACATGCAAACCTTTTCTGCTTCATGTAATGATAATGTATTCTGAAACAAAAGTTGTGAAATGTAAAACCAAATGAAACATAAAATGTCAATTGAAGGGTTTTCATCACTGAATGTGTGCTGCACAAAAATGAAGGCCAATAGCGAAGCGCGCGGGTGACGTCATAACTCAGACAAACTCAGACAAACAAAACGAAATGGTGGAAAATTTGACGCTTTTTCAAGTGTGAAAGCAAGTGTTGGTAAAACAATTTTTAAATCGAAACTTTGGCCTTCGTTTTCCTCCTATTTCTCTCAGAACAGGCTAACGTTGTCTGACTCTCGCTGGTTTCGATAATTTGCATTCTATTTTTAGAATTGGCACGCTTCATTATTAGCGAGTACATGTGAATGCAACATGACTTGCAAGACTTTCTAAAATACACTTAAACCGGCAAAATTATGAAGACCAGTGTACAAAACTTCCAGAAGCTAAAAATATAATATCTTCCTTGATGTAACATTTCTTTCATTTGCTCCATTCATTTTTTTTTAGCATCTTTCTCGTTACCATATGTTAAGTCTAAGTGATGAAAATTAATCATTTTGTATTTGTATGCAACGTGAAGCTACAGGACTGGTACAGTCTCAGTCACAACTGTTGTAACACAGATGAAAATTTGCCCCTCTTCCTCTTTAATGTTGATGTTCAATAATAAGAGTTTGAGTGCAAAAATCAACTGGTAAAGGCCACAATGAAGGAGGGTGGAGGCTCATGAGTACATTATTGATAGCTTGGATGTGATTTACGTTACGTGCTGTTCTTAGACTAGTGAAGTGTTACAACTATTTATGACCAAAGTTGTAGCATCACAGCTGAAGACCCAA
Source organism: Montipora foliosa (assembly GCF_036669935.1). Classification (NCBI taxonomy): domain Eukaryota; kingdom Metazoa; phylum Cnidaria; class Anthozoa; order Scleractinia; family Acroporidae; genus Montipora; species Montipora foliosa. The sequence continues at coordinate 54,458,436 of NC_090870.1, forward strand.
AATTTAAAATAGCTGGTGCAGTGAACTTGGAAAATGAATGGTTTGATTGATAAGCCAAAGAGAGAGTCCTATACTTACAGCTACCAGATCATCTACTGGTGTGGGACCCCACATTTTGTTAGAAATGGGTTCATTTCCAACAGGTTCTGAAACAAACACATGGTATAAGAGAATCTGATATAGCAAAAAGTAATCATCCCTCGAAACAACTTAGCTATAAGTATTACTGACAGCAGAAAATCATCAATGCTCTTGCCTACTTACATGTACTAACAAATGAACACTATTCAATAATTTCTACACCACTGCTTAATATATAATCTTATAACATGACTGTACACATTTCACAGCTTTACTTCAATTTTACGATTAACTATTATACATTTTGAACTGGCTTCTGTCAAATTACAACTGCCAACATGTTGGATGAATTAGTTGTGAATGAGCTTCTCACTTCTGTGTGCAAGGTTGTGGGGTTTAAACTCCATCTCAACCAAAACTCAGGGTCATTATAAATACCTGTCTAGTGAGAATAAGGTGCCAACCTTTGTAATAACATCATTCTGCAAATTATGTTAGGACAATTGAACCAAAGGCCCCATGTCACTACCCTTTAATGTTCTTAGCCCAATGGGATGTTAAAAACCCTGATATCATTTTTAAAGAGTAGGGCATGGAGATGGTATATCACAGTTGGAAGGGTCAATGCTCACAGATACCAGCTATAACAAGTTACTACAATCCAAGGATGAAATAACGATATCGTATACTAAAAGTATTAAAATGTATGCATATTAAATGAAATGTTGACAGTAGCCCTTTTCACGGTTAGTTTCTCTCATTTGCATTACAATGTAATCTAACGTGGGTGGGAGGCAATTTTGGGTTAAAACTACAAAATAGCCCGAAATTGCCTCACACACATGCTAGATTGTATTGTAATGCAAATGAGAAAATCTAACCGTGAAAAGGGCTATTGAACCCAATGGGAACTCAACCGAAAAATCCAAGCCCCAGATGGGATTCAAACCCATGACATGAAATGTGACAACTGTTTTTCCCATGATACCCCACATTATGCTACAGTAGGTAAGCCTTTTTCTTCTACAAACCTACAACACTCAAAATGTGCCTTGACGGAGGAACATACTCAATTCCAGCCACTGAAAAATAAAAAAAATTAAGGCACAAAAGTATGTATGGTAATCACATTTCAATCTTTGTTTCTGAGCAAGATAAAGTGGCAAAATATTAACTTCTGTATATTATACTCATTTTGTAACATTACTGGAAGACAGAATGTTACTCAGACACAAATCACATCCAACCAGCCTCCCTTTGTTATTCATCAAAACCCAGACCTTCCCAGGATAGCTGCATGGAAAGCAGCAATAGGATTCCACATACCTTTACAGAGATATTTCACAATTGAGGCTGTGCCTTCAATTACTACATCTGTAGAAAAAACAAAGCTCTTAAGTTAATAACAATCATGCAATGACAATGTTCAATGCCATTTTCTTCTGAAAACAATCCCCAGCCATGCATGTACCTTTAGGGGGGAAAGTGATGCGATCTGTATCAAGAACAATGGTCTGCAAGACATAAAAAAATACAAGATCAAAAGACAAAGTTCCTGACAGTGTTTGGGATAATAATAATAATAATAATAACAATAATAATAATAATAATAATAATAATAATAATAATAATAATAATAATAACAGACCGATGGAGTAGCTATGGGGTCTCCCCTTGGACCCCTTTTGGCTAATGTATTTAATATGTGCTCTTAATTGAAGGGTCCCTAAAAAGTCAAGAAAACTCCCAGAATTTTACAGCTGCTACGTAGACGACACTCTAGTCAGGATGCCGGATCTGGCAGCGGTTACACAATTTTTGGATACTCTGAACCACGCCCATAGCGCCATGAGCTTCACTATGGAGGTAGAGAAAGATGGGATGCTCCCTTTCCTTGGGGTGCAGCTTTTAAATCGCGCACCATGTGTTGAAACAAAGGTTTACGTTAAGCCGACAAACATAGGGCTACTCCTGCACTATCATAGCCATGTGGACAGCCGCTACAAACATGGCTTGCTTGTCACTATGCTTGATCGTGCGCACCGGCTATCATCATCTTGGGCGCATTTTTCAGAAGAGTGTGAACGTCTGAGAGAAGTTTTCCGTAAGCTGAGGTATCCAAATCACCTTATTGATTCCGTCATCAAAAGGTTTATCACCTCGAGAGTCGCAGTGGACCAGCCTAAACAGCATACTGATGATGCCATCCGGATAGTTATCCCCTAAAAAGATCAGGATGCTGCAGTGTCTGTCAAACGACAACTTAGAGATCTTAGCAGCAAGGTGCAAAAGACCATTCAACCCGTGTTTACCAGCCGCAAGCTTAAACAAGATCTAAGCTTGCGTGAGCCCAAGCCTAACATCATAACCCAGCAATGCGTTGTTTATTTGTTCAAGTGTGACCTGTGCGATGCAGGTTATGTCGGGTACACAAAGGGCCACCTTCACACGCGCGTTGAGGGACACCGTCAAAAGGCGTCATCTATTTACAGACATTATTGCAAAGAACATAACACTGCTGTTCCGAACAATTTCTTAGCACGCTTCAATGCAATCAAGAAATGCACGAACAAATTTGACTGCCTTGTTAATGAAATGCTGTGTATTCAATATCTTAAACCAGCATTGAATGTACAGTCGGATTCTCTTCGTGCTAAAGTATTCATGTAATTAGCTTGGCACTCTTATATGCAAATTCTTTTCAACTTAGCCTTTTCACAAACCGCATTTTATCTTTGTAACCTTGATAATGGCGCAAGATGCACCGAAACATCGGTTTCTGTCACTTATATTTCTTGTTTAAATAATAATAATAATAATAATAATAATAATAATAATAACATCAGTAAAGTCTTAAAATGTAATGAGGTGCAGATGGCCCAGTTGTGGGATGAAGGAGGAAAACCGGAGTACCCGGGAAAAAACCCTTGGAGTCAGACTGAGATCGACTGAAACTCAGCACAAATATATGACCCGAGGCCAGGCTTGAACCTCGGTCACAAAGGTTGGAGGCATGATTGATAACCGCTAAACCACCCTGACTCCCCCTTTTGGATCAACCTCATTTGAATTAGCAGTATTGTAAACAAGTACTTCCACTTTTATACACTGAATGAAGCCAGAACTTTTTACCTCCAACGTTCTCACATGAGCCAGAGTTGGTGGTACTCCTTTGAGGTTGCTGTTTTCTGAGACGTTAAGCGTCCTCAAACTCTTCAAATTTCCAATTTCAGCTGGTAGCGAATGAAGGTCATTACCTAAAACCCAAAGGTTAACAGTAAGGTCAAACACCCTTCAAAAAAACAGTGTGGCCTTTGGCACATTTCCAACAAATGTTCCCTTCCCATTTTTCAGAATCTCACCTTTAAGACTAAAATTTCACTTATGTCCATGATTAAACCTAATTACTGTAAGCACACTCAATTTTGACATCCAACATAAAGCGTCCCTTTACATTAAGTCTAAGCATTTGCTACCTATTTCCAAGAATAAGGCAAGGGTAAACAGCCCAGTCAAAATGTGCCGGCAGCTGGCTATTTCGCCGCCTACAACTAAATATCTGCCGCTTACTTCACACTTGCCGGACTTGTATTCAGGAAGAGGTTGTTTTGAGTTGTTGTTCATCACTGTAAAGTACAAATTATACTTATAAAGTATTATCATTTTTCTTACTATGTTGTCCCTTTAATCACTACGTTTCGACTGCGTACTTCTAGCCTTCATCGTTTCTCAGGCTAAAAGATCTCTTCTAAACTTCTAGTTCAAATTGTAACTAAAAAATACATCACGTAACCCCGAGCTGCACACAATCGCTTCTGCTGGTCACCGTTGTTGCAAGTACAAACAAGATGGCATCCAAACAATCTTATGACGTTTACACAGGGACTCCGCAAATTTCTAAATTTTTTCGTACGGTATCAGACGTGTATGTAGCCCCGGAAACCCATAGCTTTGCATTGAGATAATATATTGCTCATGACAAACGATTTGAAGAGCTTAATTGAAATCGATTGAAATTTTAATTGTTTCTCACTTTCACAGTTGAGAAGTACTTGCTTGTACTATAGTTATGCTTTTTTCCAATTCTTTATTACTGTTATCTTAATGATATCTAGTAAGGGTTCAGTTTACCCTAAAATGCACCAGATGCAACCATTTAAGCCAATAGTTTCAATTGAAATTACTATAGCCAGCTTGCCTACTACTCAAAAACATTTTGACTGGGCTGGGTAAAGTTTAGTGTCATTTTTACGCTAGGGAAAATGCAGCTGTTTATTTTTACTTGAGGAGTAGCACTTTCTGATGTTAATAATAATAATAATAACAACAATAACAATAACAATAATAATATTGTTGTACCCACCCATTCCCTAGCAGCTCCTTCACAATACATGAATAATCTACTGACATTGTGAATCTTAAACAGGAAATTTGAGGGAAAACAGGGCACTTATGTCAAGAATTGTTATTGGTTAAACACAGATCCAATCAAACAATATGGTCATGATAACAAACAGAGTTTAGTTTAGTTCAGAGATGAAGAAATGCATCAAGAAAATTAATGGTGAAATGAGTTTGAAAAAATCAATTTTTTTTATTTCAGGGGTGAAATTTGAGCCTACAATGGAGCAAAGTCTTTAAAAGATTCAGAGTCGTTTTAATCCAGGAGATTTGATGACCTGTACAGGAGACCAGAAGATTTGCTCCGTATCCGGGAGACTCCCAGATAAACCAGGAGAGTTGGCACGTATGTTTGTCTCTTAGATTTGGTTCTGAAAGCCAAGGCAGAAGATGCAGAGAGTTGAGCCAGAATCACCCCAAAGGTACCACATTGTCCTGGTTTATTGAGGACTGTCGTAGTTAGACATCAGTAAACAAATCTCAAACTTGGATGAGTGGAATTGAAACGTTATGAAGCACAAGACAGCAACAATCAACCAAGAAATGGGCCGACTGCCCAACTTGTTACTTAATGAGTAACCTTTATAATGTTTCTCCCAAATAGCACAACCCATCAGCAACTTTGGTTCTCATAAAAAGAAACTTGATGCTCATCTCTTAAAATTGCTAAATATGGAAGCCAAAAGGTAAACGTTTTCAATTGTGAGTCGCATTGAAGATGAGATTCTGAAAAATTATGTAAGAAAAGTGCAACCATGTCACTCACTCTCCACCTTTTTTTACCATTTGAGTTATTACTGCTAACCTGGGACTATTAAAATATTGCACCACTAACAGATTTAAGCAAAAAATTACCTTGAAGATTTAAAGTTTGTAGTGTATGCAGGTTCCCAATTGCTGAAGGAAGAGCTTTGAGTTTATTGTTCTTAACATTCAAAACCTGAAAAATATCATGACTATATCATTCATCACTACTTGTAACCAATCACAAGGATCAATCCATTTGTATAATGAGCCAAATACAATCCAATTTAATCCAAGGGCATGTACTTCCAAAACTTAAGACTACATCACCTGTAAATTGGTTTGATCACATCAACAATTATTTTTCCCCTACTTCACTTTGTTATTTTTTATTATGTCATCCCATTATCAGATCATTAAATTTTTTTTGCCTATTGTTGACATTGGTGACCAGCACCATAACATTAGGATTGAATGATATGTAAAACTTTTTTGAAAAGGCATTGGCCAGGGATTTTTAAAATAGTGGTACTTGAATGAGTAGGGACAGAATATCTAAGATTTTGCACCAAATGGTGGATCTACATGTGCAGTTGACTCCCGATAAACTCGAACCCTCACTAACTCAAACCAAAATTATTGATTTCCCCTGAATTTCCGTCGTACAGTTACTGCAATTTTACTCTCGGTACCTCAAACCTCCCACTAACTCCAACCAAAACATTTTTTTTTTCATTACACAAAATAAGTCAGTCAAGTTCAGGTTTCAGGTTAACTTCAGTGTCTGTATCTTCATAAATTGCTGCTCAACTCCTTAATCCCAAACTACCGGATAATTCATTGTGACAAACCTTTTACAATTTCCGTTGAAGGTTCGAGTTAACAGAAGTTGACTGTATAATTTAATAAAGGCCAGCTTACATGATACGATTTGTCACCCCAACTTTATCAGAACACAAATTGTATGTGTATTTTGACACCCAAGTTGCAACTGATTGATGATAGCAAAAGTGAGCCAGATTCAGAAAGTCTGTTGCAGTGCAATGGAGTTTAGTCAAGTTGGGACCACACTTGAAAGAAGCCTGTGTGTTAATCAGAATTTTGAGAATAGGGCATGCGTGCAAGATAGAAGCAATCAAAATGGCACAGATCAGAACACATACGAGTAGTGCATTAATCCCTTGCTATCATAGGTGAAAAGGTTCAAAGGTCCAGGTGATCTAAGAACAGACCCAATTGTGTAAAACAGACAAAAGAACAAGTGGGAAAGGAAAATTTATTTCATTTTGTGTCTTGACTGTATGCAGGTTTTTTCTAGTTATACAATGTAGTTGTCGTAAGTTTATCCTCAGGGAGTTACAGGATTTTGTGTGGCCGGGACCAAAAAATTATTACAATGGTAATACGTGTACAACCAAACGAAGTAATTTTTAATAAAGCACCATAGACAAAATAAGAAGTAAAGCAGGCAATAGAAAAAGAAATCTTTGCAAGACAGTGTATAATCAGCTGCTAAATCCCTGGTCCAAATTTAGTGCCATTTTTGACAGTAACTGTTGTCATTAGCATGTACATGTAAGACCACCCAGATGCACAATAACCAGTGAAAATTGTTGAATTAGAAAATAATATGACACCCTCAGGCTTACAAAGTCATGTCGCTGACATGAACCAAAACAAGCCTGAACCCAGGCACTCTTTCTTGTTCTCACTTCTCATCCAGACAACAACAGGGAAAGTTTAAGGATGGATCAAATGAATATAAAATCAAATTTCAACGTGAAGGGCAGGGCAGGGCAGATGGGCAAAATGCAGCATGATGGAAAGTGGTAGACAGTACAATAGCCACTAGGCTTAATGATTACTTTTAAAAAAGCTTTTAATTAATACCTCCAATGATTTCAGTTCATCAATATCTGCTGGAAGGGTAGTAATAAAATTGTCCTGAAGATCTAAAACCTACAGCAGTGTAAAAATATATGTACATCAAGCATTCAAGACACTGGTCAAGTAGCAAGAATAACAATTAAGTGGATGAAAGACCTTCACGGTTACTCCTAAAGGGACATTAATTATTTTGAGGAACAAGGGAGAAATCAAAGGTAAATTGCTGCTCCATCATCAACAATAATACGAACTACAGACAGTTGATAATCTGTTGATTACTATGGCATCAAGCTAACTCTTCCATAATAATTGCGATATACTTTATTTATGTTGCTGAGGACAACTTGTACATGCAACAATTAGCATGCCACCCACTCTTGTTGTAATAATGGTAGAAGCGATTGAAAAAGGAGCTTTTTTTTAGAGGCCTTTGACTGCGTTGAGCCTCTTACTTTGCCTGAGAACTGGTTTTGAGATTAACTACCAGTTGCTAACGCAAATGTTTTTCATCTTCAAGAAACACAATATCATTTTGTTTGATCTATACTCACCCTCAAAGCTGACAAATCCTTTAAATTTCCTCCACCCTTGAGATTGGTGAAAGCATTACCAGGCATCAAAAGAGCCTAAAACAATTACAATGCATTTTCAACACAAAAAAGTTTGAATAAAAGTTATGACACCATACAGCAATCTGAATTCTTCATAAGGCAGCTACGTCTAACTTCCATCAAAGAATCCTCAGAATTGATTATATCAAAGAAACTGCTCATTTGAACTTCAAAGATTTTAAACGAAGAAAACCTTTGGGGGGTAACACATATACTGTACCTCCTTTTGAAGGACTCTACACAAGGAGTACACTCCTTTGGGTACCTTAAGGAGGAAAATAATAAATATTATGCAAATGTCAAAGAAATGCAATACTAATGAAGATGCCAATATCTATCTAAAATAAAGTCACGACTTGTGTGATTTCATCTGTCAACAACTGGATCTGATCCCTGATGCACAAGGCATTGTGAGTAAAATATAAAAAAAAACAAGGCATTGTAACTACATGTACAGTACCCCTCAAAGGTAAGTTACCACCTTGCATTGCATTTTCTGCGCGATGCCATTCGGGCATGTCACCACAAGTGAACTGTATTAATTTTTTGACATCAGAAGCAATGACAGTGTGTTAGAAAAAATGGTATATTAAAGATTAATAATTAAAAAAATCTTGGAAAACAAAATACTAGAATTTTACAACATATCCCAAGTTTTTATTGAGTCGCACAAACTTAAGTCTCCTTTGCAGGCATTTCTTGGCCATCATACAAAGTTCCATCATAAAAGTGACTGCTAAAGCCTTGGTAACTAAAAAACTAATGTGACATCAAAAGCATCATCTAGATTTGGAGTGCACAAGAACTGGAAAAATCAAGTCTGAAAAATGTACTTATCGCAATTTAAAATTTACTGAATGATACAGTTACAGCTGATAACATAATTACAGCGAAGTACCCACCTCTGTTGCGCCACATTTCGACAAATCAAAGGTTGGATCGGGAGACTCCCTCGCCTGGTTAATTAAGATTGACATGGGGACTGTAAATGCTTATTGCTATGCTGTGATAAGATTCAATCATTAACTTACAGTTTCACTAGCCCCAATCTAGTGGGTAAGTATGTCCCCATAAATAACAAGGGCAATGGCCAAGACAATAAATGACATTGAGAATAACCAATTATAGTAACAATAATAGTAATGAGAAGAAGAAGAAGAGCAAGAACAATAACAATCGATAGCAATAACAATACATGATAAAATAAATAACAGTACTGAGTAGACAAAAAAATGACAACGACAGTGGTAGCTGTTTTTGGACTCTTATAATAGGTCTCATTACTAGTTCTCGACAGAACACAGGTGGATCTACTGAGAAAAAACATCAGAGTTTGCAAAAATCTAGATATAATCTTACCTGCAATAATTCACCTAAACAGTGCAAATTCAACCTACAGTTTTTAATAATAATATTCCGAGACAGAAAGACTATGAATGCACCATCTCAGTTATTACTTAAGGCCCAAACATTGGCTGCATCCGATACTAGAGGCAAATAACGATGTATCAAAGGTTTATGTAAACTAAACAACTAAAAATTCTCTGACTGCTACAAAGCAGCATAATGGAACATGGAACCAAAAAAGGAACAGTTCTTGATTTAACGTGGCTTATTACAGTTTTCTGAAGAAAAAGATCAAGATTTTGAAATCTGTGAAATTAAAGCAACAGGATGTCTCTTCTGAAGTCACTGCAAAAAATTATTCATGTAAAATGTAATTTTACCTAACAAATAAACGCAAATCAGGGGAAAATACTGAACATAGTGACCAAGCTCCAGGAGAGGGGACTGGAAACTAGACATTTTCTCAAAAACTAGCCATACGACCAGTATTAAAATTTTGGGAATTAGTAAAAAATATAAAGATGAAACCATCAACATTTTTTCTAAAAGATCTATCAGATCGACAGCTTTTCAGTTATTATCAAAATAGATGAAAATTGATGTTTTTGCCATCTGTGAAAAACCTGTCTGACAGATTTAACTATTGCTATACATGATTATTTTTTCTCGCTAAGGAAATCCGGAAATTTTACGATGGGGTGGTACCACTAGTTTTTGAGAAAAAGGCCTTTGAAATGTCTAGTTTCCAGTCCCCCCTCGAGGAGCTCGATCAGTCACTATATTTAGCATATTTTCCCCCTATTTGCATTTTTTTGTTACATAAAATTACATTTTATATTGATTGTAGTGACTTAATTTCACAAATTTCAAAATCTTCACCTTGTTCTTCAGAAAACTTTAGTAAGCCACCTTAAGTGGCATTTCTTCAATCGACCATTGCTACCTTGAAAAATAATCATGGCCATATGTTTTTGAGTTCCTTAAATTCAAAATTAATTTGCATCTTTGGATAAAATGGTAAATTTGACTCAAGCCAAGTGTAAAAAAATCAAGATTTGACATTTGACAGGTATATTTACATCAGAATATTTAAACGACGATAGTTTCTTATCAACAAAAATAAAGGATCCCTTGTAAGGTTCATCGCAATTAAAAGTAATTCATCATCAGATGACCTCACAAAATTGCGTGAACTACTTTGGCGAGAAACGTACACTTTTCAGTGAAAGATCAAAGCTTCAAATCAAGGGAACTGGAACGTGAAAAGCGATCATGCAGAAGGAACATTCTGAAAATGTCAACTTCTCTTAAGCTTAATAAATATGCTTAAGCTTATGTACATTTCGCCAATTAAAGTAAAATATAAAACTTTAAGGTAAAGGCTGTTAAAATTATGAGTCTAAATGTTTTCGAAGTCGCCCCAAAATTCAATAGTGTTTGTTTGTACGTTTGTTAGGAAGCTTTTACGGATTCCTTAAGATAGATAAATAACCAGTGAAACAATTCAAGAAATGACAACGACGGTAAGCCATGTTTCGAGCGGAAACTGGCAAGCGATGGTGGATGCGGAAGAACGGAATACTCGGTTCTAAAATTTCACTTGACAACACTCAAACTTCATTCCAACGAACTTCTGCGTGTATTTATACTTACCACGACTAAGCATCGTTCGAGGCGTTTCTTAGTTTCATCTTTACTAACTTTTTTTGCCTTAAAAAGCGGCATTTCACAGGCTGTGGACGTAAGGGCAAAACATCAACACAACCAAGATGACATTCGATCAGCCATTTTGGATATCATTTGCATTATGGGTACAAAATTGCAAGCTTTCAGCTGAGCGCGCGCGCGAAAGCCACACGCACACACTCACGGATGATCGGAAACGAAAATGTGAGCTAGTAAAAATGGCGAACCAAAAATGAATTATTATTTTTGTTGGATGTGGTAACTAAGCTAGGTAACCTACCCCGCTATTTTGTTTACAAGAAACAGTCGTTTCTTCGCATTCTACCGAATTTTTGCATTGAACATCACAATACCGTTACCATAGGAACAATTACAAGTATAACATCCACATCTACATATTCCAGCACTCGGCAAAGTCGCTTTTTAACTTATGGCTGTACATCACAAGCCTTTTAAGAGGCATCACGGCCAAGCCGGCCACTTCTGCTGGAGAGAACAGGACAGCCACAACACCGGAGACTTCATGCAAGACCCCTACTCTTCTGGAATAGGCCTTGGCGGATTCTGCTCCTATAAAAAGTGGCATACTATGCGACTAGCAGTGCTCAAATTTTGCCAAATTATGCTAAAATTATGCCAGAATCCCTAAATTATGCTTCTGATTTCCGAAATTATCCTCGCAAAAAATGACGAGGATTCTATACATATAGGCGCGCAACTGAACGACACCAAATGTTGTAGTCGTATGGCAGTTGTGCTAGCTTACACAATCCCCACGTGAAGCCGGATGGGAAAATAGAGTACCAGACTCCAACAAAAGTTAACGCGCACGCAGAATTCGCCAAAAGAGCCCAGTAACTAAACTCAATACTACTATTAGCATAGCTAAAACACGCATTGCAAGAACGCACCACCTAAATTTAATTTATTTCTGTAGAAAATACACCATATTTACTAAATTTTATGAATTTATGCTCCAAAAGTGCTAAAATTTGCTAATTATGCTGTGGCAGTGCTCGTTTAAAAAATTATGCTTTTTTGCTCCAATTATGCCAAAAATGATGCAAGCACAATCCGCCAAGGCCTATTCTCGAATAGTGTATGGGTTCTTTGACGTCCCACAGGAACCTTATGAACATAAAAGATATTTGTAAGATGGGGCCTGCGGTATCGTTGGTTTTCACTCACGTGATCATCAGCCATGTTTTTCAACGAAAACAAAAGAAGACGTTTGCATAATAATAGAGTTAAATTCCCGGAGGATTTGGTCAGGGCTCCAACATGGCCGCCGTTTCTTTATTTAGGGGCTCCAACATGGCCGGCCGTGACGTCATGTGAAAACCGAGAATATAGTCCTTATCCGAGAAGACTTGAAAGTCTAACCATTTGCAGATGAAATTACAAAGGCAGCACTTTCTCCTCAGTTATTTTAAGATCCTAAGTGTTGATCCGGCCGAGGCTCGAACCCGCGAACTGCCGCGTGACCGATGTTCAACCAACCTCAATCGTTCCCCTACGGACAGGATTGACAATGTTGTAACTTTTTCAATAAGAAACCTGGTCGTTGTTACCTGTGGAAGGTCCCTTCTAGCCTCCTAACACCACTTAATTACTAAGACAGCAGCTTATTTTGGTTCCGCCAGCTCTGATGGTCCCTTCATAAATATGAGCCCGTTTGCCGGGCAAGGTCGGTTGGGTCATATATGCACTTGGGAAATTTGGACGAAAAGAGGTCGCGCGACCATTTAGGAGCGAAATCTACCACTTTTTCTCACTTTTATTATTTCAAGAAACTTCGTTTTACTTAATTATTAGTTTCTCCTAGCTATAAAGGCAAAGTATTCAAATACTGTCTCAATCACTGTCCCTTTCATCAAAGAATGAAAAAAAAACACTGTGCACGTCCAATCGTGGCAAAAATTTCCAACCCAAGAACCGAGATCTCGGCTACCGCGCCAGCCCGCCAGTTGCTGAAATTGCTGCCGAATGAAGCAAACGGTTTCTCACGCACTTATTCTCAGCAAACTATAGGGCTAGCGGCAGTAAATCGGAGAGGGATGAAGAAATTACGAGCAAATGAGATTTCTCTTTTCTTCGTCCGGATAAATTCTTCATGCGGAACTTTGGAAGTTCAAAAGTTTAAATTAAGAAAATTACATAGGGGAAAACCCGAGGAAGTCAGAGATGACGTTGAAAAGTGAAACTATAGGTCATTGAACTATAGCCGATACTAAAGAGAATTTCTCTTTGCTTGATAGATCTCACTCAAACACACGCTCGCAAGTCAAATTTTGGCTGAAGTTACCTTGCCAGTTAAAGAGGAGAAAGCCGCTCAGCAAAGTAAGTAAATACAAATAAAATTGGGACAGTTTTGTTTTAGCCACTGTGTAATGTTCAGAGACGCAAAGTGAAATGACTTGGACGGGATTGGAAGGAGCGCAATTCGTTGTTATTTTTCAAGGCTTGCTTGCAACTTCCAAAGTTGCTTTTGTGACTGCTATTATCTTTCTGAAGTTTCATGTCCATTCTGAAGTTCAAATATATGAAATTTAATGTTTTAAAATCATTTTAAACTCGCAGTATAACGATAACTAGTGCTTCCGCCTCAACACGTGGCGTAGTAGAAGGCAAACTGAGGTCAGAGCAACTGAAGTAGTTTGCACTTGTTCTTTGGCTAAACCGTTTCGTACCTGAATTTTGTCTTACTTAAAATGCCCTAAAGAAAAGGGTCTTAAATGATGTTCAAAGCGGTCTTTCAAGATCCTGTATAATATAATAGAGGACAGACCTCTGGTTACGATGTTCTTTAAGATTATTTTAACAGCAATGGAAGTAAATCAACTTTTAACGCGCTTTCATTTGTTGATTCAGTTGAAACTTCTTCAGAGTTAAATCATTTTTAGACTTTCTGCGATTGATCTGTGCGCGAAAAATTATTAATTTGCGATATGAACGATAAGATAGAGAGATTCTACAAAACCGGAAGAACTTAATAACTTATTCATGTGGGACACAAGATACCTAATTATTCATTTCACTTTCTTCAAAGAAAGTACTTAGCGAGGTTCCGTCAGTTTAACTGAAAATGCTAAAGTTTCCAATTATGCTAGGAAAGAAATAGGAAAATATTGCAAAGAACTCAGCAATTTGGGAGGTTGCAAAGGAAGTTGAAACAAACGTAGGCTTGAAAGGATTCGACACCACCTCTTTGCCTTGTCACGCTTTGTCACGCAGCATGAAAAAAAAACCCAGTCAGTTTCTTCACCTTCTCATGAATATCGTCATGTTATTTTAGGATGCCTTCAAATTACTGTCTCTTGGATGCGGCTGTTCATGAAGAGGAAGGCGAAGATGAAACTACTTACGTCTTTCATAAAGAGGATCATGCAAAGTGTTTGATGGAAAACCTAGCTGCTATGCAAGCAAACGAAGAACTACTCACAGATATAGAAGTGTGCACTCACTCAAGAAAGTACTCCAAAAAGTTCCATTGCATGCTGCTCGCGTCCTGCAGCCCCGTTGTGAAAAATCTTCTCCTTAAGAGGGCTACCAAGCTTTCACAGGAACCAATTGTGCTTAACGAGATGACGAAGGAGCTTCTTACGTTTTTTAGGTGTTTTATTTACCAGTCTAAAATCACAGTGGACAGGGAAGCCCTTGATTTCGAGGATCTTTACAACTTTGCAGTGAAGTACGATATCGACTTTCTGCGAGACACGTGTGAGCAGTGCAAAAATGTGCAGGAAAAGAGCGGCTCCCTTGAAGTTGTGTTTCACGATCACGAAGCTGTGCTTTGTAAATTGTATGAGATGTTTTGCGATAAGGAATTCACCACGACCCTTTTGGAAGACAACAATGGTGAAACGCAATGCGAAGTACACGGAGCACTCATCGCGGCAGCTTCGCCCATCCTTATGGAAGTTTTAGGAGACGGAAGATCTTCTTCTGGTGATAGCAAGAGCATTCGCCTGGAAATCTCGCCTGGTTCACTCCATGATTTTGTGGAATACATTTACTGTGCGGAAATCACACTGAACGCTCAGAATATAGGTAGCTTACTCAGAGCTGCATGCATATACCAATTGCCTGCTCTTGCGAGAACCTGTTGCGATTGGCTGATGGAAAGACTTGATACCTTTGATGTGGTTGGTATCTTGGCCCTAGCACGAGAATTGGCCTCTGAGTACGCAAAAAAGCTAGAAAAGGCTGTGATGAGCTATATTGTCCGAAATTTTAGTGATTTGCAAAAAGAGAATGAGTTAAATTCATTGCTGTTTGAAGATCTGAAGGATATCATCGCGAACGAAGCACTCGGTGTTGAGAGTGAAGAAGATGTATTTTATGCTATCATGAGTTGGATAGAAGATGACGAGTCTTCCCGTTTGCCATTCATATGCGAATTATTGCCATGTATTCGTTTCGAGCACACGAGCATGGATTTCTTACAGGCAGTGGAAAGCGACGACCGCATTGGAAAGTGTTCTCGATGTTTTCAAGAACTCCAAAGAGCTCGACTGAAGTTGGCCCCAGCTGCGACCAGCACGAAAACATCCTTAACAACTTCAACGGTTGGTGAGGAGGAAACTGATGACGACGAAGACGAGGAGGAAGAGGAAGACGTTGCACAAGCCTTTGCTGACGCGACATCCTCGTACTCTCGTCAGCAGTCGGAGAGCACTGCACTTCTAACAAATTCTTCAGTTTCGGAGTCCTTTGAACAAGATTGCAGTCTGAGTTTCAACGAACAGCAGGCTAGAGAAATCAAATGGAGACCAAACAAAGGGGTGACGAGAAACAACAGAGAAGGCAGCACTATGGATGAGCCGTACGAATACATCGAAGATCGTTCAGATGACGCATCCCGATATTCACCAGAGCCTCAATTTCTTAACGATTGCGACGGGCTATCTTCAGTATCAGCACCAGACTACCAAACTTGGCCTCAGCCCCCTCCGAGTAGTGAGAATCAACCAGGAAAAAGACTACTACGCAAAGATGGCCAACCAGATATGCGATGTCGAGAAAACCGTCAACTGTATTTGGAAGACGGAAAAAACAAAAACGGAAGTCCAGATGCAAGGATAAGGGAAAACAGGGTAGAGATGCTCCATGCGGGTCCATTGACGAAAAAGGGAAACCCAGACATGCGATACAAGGTTAACAAAGATGCGTTTGGCGGCAAAGCGAAAAGAGCCGAATCTGGTTTTTCCCCTGTTGTCAGACAGAGATTGGGTCCATCGAAAAAGGATGGAACTTTAGACATGCGTTATAAAATCAACAGAGAAGCCGTCGTCGCGTGTTCCTATCCAAGTGGGGAATTTAACCGGACACTCCCTGGCGCAGGATGTTTACCTCGCGAGGTTCCCTACTGCTTTGGAATCAATGCTGGACCTAAGAAGAAAGATGGCACTCCTGACATGCGCTTTAAGGTCAACAAGCAGTTGTATGCCAGTAGTCCAGCGCCATGCAGCTCTCCGCGT
Source organism: Montipora foliosa (assembly GCF_036669935.1). NCBI lineage: Eukaryota > Metazoa > Cnidaria > Anthozoa > Scleractinia > Acroporidae > Montipora > Montipora foliosa. The sequence continues at coordinate 54,474,673 of NC_090870.1, forward strand.
GGACCCCTGAAAAAGAATGGTACACCGGACATGCGCTATGCTGTAAACAAGCAAGGGTTTGTTTCTACTCGGCTGTCGTCCACCGCACGCGGCCCTTTAAAGAAAAATGGTACCCCTGATATGAGGTACAAAGCCAACAAACGCTCTTAAGAAGATACGGACAGAGGACTTAATAAACGCTAACCGACCAATTAAAAAAACCCAGATAGTTGAGGGATCCACCTAGGACTTGGAGAGTCTCCCATCTCAGTTCTATTTGGTCAAAAATCGAAAAGAACGGCAAATTTGAAAATGACTTTTGTTAAATGGCATTTTTTGCGAAGTACACAATAAGATGGTTTGGCTTTTTCTTAGTGTTTTCAGCATGGACGGTTTTCTGGAAAACATTTGTTTGGTCTATAAAAATGTTCCCGCTTATCATGGTTGTAATTTCAAACGTTGTCTTAAACCTTATATATAAAGATTGTGTTGCTTAGAGGAATGGCTCTCGTTTCGAATGAATGCTTACGATTTATGCCATAAGGGCCGATTTACACGGAACGATTTTTGTCGCATGCAACAACGGCTTACGACAGGACCACGACATAATTTATGATTGTTGTGTACGTCAGAAAAAATGTCGTAGCATTTTAAAACATGTTTTAAAACGCTGCGGCAATCGTAAGTCATGTCGTAGGCCTGTCGTGAGCTTGTCGCATGCGACGAAAATCGTACCGTGTAAATCGGCCCTAATTGTTGCTGTAAAGACCTATAAAATGCAAATGAAGTTTGATTTCGTTATCGTCGCACGTGGCAACTAGCACGTGCTTGTAACTGTCACCTGCAGCTACTCCTTGTTGCGCAGGCTCACTGCTTGGTGGGTGAACGCCACGGATATCCTATTTTGAGGACTGGCTCTTTGTTGCAAATCAATGCGCATACTATAGAGGTTTTGCACGGCAATCATGTTGTATGACAGGAACAACAGATTCTTTTTCCTGTGAGATCAAATGTTCTTTCTAATGCAAAACACTTTCATTGTTACTGCCATGCAACATGACTGCCGTGCAAAACCTCTATTACGGAGATTGGATAAAAGCCAGTCGAATTTTGTTATCGTCGTAGTGACATGCGATAACTGGCATGTGCTTCTTGTGGCTGTTATATCAAGTAGGGTCCTGTAGACCGAGGTCATAAAGGTTTCCCGCGCGAATACTTCATTTTGAAGACTGCAACTTGCAAAGTTGTTGGAAATTTTACGAAGACCAAACTTTCGGCAAAGTTTAAAAAAAATTCTGTACCGCAGAATCAGAGCCACATTAAAAATCACAGCATTAAGGTGGCTCTGAATCCGCGGGACAGAATTCTTCAAACGTCGCAGAAATATAAAAAAATGGGAGTCACCGAGTTCGTTTTTGAGATACAAGAAACCAAAGACTTTACTTTGACCCGCGGTCGCTTCAACTGGTCGCAAGGTTTCAGATGCCTGTCCCTGGCGTACAGTGTGGGAGAAAAATGTCAGTCCACTAACATATTTTAAGAGATCCCTTCTTACGCTCCCTTTCTTACGCTTACCTCTGTTCCTTTCAAGCATATCACAAAGGTCTCAGTCGCGTCAATTCTTCAATTGCTATCATTGAGATTTAGCATTGTGCGTGAACGGCAAACGTCGCAAAAACATGAAAAGTCTCCAACTCTGACTTGTTATTTTCTTTGAGAAGTTCCTTAGAATTCGTAATTGACCCTTTCATTCCCAAGATCGAAACGTTCAATTCTCTTAACTAGTACCATGGATTTCTTAATTGAGTAGTTATGAGAATTTGGTGTTATATCCGACAAAGATCACACCTATTAAGCTGATAACGTTCTTCAATCTCAATACCTGTCTGACAAACATTTCATTGAAATTGTGAGGAGAATTAACGTACAGATCACTCCTAGGAGTCAAAGGGTTTTAACAGAAAAGCAATGACCCAAGATCAGACATTGGACAGATGACTTTACAGCCTCTTCGAAGGCAATAGAAATGAATCTTAGGTGAGGTAGACCATTTGGCAACTCTCGGCGATTTTTTCCTTTCCAAGGTCATTTTTCAAAGTTAAAAAAAACCCTACACACACACAAACAAAAATAAAAACAACAGCCATGAATTAAGTACTTGGTTACTTTTATTACTTATTCAAGTAAAACACAATGTTATTGTCCAGTTCAAACAAAACTGAAGACCGGGTAGAAAACACGCCTACATTGCACCAAACGCCTCCGCGGAATTAACCAGCATGAAGCATGCCTCATTGTAAGTTATACTTCTAGACCGAATGGTCCAACAAAAAAATGAACTGACGCACAAGGAAACTCAGTATTACTAATGGTATTAAAAGCATGCACGGGCCCAGAACTGTTGTTGTTAACGAACAAATGCTAAAATTATGGAACTTTCAAGCTTGCCTGATGGCTAAATGTTACCACGGTAACAATCACTTGTACGAAACCAGATATGCCAATTTTGTTCTAACATACTAAGTTTTGTGTGCAGCAGATCATGTTCATCGCGACCTGCGAACATCAACACAGTATTGTCCTGGTTATTAAATCCATTAAAATATTCCGTGAGGTATTTTAGGTTTCCATTGAGAAAACACCAACCAACCAATCTCTTTTGTTACCCCACACTTAATTTAATTAGAAGAGAACAGCTCCTCGCAGAAGGTTTTGTAGTCGTACGCTCCCGGAACTTAATAAGGTGGCTTATTACAGTTTTCTGAAGAAAAAGATCAAGATTTTGAAATCTGTGAAATTAAAGCAACAGGATGTCTCTTCTGAAGTCACTGCAAAAAATTATTCATGTAAAATGTAATTTTACCTAACAAATAAACGCAAATCAGGGGAAAATACTGAACGTAGTGACCAAGCTCCAGGAGAGGGGACTGGAAACTAGACATTTTCTCAAAAACTAGCCATACGACCAGTATTAAAATTTTGGGAATTAGTAAAAAATATAAAGATGAAACCATCAACATTTTTTCTAAAAGATCTATCAGATCGACAGCTTTTCAGTTATTATCAAAATAGATGAAAATTGATGTTTTTGCCATCTGTGAAAAACCTGTCTGACAGATTTAACTATTGCTATACATGATTATTTTTTCTCGCTAAGGAAATCCGGAAATTTTACGATGGGGTGGTACTGCTAGTTTTTGAGAAAAAGGCCTTTGAAATGTCTAGTTTCCAGTCCCCCCTCGAGGAGCTCAGTCACTATATTTAGCATATTTTACCCCTATTTGCATTTTTTTGTTACATAAAATTACATTTTATATTGATTGTAGTGACTTAATTTCACAAATTTCAAAATCTTCACCTTGTTCTTCAGAAAACCTTAGTAAGCCACCTTAAGCGGCATTTCTTCAATCGACCATTGCTACATTGAAAAATAATCATGGCCATATGTTTTTGAGTTCCTTAAATTCCAAATTAATTTGCATCTTTGGATAAAATGGTAAATTTGACTCAAGCCAAGTGTAAAAAAATCAAGATTTGACATTTGACAGGTATATTTACATCAGAATATTTAAACGACGATAGTTTCTTATCAACAAAAATAAAGGATCGCTTGTAAGGTTCATCGCAATTAAAAGTAATTCATCATCAGATGACCTCACAAAATTGCGTGAACTACTTTGGCGAGAAACGTACACTTTTCAGTGAAAGATCAAAGCTTCAAATCAAGGGAACTGGAACATGAAAAGCGATCATGCAGAAGGAACATTCTGAAAATGTCAACTTCTCTTAAGCTTAATACATATGCTTAAGCTTATGTACATTTCGCCAATTAAAGTAAAATATAAAACTTTAAGGTAAAGGCTGATAAAATTGCGAGTCTAAACGTTTTCGAAGTCGCCCCAAAATTCAATAGTGTTTGTTTGTACGTTTATTAGGAAGCTTTTACGGATTCCTTAAGATAGATAAATAACCAGTGAAACAATTCAAGAAATGACAACGACGGTAAGCCATGTTTCGAGCGGAAACTGGCAAGCGATGGTGGATGCGGAAGAACGGAATACTCGATTCTAAAATTTCACTTGACAACACTCTAGATCTAACTTCATTCCAACGAACTTCGGCGTGTATTTATACTTACCACGACTAAGCATCGTTCGAGGCGTTTCTTAGTTTCATCTTTACTAACTTTTTTTGCCTTAAAAAGCGGCATTTCACAGGCTGTGGACGTAAGGGCAAAACATCAACACAACCAAGATGACATTCGATCAGCCATTTTGGATATCATTTGCATTATGGGTATAAAATTGCAAGCTTTCAGCTGAGCGCGCGCGCGCGCGAAAGCCACACGCACACACTCACGGATGATCGGAAACGAAAATGTGAGCTAGTAAAAATGGCGAAACAGAAATGAACTATTATTTTTGTTGGATGTGGTAACTAAGCTAGGTAACCTACCCCGCTATTTTGTATACAAGAAACAGTCGTTTCTTCGCATTCTGCCGAATTTTTGCATTGAACATCGCAATACCGTTACCATAGGAACAATTACAAGTATAACATCTACATCTACATATTCCAGCACTCGGCAAAGTCGCTTTTTAACTTATGGCTGTTTCTGCTTAGGTGGCCCCATACATCACAAGCCTTTTAAGAGACATCACGGCCAAGCCGGTCACTTCTGCTGGAGAGAACAGGACAGCCACAACACCGGGGACTTCATGCAAGACCCCTACTCTTCTGGAATAGGCCTTGGCGGATTCTGCTCCTATAAAAAGTGGCATATTATGCGACTAGCAGTGCTCAAATTTTGCCAAATTATGCCAAAATTATGCCAGAATCCCTAAATTATGCTCCTGATTTCCGAAATTATCCTCGCAAAAAATGACGTGGATTCTGTACATATAGGCGCGCAACTGAACGACACCAACTGTTGGAGTCGTATGGCAGTTGTGCTAGCTTACACAATCCCCACGTGAAGCCGGATGGGAAAATAGAGTACCAGACTCCACCAAAAGTTAACGCGCACGCAGAATTCGCCAAAAGAGCCCAGTAACTAAACTCAATACTACTATTAGCATAGCTAAAACACGCATGGCAAGAACGCACCACCTAAATTTAAATTTATTTCTGTAGAAAATACACCATATTTACTAAATTTTATGAATTTATGCTCCAAAAGTGCTAAAATTTGCTAATTATTCCTTGGCAATGCTCTTTAACAAATTATGCTTTTTTGCTCCAATTATGCCAAAAATGATGCAAGCACAATCCGCCAAGGCCTATTCTCGAATAGTGTATGGATTCTTTGACGTCCCACAGGGACCTTATGAACATAAAAGATATTTGTAAGATGGGGCCTACGGTATTGTTGGTTTTCACTCACGTGATCATCAGCCATGTTTTTCAACGAAAACAAAAGAAGACGTTTGCATAATAATAGAGTTAAATTCCGGGAGGATTTGGTCGGGGCTCCAACATGGCCGCCGTTTCTTTGTTTAGGGGCTCCAACATGACCGGCCGTGACGTCATGTGAAACCGAGAATATAGTCCTTATCCGAGAAGACTTGAAAGTCTAACCATTTGCAGATGAAATTACAAAGGCGGCACTTTCTCCTCAGTTATTTTAAGATCCTAAGTGTTGATCCGGCCGAGGCTCGAACCCGCGAACTGCCGCGTGACCGATGTTCAACCAACCTCAATCGTTCCCCTACGGACAGGATTGACAATGTTGTAACTTTTTCCATAAGAAACCTGGTCGTTGTGACCTGTGGAAGGTCCCTTCTAGCCTCCTAACACCACTTAATTACTAAGACAGCAGCTTATTTGGGTTCCACCAGCTCTGATGGTCCCTTCATAAATATGAGCCCGTTTGCCGGGCAAGGTCGATTAGGTCATATATGCACTTGGGGAATTTGGACGAAAAGAGGTCGCGCGACCATTTAGGAGCGAAATCTACCACTTTTTCTCACTTTTATTATTTCAAGAAACTTCGTTTTACTTAATTATTACTTTCTCCTAGCTATAAAGGCAAAGTATTTCAAATACTGTCTCAATCACTGTCCCTTTCATCAAACAATGAAAAAAAAAAACACTGTGCACGTCCAATCGTGGCAAAAATTTCCAACCCAAGAACCGAGATCTCGGCTACCGCGCCAGCCCGCCAGTTGCTGAAATTGCTGCCGAATGAAGCAAACGGTTTCTCACGCACTTATTCTCAGCAAACTATAGGGCTAGCGGCAGTAAATCGGAGAGGGATGAAGAAATTACGAGCAAATGAGATTTCTCTTTTCTTCGTCCGGATAAATTCTTCATGCGGAACTTTGGAAGTTCAAAAGTTTAAATTAAGAAGATTACATAGGGGAAAACCCGAGGACGTCAGAGATGACGTTGAAAAGTGAAACTATAGGTCATTGAACTATAGCCGATACTAAAGAGAATTTCTCTTTGCTTGATAGATCTCACTCAAACACACGCTCGCAAGTCAAATTTTGGCTGAAGTTACCTTGCCAGTTAAAGAGGAGAAAGCCGCTCAGCAAAGTAAGTAAATACAAATAAAATTGGGACAGTTTTGTTTTAGCCACTGTGTAATGTTCAGAGACGCAAAGTGAAATGACTTGGACGGGATTGGAAGGAGCGCAATTCGTTGTTATTTTTCAAGGCTTGCTTGCAACTTCCAAAGTTGCTTTTGTGACTGCTATTATCTTTCTGAAGTTTCATGTCCATTCTGAAGTTCAAATATATGAAATTTAATGTTTTAAAATCATTTTAAACTCGCAGTATAACGATAACTAGTGCTTCCGCCTCAACACGTGGCGTAGTAGAAGGCAAACTGAGGTCAGAGCAACTGAAGTAGTTTGCACTTGTTCTTTGGCTAAACCGTTTCGTACCTGAATTTTGTCTTACTTAAAATGCCCTAAAGAAAAGGGTCTTAAATGATGTTCAAAGCGGTCTTTCAAGATCCTGTATAATGTAATAGAGGACAGACCTCTGGTTACGATGTTCTTTAAGATTATTTTAACAGCAATGGAAGTAAATCAACTTTTAACGCGCTTTCATTTGTTGATTCAGTTGAAACTTCTTCAGAGTTAAATCATTTTTAGACTTTCTGCGATTGATCTGTGCGCGAAAAATTATTAATTTGCGATATGAACGATAAGATAGAGAGATTCTACAAAACCGGAAGAACTTAATAACTTATTCATGTGGGACACAAGATACCTAATTATTCATTTCACTTTCTTCAAAGAAAGTACTTAGCGAGGTTCCGTCAGTTTAACTGAAAATGCTAAAGTTTCCAATTATGCTAGGAAAGAAATAGGAAAATATTGCAAAGAACTCAGCAATTTGGGAGGTTGCAAAGGAAGTTGAAACAAACGTAGGCTTGAAAGGATTCGACACCACCTCTTTGCCTTGTCACGCAGCATGAAAAAAAACCCAGTCAGTTTCTTCACCTTCTCATGAATATCGTCATGTTATTTTAGGATGCCTTCAAATTACTGTCTCTTGGATGCGGCTGTTCATGAGGAGGAAGAGGAAGGCGAAGATGAAACTACTTACGTCTTTCATAAAGAGGATCATGCAAAGTGTTTGATGGAAAACCTAGCTGCTATGCAAGCAAACGAAGAACTACTCACAGATATAGAAGTGTGCACTCACACAAGAAAGTACTCCAAAAAGTTCCATTGCATGCTGCTCGCGTCCTGCAGCCCCGTTGTGAAAAATCTTCTCCTTAAGAGGGCTACCAAGCTTTCACAGGAACCGATTGTGCTTAACGAGATGACGAAGGAGCTTCTTAAGTTTTTTAGGTGTTTTATTTACCAGTCTAAAATCACAGTGGACAGGGAAGCCCTTGATCTCGAGGATCTTTACAACTTTGCAGTGAAGTACGATATCGACTTTCTGCGAGACACGTGTGAGCAGTGCAAAAATGTGCAGGAAAAGAGCGGCTCCCTTGAAGTTGTGTTTCACGATCACGAAGCTGTGCTTTGTAAATTGTTTGAGATGTTTTGCGATAAGGAACTCACCACGACCCTTTTGGAAGACAACAATGGTGAAACGCAATGTGAAGTACACGGAGCACTCATCGCGGCTGCTTCGCCCATCCTTATGGAAGTTTTAGGTGACGGAAGATCTTCTTCTGGTGATAGCAAGAGCATTCGCCTGGAAATCTCGCCTGGTTCACTCCATGATTTTGTGGAATACATTTACTGTGCGGAAATCACACTGAACGCTCAGAATATAGGTAGCTTACTCAGAGCTGCATGCATATACCAATTGCCTGCTCTTGCGAGAACCTGTTGTGATTGGCTGATGAAAAGACTTGATACCTTTGACGTGGTTGGCATCTTGGCCCTAGCACGAGAATTGGCTTCTGAGTACGCAAAAAAGCTGGAAAAGGCTGTGATGAGCTATATTGTCCGAAATTTTAGCGATTTGCAAAAAGAGAATGAGTTAAATTCATTGCTGTTTGAAGATCTGAAGGAAATCATCGAGAACGAAGCACTCGGTGTTGAGAGTGAAGAAGATGTATTTTATGCTATCATGAGTTGGATAGAGAATGACGAGGCTTCCCGTTTGCCATTCATATGCGAATTATTGCCATGTATTCGTTTGGACCACACGAGCATGGATTTCTTACAGGCAGTGGAAAGCGACGACCGCATTGGAAAGTGTTCTCGATGTTTTCAAGAACTCCAAAGAGCTCGACTGAAGTTGGCCCCAGCTGCGACCAGCACGAAAACATCCTTAACAACTTCAACGGTTGGTGAGGAGGAAACTGATGACGACGAAGACGAGGAGGAAGAGGAAGACGTTGCACAAGCCTTTGCTGACGCGACATCCTCGTACTCTCGTCAGCAGTCGGAGAGCACTGCACTTCTAACAAATTCTTCAGTTTCGGAGTCCTTTGAACAAGATTGCAGTCTGAGTTTCAACGAACAGCAGGCCAGAGAAATCAACTGGAGACCAAACAAAGGGGTGACGAGAAACAACAGAGAAGGCAGCACTATGGATGAGCCGTACGAATACATCGAAGATCGTTCAGATGACGCATCCCGATATTCACCAGAGCCTCAGTTTCTTAACGATTGCGACGGGCTATCTTCAGTATCAGCACCAGACTACCAAACTTGGCCTCAGCCCCCTCTGAGTAGTAAGAATCAACCAGGGAAAAGACTACTACGCAAAGATGGCCAACCAGATATGCGATGTCGAGAAAACCGTCAACTGTATTTGGAAGACGGAAAAAACAAAAACGGAAGTCCAGATGCAAGGATAAGGGAAAACAGGGTAGAGATGCTCCATGCGGGTCCATTGACGAAAAAGGGAAACCCAGACATGCGATACAAGGTTAACAAAGATGCGTTTAGCGGCAAAGCGAAAAGAGCCGAATCTGGTTTTTCCCCTGTTGTCAGACAGAGATTGGGTCCATCGAAAAAGGATGGAACTTTAGACATGCGTTATAGAATCAACAGAGAAGCCGTCGTCGCGTGTTCCTATCCAAGTGGGGAATTTAACCGGACACTCCCTGGCGCAGGATGTTTACCTCGCGAGGTTCCCTACCGCTTTGGAATCAATGCTGGACCTAAGAAGAAAGATGGCACTCCTGACATGCGCTTTAAGGTCAACAAGCAGTTGTATGCCAGTAGTCCCGCGCCATGCAGCTCTCCGTGTGGACCCCTGAAAAAGAATGGTACACCGGACATGCGCTATGCTGTAAACAAGCAAGGGTTTGTTTCTACTCGGCTGTCGTCCACCGCACGCGGCCCTTTAAAGAAAAATGGTACCCCCGATATGAGGTACAAAGCCAACAAACGCTCTTAAGAAGATATGGACAGAGGACTTAATAAACACTAACCGACCAATTAAAAAAACCCAGATAGTTGAGGGATCCACCTAGGACTTGGAGAGTCTCCCATCTCAGTTCTATTTGGTCAAAAATCGAAAAGAACGGCAAATTTGAATTGACTTTTGTTAAATGGCATTTTTTGAGAAGTACACAATAAGGTGGTTTGGCTTTTTTTTAGTGCTTTCAGCATGGACGGTTTTCTGGAAAACATTTGTTTTAGCTATAAAAATGTTCCCGCTTATCATGGTTGTAATTTCAAACGTTGTCTTAAACCTTATATATAAAGATTGTGTTGCTTAGAGGAATGGCTCTCGTTTCGAATGAATGCTTACGATTAATGCCATAAGTGTTGCTATAAAGACCTATAGAATGCAAATGAAGTTTGATTTCGTTATCGTCGCACGTGGCAACTAGCACGTGCTTGTAGCTGTCACCGGCAGCTACTCCTTGTTGCCCAGGGTCACTGCTTGGTGGGTGAACGCAACGGATATCCTATTTTGAGGACTGGCTCTTTGTTGCAAATCAATGCGCATACTATAGAGGTTTTGGACGGCAATCATGTTGTATGGCAGGAACAATAGATTCTTTTTCCTACGGGAACAAATGTTCTTTCTAATGCAAAACACTTTCATTGTTCCTGCCATGCAACATGGCTGCCGTGCAAAACCTCTATTACGGAGATTGGATAAAAGCCAGTCGAATTTTGTTATCGTCGTAGTGACATGCGATAACTGGCATGTGCTTCTTGTGGCTGTTATATCAAGTAGGGTCCTGTAGACCGAGGTCACATAGGTTTCCCGCGCGAATACTTCATTTTGAAGACTGCAACTTGCAAAGTTGTTGGAAATTTTATGAAGATCAAACTTTCGGCAAAGTTTAAAAAAAAATTCTGTACCGCAGAATCAGAGCCACATTAAAAATCACAGGATTAAGGTGGTTCTGAATCCGCGGGACAAAATTTTTAAACTTTGCAGAAAAAAAAAAATGGGTGTCACCGAGTTCGTTTTTGAGATGCAAGCAACTGAAGACTTTACTTTGACCCGCGGTCGCTTCAACTGGTCACAAGGTTTCAGATGCCTGTCCCTGGCGTATAGTGTGGGAGAAAAATGTCAGTCCACTAACATATTTTAAGAGATCCCTTCTTACGCTCCCTTTCTTACGCTTACCTCTGTTCCTTTCAAGCATATCACAAAGGTCTCAGTCACGTCAATTCTTCAATTGCTATCATTGAGATTTAGCATTGTGCGTGAACGGCAAACGTCGCAAAAACATGAAAAGTCTCCAACTCTGACTTGTTATTTTCTTTGAGAAGTTCCTTAGAATTCGTAATTGACCCTTTCATTCCCAAGATCGAAACGTTCAATTCTCTTAACTAGTACCATGGATTTCTTAATTGGCTAGTTATGAGAATTTGGTGTTACATCCGACAAAGATCACACCTATTAAGCTGATAATGTTCTTCATTCTCAATACCTGTCTGACGAACATTTCATTGAAATTGTGAGGAGAATTAACGTACAGATCACTCCTAGGAGTCAAAGGGTTTTAACAGAAAAGCAATGACCCAAGACCAGACATTGGACAGATGACTTTACAGCCTCTTCGAAGGCAATAGAAATGAATCTTAGGTGAGGTAGACCATTTGGCAACTCTCGGCGATTTTTTCCTTTCCAAGGTCATTTTTCAAAGTTAAAAAAAAACCCCACACACACACAAACAAAAATAAAAACAACAGCCATGAATTAAGTACTTGGTTACTTTTATTACTTATTCAAGTAAAACACAATGTTATTGTCCAGTTCAAACAAAACTGAAGACCGGGTAGAAAACACGCCTACATTGCACCAAACGCCTCCACGGAATTAAACAGCATGAAGCATGCCTCATTGTAAGTTATACTTCTAGACCGAATGGTCCAACAAAAAAATGAACCGACGCACAAGGAAACTCAGTATTCCTAACGGTATTAAAAGCATGCACGGGCCCAGAACTGTTGTTGTTAACGAACAAATGCTAAAATTATGGAACTTTCAAGCTTGCCTGATGGCTAAATGTTACCACGGTAACAATCACTTGTACGAAACCAGATATGCCAATTTTGTTCTAACATACTAAGTTTTGTGTGCAGCAGATCATGTTCATCGCGACCTGCGAACATCAACACAGTACTGTCCTGGTTATTAAATCCATTAAAATATTCCGTGAGGTATTTTAGGTTTCCATTGAGAAAACACCAACCAACCAATCTCTTTTGTTACCCCACACTTAATTTAATTAGAAGAGAACAGCTCCTCGCAGAAGGTTTTGTAGTCGTAGGCTCCCGGAACTTCTCGGCCCTTGTCGTCTACATACGGATTCATGCGATCAATGCAGAAATCAGCTTGTTCTTTGGTGAGGGACTGCAACAGGACAGAATTCAAAATTAAGCTTACACACTTCAATTAAACCTAAAAACATTGATTGCTGAGAACTACAGTTAAAGAATAAAAAGGTTTGGACACACGAAAACTAAATTTGTCGGCGAAAGTCTCTCCTCGACTCCTTTTGAACTT
>NC_090870.1:54492050-54527050 GCF_036669935.1 Montipora foliosa
AAACCGTCTAAATGAAGGAGATAGTCCTCGGATGTTGTCGGAAGGGGGCGGCGACGAATTGTCAGGCACTTATCGCATGAACTACCTAAACATCTTAATGCTTTTGTCTTGGGACAAAATACAAACCTCGATTATCTTCTGCAGATTTTCCCACGTATCCTCAAGAGCTTCCATAGTGAACCACGTGTATCTAAAAGGTAAATGATTTCACATGAAAAGCTTGCTTTCAATTTGCGGTTTCCTGCAATACGTTGTCTTTTCGACGGTACAATGAATGTTCCCAAGAAAATGGGAATCCTTTCCCACTCTTCCCTTAAGTTTTGTATGACCTTTTGCGCAGTTAATGAAAGGACACTATATCCTCGAGTAGACAGGAAGAGGAAGAGCCGGGGAATAACAAGATTCCTAAATTTGTGTATTAACTACGAGACGACCGTTGCTACGTGAACGAGAGTGCATTTCGTGATTTATGGGCACGGGTAATATTTTGAAAGTTCTCAAAATTGCAAGAGTGCAATTTGAGAACTTTAAAAACATCACGAGTGACACGAAATGCAAGTGCAAGTTCATACGATTTTTTATTAATTATTTACTCAGTAAAAGCACTCTACGCATCTTCCGTATTGCACCATACAACCTATTTATGCATTTGTCATCGACCAATCAGAAACACGATATTCTGTTGCGTATATAATGGAGGGATCTGAACTCGAGACAAAGTTTAATCGGCTACTTACGGGTTGATAGAGACATTGTAACTCTTGATTTGTCTATCAAGCTTTCTGAGCATCATGATGTCATCTTCAGCTTGATCCAGGGAGCCACGAAACTCTGCATGCCCATCTTGCAAGGCCTAGCAAATTATAAAAGGAAGGAGAGAGGTTCTATCGTAAGTAATATTAACTGACAACATTATCGTAGCAGCAGTAAGAACCGTGTAGTCAACATGACGTCATACAAACTGGAGAAGGCCATGCTTGAAAATCGCAAGCTCGTTTCTTATGCAAAATGCCTTTAAGTCAAGCACTCAATCCATACACCGCCTAACAAAATACCATTGACCAGAGAGCCATCAACTTACGCGTATTTCTTCAACAGAGTTGCAGCGTACAGGATCGGTGAGATCTTCCTCAGCATTCTCGAACCAGCTGTTGAAAGCAGACGCCTTCTTGGCAAACAACAAAAACAGATCTTCCACCTAAAGGAAGAGGAGACGAGACAGTTAGTGTCAGTTCTTTGACTACTACAACTATCGGAGGATCACCAAGACACCTGATGCTGGACAAGAAGAAAAACGAGTTCTAACTAATAGAGTGGTTTTCAATTGCGTGTCGAACGTAATTAGCGAATTGCGTTGGTTTTGCATTTACTTCACTCAGTGACTGACTGGTTGAAAGTTCTCGCGCCATTTTTCCAACCAAACAGAAGTGAAACCAAAACAAATCGTGGCTTGCGCGTGTACATTTTCGAGTTTTGATTGGTTTACTGGATTGTCTTCGTCTTTTTTTATTGGCCAAAGTAATTACTTTGGTTTTGGTTTTACGACAATCCATTGAAACTCGCTCTAATAAACACCGTAAGACCATGCTACACTAACCTTTTTGTATTGATCCTGTGCATGTTGCAGACGTTCTTTCCGGGTCCTAGAGTCTTCCAATAACTGTTCCCACCTGGATAAAACAACAACAAAGTTCAAGGTTACTAACACCTGCATGCGTACTGTCTTGAAGCCTCTACGGAACGTCACAACAAAGCACCCAATCATTGAAAAGAAAATTTAGTCACCTCCTAATAAGGTCATCGTGACGTTTAATGATGGCTGCTGACTGCTCGTGTTGTGATTGGACCAGTTCATCCTTGAGTACTGTCACACGTGCAATACCTTCATTTTCAAAGGCTTGAAGTCCGGAGTCAAAAGTTTCCTAAATCAAAAAGAAACAAACGTCATTAATGTACGATATTGACAGTTAATACTGTTAGCTAAAGACATGAATAAAACTCAGTTGTAACTGACAAGGTTCAATTTCCTTTTTTTAAGAACTTATAGGTTAAAGAAGTTTGCCAACCTGTTTCGTGAAAAGAGTTTGCACTGATGACAAATCTCGTCCCAGGTCATCTGACCGAGCTATTCCTTCCTTGTCACCTGATCGATAAAAGGGAGAAAAGCAGCGTTAACACAAGATAAACGCATTTCAGGACTTCGAACAACGTTTGAGAATCTTCAAAATCTCTAAACTGCTACCCTTGGTCGTCAAGTTTTAAAATCTCGCGCCATCTTTGCGAACACACGCCCTTTGCTTCCGTGACTGGCATAATTAAATTTGAGCGATTGACTAATGGCACTCAATTGAATACAACACGCTAACAATCAAAACCAGTGTTACCACATACCAATCCATGACTCAACAACATCGGCTTTCCAGTTGAACTGTAAGAATGCTGAGTTATCATTCAGTTTGGCCTTTCGGTAAGAGGCCATCCTCTCCAACTCTTGCAATTTGCTCTACAGAAGGGAAAAACAACGATTCAAGATATGCTGTGTTTGTCAATAATCTGGAGCTTGGTTGTTAAGGAGAACACAGAATAATGTGGTTAAAAATGTGAGGGGTTGCAATAAAACAACGACAAAGAAAGAAGACGAAATAGTTGTAACAAAGACGCAAATGCTTGAGTAAAGGTGGAAGTGTTTTACGCCATCATGCTCGTTCACAGGCAAAACAAACTAAAACATAACTTGGTTAAAAACCCCAAACTGGCAGGAGACAAACAGTTGGCAATTGAAAACGGGCGTACGAGTAAAAACTGCATGGCATTCCAACGCCCTAGCCAATGGACCACATCTGCTTTCTTCCCCGATAAGTTGAAGCCATGACGGCAAAACCGCAAAGCGCCCAAGAAGCTTCCCGAGAAAAAAAAAGACAAAACAGACACGAGGAAAGATTGTTTTGTTTTGGTTCTATGGGCACTGTACTTCTCTAGGCAGGGGAGAAATAAGACTACCGAAAGAAAGAAGATTTGACGTAGGTGACTTTGAAAGCAAAAAAAAAAACAAAAAACAAAAAAACATACACCTTTAGCTAGGTTAAAACTTCACGTTAAAATAAGTTATCGCAACACTTTGGTGAAGAATCTTCTATTACCTTAATGGATGAGGTCCTGTGCTCAATCAATTCAGACTGGTGATTACCCTGAGGAAATAAATCAATTTATTAGAAGGTATTTATTTATATATTCGAAGGTCACGTCAGATAAATAGAAATTAAAGTGCAAAAACTATATGATTATTGCTTCTTGCTTTTCAAATTTACACCATGCAACAAACTCACCTTTTCAATGAGTTGGTTTCCATCATTTTCGATGTCTTGTACTCTTTCGCGGTGAACTTCAAGATCAGTTTCGAATGCTTCGTGCTTCTTTAGGAGACCCTGCAAAAAGTTTTCGGGGCATTAGTTCAGCAAGTGCATCTATTACTGAGTTTCTACGCACTCCATACATGCGGTTACAAAACTGACCCTTGACCGAGTGTGGCGCAGCAGGCAACCGAAAACATAACGCAATGTAGCAGGCTCTTCTCTTATCCTGCCAAAAACACCCTACAGGACGTCCTGTTACTGTTGCATATCGCCACTGCGAACACTCCATACGTGAGCCATACGACTCTGATGAGAGGTGCATTGAGAAAACAAGGCTTAGGAAACTCACTAGAGTATCGCCCTAGCGGTCTATGTCTTCTATTAGCGCCCGCCTAAATAAGCAAGAATTCAGGTACAAAGACAAATCTCTACCGAAATTTCCCGCCTTCTGGCTGCGCAAAAGTTGGGAGCGCTTCGTTTGTACGGAAGGCTTGCTTCGCAGGTTGCGTTAACACGAGAGCTTTGGAGAGCTTTGACGATTTCAATTTTAGGACACTTCACCCAAATTGCACTAAAAGAACTATAGATGGATGATTCACAAAGTATTTTCGGGAACAAAAATTGTTTTTACTGGCGCCGCCTTCGATTAGAAGGTTAAGAATCCTAATCCGTCCTCGCCAGCATAACCAACCTGTACAGCAGCCAATGTATCGCCAAAGTCATCACTTCCAACCAGAGTATTCTTTTCGTTGATCCAAGATTCTTCCTCACCGACATTCGCACTAAATTGTTGGTAAGCGAGAGACTCGTCCAGCTTGTGCTGCCTAAAGAATTAAACGAACACATTTAGTTTATAATGAATACCACAAAAGGAAACAATTGCAGATGTTTTACGCTCAATACCTCTGTTTCGCTAGACTGTTCAGCTCGTCCCAGTTCTCCTGAAGCTGATCACAACGGGCCTTGATCTCCTCAGAGCTGCTATGTCCCTCGTCAATAAACTTCTGACCACATGAAAGCACAGCCTGAAAAAACAATAAAACAAATTAAGGCCCTGAAATCTAAATTGCGACAAAACACTTCGATTATCATGAGGAAACAACCAAGGGCATTTTCTCGGATGCAATTTTCAACGCCCCGTTTAGCATTCTTCAAGTCAGTGCTAAGCGGCTATAAATTCTATGCGGTGAAAAATCGCATGTTCATTGAAATTCCTTGTCTTACCTGAATCCTCGCTTCATGATTGTTTAGCTCTGCTTCCAATCGTTGGTGTTTCTTTCGTAGATTTTGCACCCCAGTCAAGTCCTTGCCGTAATCCTCTGAGCTGGTCAACAATTTCTTCTCTCTAATGAAACAATGGGGAAAAAGCCTTAGGCCCAAATTTCGCACTGTAGTTCATTCGAAAAGCTCCTTTCACTTACTTGATCCAAGACTCCTCATCATCAACATCTCGGTAGAACTGGTGTAGAGCATTGGACTCATCCAGTTTCTTGTGGCGGTCAGTGGCCATGTCCTTAACCCTTAAATACAATGAACAACGGTTGGAAAGGAAGATACTATGCAAATGCACTTAAACTCTATTTTATAGCGGTTACTTTGATCTTTTCATTGGAAAAATCGGAAAGAAATTCAAGAATTCAAGCCACGTGGGAGTTAGTAAGCAAAGAGGGTCGCTCTCCCAGCGATTTTCCGGCTTCCAGCGCCAAAATCTAAAACATTTCGTTTTGGGCTAGTTTCCGCAATGGAGCGAAAAGGAAAGCAAGGGAAATAAGTCTTGCGGGGAAATGAGGGGGAGGGGAAAGGGGAATGGCCCTCCAACATCTTGTGGTCCCCGTTCGAAGCTTCGCTCGCCCATTTTCTATTCCCCCTGTTGCCCCACCATGGGGCCATGTCCAAGGCTACCACAATTTATAATAGGGTTGGGACTACGTTTTAAGCACAAACAAAACTCACCTGTCATAGCGTTCTGCAATACCACGGGACTTGTCTTGTAGAGAATCGGCATCAAAATGGCCAACTTCAGCAAAGTGCTGGGTCTGAGCTTGCAGATCTGTAATACGATCCTGGAATCAAGGGGAGATATGATGACGGTCCAGATGTTAGAAAATTCCCCGATAACATCTACACAGACGACGGAAGATTCTCAATTTAATCTCAAATGAATATCAACTAGATGCCGAGATCGAAAACTTAAGCACAACAGCTTTAGTCAACAATCACACGTGACGTATGATGGGGTTTATAGTTTCTTAAGAACCTTTGGTGCTGTGTCGGTGGGACAAAAATTTGGTTTTATCACGAGTTGATATCGGTAAATCAACTACGGAAAGAACGATTTAGGAGCAGCAGATGTTTCGAGCGTTAGCCCTACGTCAAAACAGCTCCCTCTGATGAAGGGATAACGCTCGAAACGTTACCTCACAAATCTTTCTTTACCTAAATCAACTCATTTGACCAAAACCAATTTTTTCACACTTGAGGTAGCCAATTAAACGAGACAACCAAAAGGCCAAGCCAGAGCCAGCATTTAGCGAAGGAAAAAACAAACGAGCAAGACATGTGCATATTTACGTTAGCCCCACTGATGGAAATGGGCCCACACAAGGACAGAGAAATACTCTGAACAGGGTTTTTCTCTGTCCTTATGTGTCAACTCTGTTGAAATATAAGTGCTACACAGCCAAAGTTTACAAAATCGTTACTCTTCCTTGTATATGCATGTTTAGTCGTGTGTGGTAATTCCAAAACAAAGTAATTTCGAAATATCTTTCGATTCTCTAATGAAAACCACTGTAAAGTTTCTCTGATGTAACACAATGGTAGCACAAAACGGACCTCATGAGCGGCAATATCTGCTTCCACAAGTTGGTGTTTCTTGATCAGATTCTGCACGCTTGCCAAGTCGCGGCCATAATCATCTTGCGACAGACTGGCCTCAACCTAAAAGAAGCAAAAAGTAAGGAATCATGTTGCTAATCTTGGCACAGAACTATGTCCTCTTGCGGTGAACCTTAAGGCAAAGTTTAAAGCTTTAATCTTAAATGTGCCCATATCATTTCAACTGAGACGATTAGACCATTAGTCTTACCTCTCCAAGCCAGAAATCCAGTTCCTTAACATTTGTGTTAAACTGTTGCTGTTGATTTGCTTCCTTTAAGTGTTGACTCTTTTCGTTGGATTTCTGCACAAGGTATTCCCACTGCTGTTGCATTTTGGTGATTCTCTCTTTCACAATCTCCTCGCTTCCAGCACACTTTCGCTGTTCAATAAGGCCTATATCGACAGAGAAAAAAGTCCAAATCTCGCCTTTTTCACCTCCTGCTTTTTAATAGGGGTCCATGAACGTTTTCTTGTCAACAAATTGAAGATTTTACAGAACCCCATATTTTGAAAAAGTTCGCGGACCTCTTTAGACAAGTTTGTGTAAACATGAGCGTTTTTACTCACCTGATAACTGTTTTAGGATATTTCGGTTTTTACGAGCAAAATTGCTCAAACCACTTAAGGGACCACTGACGCATTTTTTGGGGTGTGTTGCTAAGGATGTAATGGTTAAGTAATTTGAGTGAATTTGGCATTATTTTGGTCAGTTTCCAACTTTTGTAAGCCAATGACTCTAAATATGACGTCATCATACCACACCCATGGTCACGTGACCAATAAAAGAAAACTCTAAATTTGTCTCCGTGCTACGCAATTTGGGTATTTAACCGATGGTTTGATAATTTGTATTCGTTTTTTCATCCAGCCAAGCATGGTTTTCTTTTTATTTTGAAAAATGTTGTTTTTAAAGACATAAACGATACTCAAATACCCATAACTTTTTCAAAAAAGATGATTTAATAAAAAATCAATGCTTAGCTATATTCTGTATTTGGGGGTAAAACGGGCCATGTGAAAAAAAATTAATTCAATTTAAAACCGCCGGAAATTTAGCTTTTTTCTCAAACCGGAAGTCAGTTCGTTTACGCATGCGCAGTTGATCTGAGAACGAGCGCGAGGAAGGGCAAGGAAAAACCTTCGATGGAAACAACAGTTTGTGCGGTGACTTTTGCTTGTGAGTGGGTTTTCTTGTAAGCTCATGATATGATGACGTCAGTTACCGGAAGTAACATTTCACTTCCTTAGCAACGCGCGAAAAATCCGTCTGTGGGCCGTTAATGCTTGTTCCGAAAAAAAAAAAAAAAAATTAAATAACGTTCAACGATCACCTCGTTGACCTGAAAAAATGAAATCACGAATTAAGGGAACCTTGATGAAGGAAGATCGTCCGGCTGAGAGAAGTCCCGAGAACGACCGCTGTTGGTGACATCGACTCATATCTCGACGTCCTGAGTGGAAGTCATCGTTAGAGTCAAGTGACTTCCGCTTGGGTTGCTGGAGCGTCAGTGATTGTAACCAACAACACTCTTTCGCAGGACTACTTACTCTTGCCC
This sequence comes from Montipora foliosa, assembly GCF_036669935.1. Classification (NCBI taxonomy): domain Eukaryota; kingdom Metazoa; phylum Cnidaria; class Anthozoa; order Scleractinia; family Acroporidae; genus Montipora; species Montipora foliosa. Next base: position 54,499,840 of record NC_090870.1, read on the forward strand.
AGACTACGGAATGCTCCCAGCAGGTGCCAAACCTGCCAGCGACTACTACACTGTAGTACAGATGGTATACAACTGAGCTAATGCCTATGGGAGGCTAACAAAGAGATCGTCCATTAATTAAACTACTTTCAAATTACATACGTCTCACATAGTGCGAAGACTGAAGTGTTCAAGGTTGGCACTTATCGCAAATGTCATGAATTCCTACTCAGAGGTTCCAAGATGTATCGTAACGAGCCCTACAATTGTAGTCTTTCGTGACAACATTGGTCGAGTATCCACGTACAAGTACAAAGGATCTGCAAACGATTTGCGCCATATCATGCCCCTCGTAACCAGAACGTTTTACCTACCTTCTGCCAGGTTGAGGGTTTCTAGGACTCTTTCTTGATTGGCTGAAACTTCAGCTTCAAAAGCTTGGTGCTTTTGGAACTTTGACTGAAATAAAAAATTAAAAAAAGGAAAATTTAGAGTTGCCCAAAACTAGAAACTTAAATAACACGCCTCATTATGATCAAAATTGCCGAAGAAAATAAAAAAAAGTTTAACCCTATTCGCAACTAAAAAATGTTCAATGCAAAAAGTTGGGGCCCTACCTGCAAGTTAGTGGGATCCTTGTATGATTCATCCAGAACGGTCTGTAATTTTTCACTGACCCAGGCTTCAATGTCTTCAGCATCACGGCTAAATTGTTGAATGGTTTTCGATTCGCCCAGCTTGGAGCGGCGCTCAACGAGAGCAGCTTTAAGTGTTGCCCACCTGTGATCGAAAACGGAGAAATTTTAACATTAATTCATGTGTGCGACCATGTTCACGTTGTACGGTAAGTTATGGATCGCGTTTTCTCAATTTTCGTTTTCGCACGGGGATTGTCCAATACCTGGCCAATACAGCAGCAATCCTCTCTGCAATGGCTGGGGAGTCATAGTGTTCGTTATCGATGAGCCTGTCGGCGTTATCCTTCAGAGCGTTGATCTTCACATCCTGAACTGCAAGTGTCTTGGTGAAGTCCTCGTGTTTCTTAATAAGAGCTTCGGCGCCTTCAGCTGCTCCAACGTCCTCGCTCTGGATGATGGCTTCGCGGGTGGCCATCCACTGCTCTAATTGCTCGGCATCACGGTTAAACAACTGGCGGAATATTAAAATATGAGAAAGCGGCGATTAGAGCGGTTTTCAAATGACTGTCGAAACTAATTACGCGATTGGAATTGCTGCGCTTAGTGATTGGTTTAAACATCTCGCGCCAGTTTATCAACCAATGAGAAGGAAAACCAAAACCAATCGCAACTTGAACGCGCGATTCTTCCCGCGCTTCGACCGAGTTACACGGAATTGCTACGAATCTTGATTGGCTCATTGCGCAGTTTGCACCTGTCGTAATTGGTTGTAGTAATTACTTTGCATTGGTTTTACGACACTCACTTGGCAACCGCTCTATTTAGGAAACGTTCAACCGGTGTTTAAGGAAGTCTTTCGGGGCCTTAAGACCTACGACAGCGACGTTGACGAAAACATCAACTCCAAATATAACTTTGTACAATCGTAGGTCAGGGAAATTATGGCATTTCCTTCACGTCGTAAAATATGGGCAAAGTATCCCAAAACTAAATTGGATACGAGCGGTTTGTGAGTAAAAGATAGATAACGAAAGTTTCACAACAGTATGCTCGAGTTGTCGTCAAAACCACAAATTCACAACTTTCACGTCGTTGTTATGTAGAGTACCGCAAAAAATATGCGCTGAAATCCGTCCTGCACGTTGAACTCTTTTAACCGATGTTCACACGTAGCCGTCGTCGTTTTTTTTAACAACTCTATTATCATTTTGGCCAACTCTAGAACATTAAGGTAATTCATTGCTCAAAACAGTCACGGGAAGCTAAGGAATGTGCAACGGGAAAGCAATCTTCACTTGAAGCAACTTAGTTCAAGAAAGTTTTCGAGGAAGAATTATTGTTGATAACTACATTCGACTTTGTTCAAATAACCGGCCCTAAATTCTTTAAATTAATCTCATCCACAGTTGGTACAAGGACTTTCCATGACTTTTTTTTGACGAAACCAAGATTTCATTCTAAAGGATTTATGCCAAACTGATCTATTGTTTGGAATAAACGAGTATCTTTACACATTCTGCAAGTGGAAAGCTCACCTGTAATTCCAAGCACTCGTCCAGTCTTTGTTTTCGTGCCGCCCATGCTCTACAAGACAACAAAAACATTTTATAAACAGGAATGTTTCCAGAAGTTGCCGACATCTATTCTTTTACATGTAATGGCCAAGAAGACTTTATCATAACATCTGTCACTCAAAATAATTTACTGCTTTCTTCTTTTTGCTTCGCTACATCTCTGCAGATACACAACATAATTTTTCTACAATTTGGCTGCGACGACCACATAACTTTATGAATACTTTTCCCTGTTATGTTATGTAAGAAAAATCACCTCTAAACTCCCTAAAGAACATGCTAACAACAAAAAAGGTGCACATCATTCACTTGATAGATCGATATATATATTTTTTTTTACTGGGAAAGCCCGAGGTTAAATTTCGGCTTCGTTTTTATCGCAGTAAGTTAAATTTACACTCAAGTTTATAAAGCGCATGCGCGAAGTTAACCAAAGCGCACACGTAGCTTGGTTGTGTAATGGCTGATTGATCTTTCATAACGCATGCGCGAAGTTTAAGCCAACGAGCAGTCGTAACGTTGAACGAAAATGGTGTCGTTGAAGTAAGCACAAATATGGTGTCTAATAAGCTCAAACCACATACAAATGCACACACCGTTCACGGCATACCCACAATAAAAGATGACAAGCGTTTTCAGAACGGGACGGTCTTTGAACTGAACACGAGATCACTCTACGAGCGAACATATTAAGAGTGAACACAACGAGAATCGTTGCCATCACTCTAACCTAATTAATGAATAATAATCTAGCCGACATCTCTACTGTATTTCTTTTTCTTTGTTTTTACGACATTAGGAAAGCCCGAGTTCAGGCAGATATGCGTCAAGTCAATTAAAAACAACAACAACAATGACACATTCAGGTCTTACTTTTCCAGCTCTTCTCGCTCATTGGCCATTGTATCCAACTTCTCGCGGATGTCAGGACTGGCATAATGTTCCTTGTCGAGTAAATCTTTGCCAAAGTCCTCAAAACTTTGGAAAGTGCTGTCTCGTGCATCAATCTCAGCTCTGTGTTCCTGTTAAGATTTGCAGTAATTTTTGAATCGTTCTACTCAATGTCCCGAATTATAAAGACAAACGGTGATTGTGGAAAACCGCAAATTTCCATTTAAAATAAATAAACAAACATGTTGATTTTAATGTGTGTGATCTGTGAATTTTAAACAATAGAAATAAGTCAGAATAATAATAGTAATGACACGATAGGTTCTCTTATCCTACCTGGTGTCTATCCAGCAAGGCCTCTGCACTTGCAACATCCTTGGCAAGCTCATCTGATGTCACAAGGGCCATAATACCATTGATCCATGAGGTAAGATCTCTGAAATGAGTAACGAAAACAAATCAAATCTGCTGGCTTTGAGAGGAGAAACTGCGAGTAATTGGTGGAATATGAGCACACTACGCTATCATGAAAAACCTTTTTCATTGCTGGTGGAACATTGTGAGGCAGGGCTAAGGAAGTCTGCGCTTACCTAAATTCATTGAGGAAGTGGAAGTAATCATAAGAGTCTCTCAACTTGCCCTTTCTTGCCGCAGCCTAATATTGATAATAACAGTAATCATTAATTTAGAGAACATTATCACTTTTATATGCGAGAAACATCAAAGGATTGTTCTGTGCACCATCCAACAACTAATAGTGCTTGTCACGAACTCCCAACCTGTTCCCGAAGATTGGCCCAAGCTTCTTCCAGCTCGTGTCTCTTCCATTCAATATCTTGTGCGGCATTTGGATGACTTGAGGTCAGTTTGGCAGCTTCAACATTTAGCTCACGAACCTGAAAAAAAATCAAGGGAATGATTACCTTTGTTTTCAATCACACAGATATTACAAAAAGAAAAGTCTACTTATTTATTTACTTCCTACCTTCTCTTCTAACGCAGCCAAATCTCGCTCCAAAACTTCATGCTTTCTCTGCAATGCCTGAACACTGGCCAAATCTCTGCCATAGTCCGATGTTGACAGGGCTGTGTCTTTCTCAGAAATCCATGATTTAGTATCATCAGCATCTCTGTAGATTAAATAATACAATTAGAGAACAAAAATACAGCAGACAATTAACTTGAGCTTGTAGATATTGGGCAAAAGTACTGCACAATGGTCCACAATGCCCAAAATGTCATTAGGTGGTGACTACAGGCTCACACAGCCTGGACAGATGCTATTGTATACTTTGAAACACCGCACCAGGAACTTGCACACATCTTGTCAAAATCAACACTGACTGTACAATTAAAAAAGATACCACACATCTTGTTGCCAATGGCAAGTCTTTTAAAGCTTAACACATCTTCCCTCATTGATCTCACGAATGAAATCCTTTCACAGACTCACCAAGTATTTCTGCATTTGAGAGAATTATATTTTACAAGGAAGTCATTGCATAAAGACTTACTATGCACTAAGAAGGATTTAATATAGTTAAATGAAATTTAACATAGTTAACGACTAGGAGCTAGTCTGTGTCTTGGCCGTCTGGTAGCGTTGTTTAGCGTTTTGGTGCGTTCTGTAGTGTTTGTTATAGTTACATGGTTCACGACCGGGAGCTAGTCCGGTCAGTAGCGCCTTGCAGGCGTTTGTTAGCGTTTTTATGCGTTTGTGTAGCGTTTGCAGCACTTTTTAGGTTGTGGGAGCCCTGGGGCTGACATGGTTCAGCGGTATTCCTGCTTAGTGCATGCATTGTTGTCCAATGTGTTTGCAGCGTGTTTGTTGCTCTGTTGGCGTGGCGTGGTGAGTCGGATTAGGAGTTTAGTGGTTCTCGGCGTTCCCTCCCTCTCCCCCCCCTTTTTTTTTGTATTCTTTTTTTTTTGTGTTCTTTTTTTTTTTGTATTCTTTTCTTTTTTTGTGGGTTGTTCTTTTTTTTTGTATTTTCTTTCTTTCTTTATTTATTTTTGTTTCCACTGAGCTATCTGCCTCAAGTGTGAAGGGTGCCTTAGGGGGCCTGGCGCGGGGGGCTCGTGGCTTGGTTGCGGGTTGGGCAGGCCAGTCGGGTGTTCTAGCGCCTTGGGGATGTGACTGCGGTTGCAGCCCCCAGGCTTCCTGGGCACCTACCCTCCACTGGCGACGTGGGCGTTAACAAATAGTTGCCTTGTTTAGTTTTTCCCATTTCACATCCACTCTCCAGTTAAGTATTTTGTTTTATAACTACATACCTGTGGAATTTCTGGATTTCCTGAGCATTATCAAGATTCTCCTTTCTCTGTTCTGACATAGTCACCAAATTTCTCCACTTTTGATTTAGTCTCTGTGTATGTGAAATGACACATGAGCAATATGGAAATGCTTGACTTTATTTGACTTCATAAAGCTGTTGATTCTGGGTGCAGGTAGGTTAAGCTTGACTTATGGATTACATGAAAAATTAATACATTAATTTTATCTAATCAGGTCCAGACAACAGGTCATATAATTTTTTATTACATCAGTTTCCTCTCTAGTCTCCAATACCTCACTTCATTACCTCAATCATTTCATGGATCATCTCATATTCTGTGTAGTGTTCAACTTTAAGTTTCTCAGCATGCAAAGTCAGCTCCCTGATGCGAACTTCTTTGGAAATCATATCCTACAAGAAGATTGCAATTCATCATAAGAAGGTTTGTTGCATGAGAATAGACCAAAAGTGATAACCACTTCTACATTTATGGGTCCAAAGCACAGGTAACCTTCTCAAAATCATCAAACTTCTTCCGTTGTGCTTCCACATGCTCATAATCCTTTCCAACCTCCTCTGAAGTCACAATGACTTCCTAAAAGGTAAAACACAACTCGTTATCAAAACAACAACAATAATTATTATAATAATTATTATTTATGCTCCTTACTGTGTGAATGGGATAGAACACAATTGAAGTTGGGGATACTGAGAAGCTATTCTGAGAGCAAAGTCTCCTTTGATCTTCCCAGTCTTTCTAGATAAGTAGGAAAAAGGAAGGAAGGTCTTCCTTCCTCTTCTCGACTATCTAGGAAGATCGAAGGCGACTCTGCTACCAGGGTACTGAGAAGCAACCCTTTTGGATAAAAAATTCTTTCCTCAATTCATTTTTAGAGGTTCACTGTCTTGCTGAATCCGGGTAACAGCTAAGTCCTTGGGAGGTATTTCAAAAGGGACGTTTAGGATGACAGTTTAACGTAACAGACCTTATCATTGATCCAAGACTCCAATTCATGAGCATCACGCAGGAGAGAATATCGCTGAATGGAGTCCTCTAGCTTTCTCTTCCGGTCTTCACCTTTGTCCATCAAGTCATTATACCTGTTTTGAAAAATGAGCCTTTAAAAATCATGTCCCCAAATTGACTTTTGTAATGGTTAAACAAGTGAGGGGAAATAATTTCTGTTCTTAATTTTTTTGGAGGAAATACTCACTTGACATCCAAAGCCTGCTGTCGCTGAGCGACAGAATCAACCTCAGGGGCTTGTGTCAGTAGCTCCTGTGAGGCTTTGTGTGTGTCAATTCTCTTGACATATGCTGCAGGTACAAACCCTTGTCTATCATTTGTTTCAACTTTCCACCAGTCCTGCAAATTATTACAAAAAGCAATATTCTCAATGACTCTTCTTCTGTCACAAAAAAAGACTGGATTCACAAGAGTTTATTCACAAGATAATTCTGTGTGTCAAAAGGGACCATAACGGGATACAACAGTACTGTCAGAATTTATTGTTTTCAATAAGTTGTCTAAAGCTTATTCTTTTGATCCAGGGAGACAGTGCATGTGTGTTTGTGCATCTCTAACACAACAACGTGCACTGACAAAAAAATTTATAGTCACTCACATCTGCTTCACTGCCTTCACATAATTTTTTTTGGCTAGCCAGCTTACCTTATTGCTTGCATTCAACAGCGTCAGAATGTCTCCCTTCTCCATGGAGACTTCCCTAGCAGTCTTTTCTTGATAGTCATATAGAGCAACCACACATTCCTTGTCAGAGATGTCAGGTACATGAGCCATGGGCTGTAAACATATTAAAATATTCAAATTTCTTAGTGGACACAATCCTTTTAAAGGATAATTTGGACACATTGTTCATTGGCCCAATGAAAAGTTGATTTTGCTACATTTTCTTACCTTGCAGTGTTGGCTTTGTTCTCGAAGGCCATCAATAACAGTAACATAGGCCCTCAAGTCAGACATGATGGCAATGTGTTTGGTCAGTAGTGCCTGATGAAAAAAAGAAAAAAATGAAAATAATAACCAAAACAACAACAAGCCATGGATGGAGAACCTTGGAAATGGAAAGCAAGGCAGAGATTATGCAAAAGGTATGTATCTTCAGTTGGTAACAGGATAGATAATTTGATGGGTCTAGAATATCTGACATTAGGGACCTTTAGATTCTAGGACGAGGACGAGAACAAGTACGAGTTTTGACTTCTAGTTTCTAGCGAAAATACTTTCAAAATTTATAACCCGTACGATTAATCTTACTCTTTGTTAGCAGAATAGGTTGGTCAGTTATTCCTATTGCTGTTACCTGGGCCTTTTTGCTGATCGCAAAATGCCAAAAGTGCTACCCTGTTGTTGACTTGTTTTGACACGACAACATTTTTGCAAAACCTCGCACTAAAATGACGACAGTATCACGTTTTTCCCGCCAAAATGACGCTAGTTAGCGCATGCTCACTGTTGTTCATTGAGAAAATCTCGTACTCGTAGTCGTTTTCGTCCTAGAATCTAAAGCTCTTTATTGTAAGGTGACCAGCAGCTTGATGGTCAAGTTGTTTTTCATGTCTCTTGCTTCATGTTTAAATCCTGTTAATTTCCTTATTTACATACACAAAACTTCAACTTTTTCATAACAGGACTTTTCCTACCATGCAGTGTTGTGCAATTACCACAAAAATCTTTGTTATAAATTATGTTTGAAACAATTGTTAGATATTTCTGTACACAAACTAGAGAAATCAGGCAAACATTACTCAAATGCATTTGAATGGTTTGAGTAAGAAATGTATGCATTTGATCATTTGCTTTGGCCCTCTAACCTGAGCACTGTCCTCGTCTTTGCCATAGTCATCACTTGTGACAATTGGTTCTTTCTCCTTTAACCAGGACTCAGCCTCCGCAACATCAGCAAGGTACTGCTGTGCTTGGAGAGAATCATCTAGGTGGCCCTTCCTTATTGCTGCTTTTTCCTGAAATTAAAGGATACCCTTTTCAACTTGTAAACATAGACCTGATCTAGAAAAAGCTTTAAATACATCAAAAATTAATTTGTATGTTGCCAATAACTGATTATCTCCTAACTGAATGCCACTAATTATTAATACTCTCTTGTCAAGAAGTTATTGAAATAGCCCTTTTTCAGGCAACATGGACTTAACTCAGCAGAATACCTTTTTCCACATTGCATGCAAAACTCCAGTTCAATATGCATAAAAAGAAGCATAATTGTTTTTATTAGATTTTTTTTACAAGTTTTGCAGTGTCAGATGTCAGGAAATAATACTCAAAATTATTGATAATTATTGTGAGAATAACCACTTGCAAGAGAGTTATTACTGTCATGTTTTGCTTTATAAGACGGCTGTTTCAAACCTTGAAATCAAGCCACTTCTGATCAAGTTCATCAATCTTCTCTTTGATTTCATCGGCAGCAAAATGGCCTTAAAATAAAACCAAGAAAACATAAGAATTTTAGACATGTTGCACTATGATAGTTCACATACTGCTCCAAAAACAAAGTAACTTTTTACATAGCCTAAGTCTTAAAATTTAATGTAAATTTGGAATCTTTTTTTCATACCATTGTCAATCATCTGAACACCATTGTCACACACAGCTCTGATGCGTGGCTCGTGACCAGCGATTTCGGTCTGAAAAAGTGTTGAAGATAATTAGTCATATGTGCAGGTTCAATCATCAAAACGTCTTAACACAGATCATTGATTATTAATGATAAAAAATATCAAGTTTGAATATGTAAAGATGTTTATCTCTGTTATTTCTGCTCTCATGAAAAAGAGCGAGTCATCAACCAATTATTTGACTTCAATTAGAATGCTGAATCACAGAAACTAAATCCTTGTTATTTTTATTGATATTATAAATTTTATATCATGATGAACCATCTTTCCCAGTCTGAACGAAATTGTGTTACAAGTTTGTGTGTAAAAGAAATACCGGTATGTCTCAGAGTTGTACCCTCTTTGAGAATTCAGGCTTTCATCTCGTACCTGCATGAAATATACAGTGAGAATGAAAAAAAAAAAGTTTCTCTAACCATCAATGCCTGGTGTTTCTTTGATAGATTCTGGGCTCCAGTCAGATCACGACCTGAAACGATTGAATTTGGGTAAAGTTATCATCAAAGTTCTGCACACTTGTTCATCTGTGACTTACAGTGTGTATAAGTGCTAATAGTTGAACCCCTAATGTACCAACGTTTTTTTTGACACAAGTAGATCACCACCATTTTGCGAGATGGGACCCATTTCATCTTGTCTTACAAGATAATCACAAAAACCGAAGGACCAGCAGCAAGAGTTGGCTTCCGAAGCTTTTCAGTATGCTGTAGACAGAGCAAGTGTGCTTGGTGAATCATGACTTGACCCATAATTCTTATCATTCGATTAAAGAACGCCCTTTGCCTGGATTTATGCATGCACTGTAGTTGTTGATCTTTCCAGCACAAAATGGTCTTTAAAACTTTGTTGGATATCATTTAACAAACAGTTTATGCTTGTCATTGCCTGTTTGCTTTTAAGATGAATGTCGTATAATTTGCAGGTACCTTTTACAAAAGAAAGATATCAAGTGAATTCAAAATGATAATGTAAATATTCAGAGTTTGAGAGTTCAGTGAAATTTAAAATGCATGCATATTTTGGTAAAGGAATGATCTGAGTCTCCTCAACATATTTAGAATACAGTGTCTGTCATGCTAGCTTTGTATATCTTAGAAATAATTGAACTATTTCAAACACTTGTCAGCAGGATTTCTACAAACAATAGAAATGAAGTTCAGGTTTGAGAAAATTTCTTCTTTAAGACAATGATTGCTTGTAGTGTTATTAACGGCACAGCAGCATACCTGTGTTGGTGGATGAAGCAATTGGTTCTTTTTCCCTGATCCACGCTTCTTCATCTTCCACATCATGATGAAATCGTTTCAGTCTCTCTGCATCTGCAAGTCTGGCTTTGCGGGCTTGAAGTGGGGCCTGAAAGTTCAGATAAAATGAAGGAAGAATGATATTACTACCAACAAACAAATCATGGTGGTATTTTTAGCACTGAGCATTGGGTGGTTCCAGCCAAACCCCACCATGCAAGGAATTTGAAATTCTGAGGGGTGGGGGGTGGCCAGAGGCCATGGAAATTCCAGAGGGGAAGGGGGGTTGATTGATAAAAATCACTTTCCAAGGGGTTAAATTCGAACTGAGTATGAAAATTGCTACTTGCTGATCTAGTAGATCATTTTTGAAGAAATAAATAAGTTTAACCATATAATTTATGATTATTTCTTCACCTAAATCCGGTTTTCGTTCTTCCAAAAGCATTACATATGCAATCCAAAGGAATTGGGCCGCTGTCATGCCAACAAAAACTTGACTTGTCACATACGTAACAGATGTGGTTACTAGCTACGTTTCTTTATTGATCTCCGTGTCATGCCAGTCGATCAAAAAACAGTACAACCGTGAAAGTTTTGCTTCAAGAAGCAAAAAGTATACAATGTAACAATTTTAGAATCTAGAGTTTTTATTCGTCTTTTCGTTTCCCCTTGATTTTGTGATTGAAAGCTTGATATATTCGCAACCGTATTTACAATGAAATGTCATCAACATTACGGCCATGGAGACAGCTACCCGCAGTTTGGGAAAAATTCGTAAGCTTGCACATCAAGGTAAACTGACAGATACAAATTTATCTCTTTCATTTTAAGGGATAAGCAATATTGTGTAGTTTGGATTTCTTTGCAAGTAGTCTACTCTGTTTCAACTTGAGACTGCTCAATAAAATTAAATGAAAACCATAGCGTAACCACAATCGGCGTCATTCTTTACTTTGATAATCTTTTTTTTCTTTTTAATAAACTTTTCCAGAGGGGTTGGGGGGTCTTTGTCTTACTTTGTGGAAATTCCGAAGGGGTGGGGTCATCAGTTCCTTTCAAATATGGAAAATCCAGGGAGGTGGGGGTCCTAAGTGAAATTCCCTCTGTGGTGGGGTATGGATATTTTCTGGAACCACACATTGCACAGTAACCCTTTCCAACCCAAGATGATCTTACTCATACATGGGAAGCCCCTTAGGAGTGCTTAGAATGAACTGAGTATATCGAGATGCACAATAACAGTAGTAGGCACCGCCCTTAAGAACTTGTAAGCAGGCATGAAAACATCCACGCAGAGTCATTTTCTTGACAAATTTGACTTCTCTTGGTGATTTTTTTTGGAGAATGAATATTAAGCAGTTCAGCATCCTTTATCAAGGACCAAAAATCTGGAACTCCTTGCCTGTTTCACAAATTAGTTCACCAAGTATTTCTGTTTTTAAAGGAAAACTGAAGGATTATGTTGTTGAAAGATGATTTACCATTTAAGTTTTATGTTGTATTTGCTAACTCTATACTTTGCCGTATATACATGTACGTTGTAATTATTCAAGGAAGCCTGTTTAATATAAGCTCCACACTTTGCTAGGCTTCCTTGTCACACCAATCTTTATTTATAATTAACAACTTTTGATCAGTGCTGTGTTATGTGTGATTACATGAATGAATTAAAAAAATAAAATAAAATAAAATAAAAATTATCTTCTAAAAGCAGCTTATAACATTACTGTTATTTGCTTCTTCATTTTCATTGCAAGTACTTCACCAGTAAGAGTCTAGATAAAGGTTAGGTTAACCCAGAAGAAATTAAAAGGGATATTGATTGCACTACTTTACCTGCAGCTGTTGATATCTGGCATTCAATGTTGCTTTCTTGGATACAATGGAAGGAGCATCAAAGTGGTCAGCTTCTTGAAACAGATCAGCCTGGGCATTGACGACCTCAATCTTTTCCTAAAGAACAGTACAAGGGATGTAAGAGATTATTTAATGAGACCCACATGTATGTAACTTGTTGAGTAGCTAGTTGATATAGAAGGTTAATGTTATTCAAAGCAAGCTTATAAAAAAGAAACAATCAATACCATGGCTTCAGTCTGGAATTTGCTTGAACAGTATCCCAAACTGCCAAATTAGAAACATGGTTGAGCTAAAATACGTATAGTTGGCATCACGCCTGGCTGGTGACAGTAGGGCATGCTTGATCCACCTTTTTTTAAAATCAAAATGCATTAAATTAATCAGAAGAAGTTACTTACTGCTCGAGCAATAACATCACCCTCAATCATAGCATGCTTCTTTTGGAGATTCTGCACACTGGTCAGATCCTGCAGTTGTGAGAAACGTTTCATTAGTTACAGAAAAAAGAAGATCCTAAGATCCTAACAAGTTTAATCTTGTCGATCATGGTTTTAGCTGTACCTTTCCAAGATCTTCCACAGCAAGGAGGTTTTCAACTTCTGCAAACCAGATTTCAACATCTTCAGTAGCACTGAGAAGGAAAAAAAAGGGCAACCATCATTGTTAGATTCTCATAAATGGCCATTATGCAAGAAAAGGATACATTGTCTCTACACGCCCATGAGACAGCTAACAACATACAAACTGAAAAAGGAAACAACTTTCATCGATAATCTGATTTACAATACTAGTCTCACTAGCCTCACTCTCAAGCAACATTTCTTTTGTATTTTGTCCATGCAAACGAGGCTAGTGAGTCTAATTAGCACATAAACAAAAGAACATTTTTTTGGCCGCCATTTATGCATTCGGTCTATATATTTGAAGTGTGGGTTATACTTTACTTATAGACTAAAGAGAGAAGTGACCCTCTGAGCTCGACCTCCGTCTTATTCCATCAATGTCAGTTTCAACTTTCCTCTGATCCATGTAGCTGTAGCTCTGAATACCCATAAAACAGAGCCTTGACAGAGGAAAGGGGGAGGGGAGGGGGGGTAAAAGGTGTGCACCAAGGGCCACAAGTTTATCGGTTCGCTGGCATGTGTTACCTTCATAAAATAAGGACCTTTACCTTTACATTTAGCTTTGCTATTGCCTCTTATTGACAGCTGAAAATTTTAGGTGGTTCAATGGGATTTAAACCAATGACCTCTGCCACGCAGGTGCAATGCTCTAACAACTTAGCTTCGTAAGGCTCACAAGGCTAAAATATATATCTGTTGAAACTATATAGTGGAAACGACACTTAACAGTCTCAAATGAGTGGTGCAAGTCCCAATGATTTTGCATCATCACTGGCTTTACTTTCAAAATAAGAAGTACCAAACTGACCGATTGAACTGTTGTTGCTGAGCTGCTTCCTTCAATTTCAACCCTGAAAGAAAATGACGGAAAATAAAATGCAATGTTTGAAATCCTTTTAAATACCATTTCAGCTGTAACTATAACTTAATGACTAAATTCCAGTTTTCAAGGAAGAAAATTTAAACAAAAAAAAAAAACGTTTAAAAAGAACTAAGGTATTTACAAGGCTTAAAAAATTTGAAAGTAAAAACACCGAAGGTCTTCTACTCAGTTCCTACAAAGTACTGTAGATGGAGACTGCTCACACGGCTGGGAAATACTGGCAACGATAAGTCTCCATGCAGCATGGGAGACAGGCACCTACCATACTGAAGAAAACAGTGGAAAGGGGGGGGGGGGGTGGCTGAAGGGGGATGGGGAATGGGGACATGACAGCTAAAAATGCTCCACAAAAACCCTGTTTCTGCTACACAAACACAACACTATGGTTAAGTCAAACAGGATATAAGTGTGAGAAACCATGGTTAATGCACCGTCCAAACAAAACCGCTGACCACAGCTGGCACATAAGCACAACCTGTTGTTAAAACTGTTAAATTTCATTCAAATGCATGAACTAATCTCTATTTTTCTAACCTTTGTCCTTCGACTTGTCAAACAGATGGGCCCACAGTTTATGCAACTCATCAAGTCTCTCGCGGATCTGATCTGAAGCATAGTGTTCATCACTAATCAACTGTTCTCCAGTGTTATCCACAGCATCGAGCCGACTTTGATTGGCATTAAGTTCTGCTTCAAATGCTTGGTGCTTCTGGTTTTTGCCTTGAAGATTGGTTGGATCCTGATACATTAAGGAAAGGATAATCAAAAAATAATAATAATATAGGCATGTGAAGGTCCATTTGCTCTGTTTACCTGGGATGAGTCATTGTCCTTAAACTCAACTGTCATGAAATCCATGAGCTGCTGTAACAGCAGTTCAACAAAAGGTTAAAAACCCATTCTCTATCGTCACTTGTAAATCCACTCAAAAATTGTCCCCCTTAAGACATTTTTCTACCCAAGAAGACCTTCAAGGGAAAAATATGGCAACATTTTCTGGTATGTTGGTGTGTATCCATTGTAAAAATTTGTACATTTTGGTTAACAATAGGGAGACTCAGAAATACTTTCCCACCTTGTAGGACTCATCACAAGCAATCTTCAGTTTTTCAGTAATCCAACTCTTGACTTCGTCAGCATCTCGTTCAAACTGTTGCAACTTACGAGACTCTTCTAGCTTAGCCCGACGAGCCTTTGACAATTCCTCAATATTTTGACGCCTTTCCAGGATGCCGTCTCTCTTGTCACGCACCTCATCAGAGGCGTAATGATTACTGTCAACAAGGCGGTTGGCATATTCATCAATGCTCTGAAAGAAACCATTGTGAATGGATTATTACCACAAGAAAGCCATTCCAAAGAAATAGTATTGGCAGATTTTCACTTCCATGAACAGAAAATAAAAGGGATTTACTGCAACACTTTACATGTGGGAAAGCAAATGCAATAGTACATGAAAGCAGACAGACCACCACTGTACAATGTAGATGACATCCCATAAGACATTATTAAGCTAGGACTAGGAGTAATTATTGGTTATGAAGATAGGTGTGCTTGTTGGAACAATTTTGCAGGTCCAAATCACTAGAAAAGCAAAGATGCCATGGAGACTATGCATTTATGTAAAGAACGTCATACGAGAGGCTTGTGGAATGTTGCTAAAAATGGAAAGGTTTAGAGTAAAGAGGGGATGATGTCACAAAAACAGAATTTGTGAAAATCTGGAATTTGTTGAAATTGCCTGAGAGATTATAACTAAAAATGTCCCTTGCCAAAACTCAGTGTGTTGGTCCAAATTGACTCTATACAGACAATCACAAAGTGTGTGATTGACATTTGACATTGCATATGATGTAACAAAACCAAGATGTACATGCACGTGCTATAGCTCGCCTTGTGCACAGGGTTCCCAGGTATGATAGGTTAGCCAACATTAGGAAATACAATACAATACAATACAATACATACTTAATTGACCACTCCCCAAAGGGGCTTTTCAGGGCCAATGAAACACTATCAATGAAACAACAGAATACAACGACAACAACAACTGTTAAGAATCCCAACTGGCTGGCGGCAAACAAGTTGGCTATTTACAAGTGTGCCTAAGAAGTTGAACCAGGGACTACCAGGAACAAATTCAATGAGTGGTTGGAACAAGTCTTGAACACTAGAACTCCGGATCCTAAGGCAAGCCTCCAAACCAATGGGCCACACTGCCATTCTGCTATCATAAATCTCAGAGATAAAATAAGAACAAGGACAAAGAATAGGTTAAGTCCTCAAAATCTTTTTTCATTACATTATTGTTTATATTGTACAATAATAATTATTTTTTGTTATTATCACTATACTAAACATGACAGTTGATCTTTCTTTTGATATGTAGCGATTGCAGACATTAAGCTTGCAGTAGACCATGAGATACAAACAGAACAAAGTGACCAACTTACATTGACTTTCTCTGCTTGAGCTGCAAAAGACTTATCAAAGTCTTCATGTTTCCTGATCAATGCCTCTACTCCATCAAGTGAATCTCCCAAATTATCATCAGCAAGGAATGCCTAATGAAAAGGGAGAAAATGAATCACAAATTGGTCATGCAAGCAAAAAATATGAAACAGAAATGTTCTCTGTAATAAGTGCACATTAAATTGTTTTAAAGGTCCTTTTCTGGGCATGTTCATGTCTGAAATGATGACATACAAAGCACAGTTTGTGAATCATCTGAATTATATTATTTTGCTTTAAACATCACTGAGATGATTTATGCAAATTATCGAAGAACATCAGCATTGCAACAGAAAGCCAAAGAAACTGCTCACCTCTTGTTTAGTCATTGTTGCATTTGCATGTTCACAATCTCGGTTGAAAAGCTGAAGCTCCATGCATTGCTCAAACTGAACACGACGTCTCTCCCACAAAACCAGTAACTCCATCTTTTCTGACTCCAAGCTTGTAAGCTATATAACAGTAGAACACACACTGATTGACCTTCATGACCTAGGCAACTATATTTATGGTACATCCATTTAAATCCAATTTAAAGGAGTTAACAACTAAGAGCGTCTGATTCGATTCTCGACTCGATTCTCGATTGTCGTTCCTCGATCCTCACCAGAATTGAGGATCAAGAATCGAGTCGAGAATCGAGACTCGAAAGAGACTGTCAACTTACTTTTGCACGGTACTGTAGGTGCATATGCAGTAGTTCTGCACATTATACTCGTAGCACATGTTTTGGCAGTGTGAGGAGTTTTGTCCTCCAGCATAGTTCGTGCAACTTTGTTTTGGTGTCTCCCACAACCCCCATCACTCCCCCTTTTATTTTTTTTTCCACTGATAGTTCAGTGTGACGGGTACCTGTTTTTTACATTCCTGGTGTGGAGGCTCATGGCTGGCACAACACCACAACCCAGCCAGGTACCCAATCTCCACTAAGCAATGCAGTTGTTAATTTTTAAATACAGTGACCCCAAACCATATTACCTATCCTTCACTTCAAAGTTGATTGTGCAAAAGGTTTGCCAATGAATGGAAAAACATGATAATGTAGATCTTACTACTTTGAATAGAGGGGGAAGAATGAACTGTTCTCGAGGGCAAGGTCTTCCATTTAGACTTGTCGCCAAATTGTAACTACACTGTTATTCATGTGTAGGTTGACTTCAGTCCAGGTTTTATTCCTGTTCTTTAACTTATAAAAGTTACTTCTTAATATTGAATAATTATTGCAAGGCCATTTCAGCTTTATTACCTTCTCCTTGATCTCGTCACTAGCATAATGATTGGAATTGAGCAGTTCTTCTCCATCATCTGCAAACTTCTTGAAACCGTCCTCAGAAGCATCAATGTAGCCCTAATTGAGAAAGAACACATTGTTTTATTCCAAATAAAAGTACAGACTTGTAAATTGAGGAAAACACCCCTTTTGTGCAAAATGTTGATTAAAGAATGAACTTGGAAACCCCTTTTCCATTCCTCTTTTACTTAAACCCATTGATCCCTGGGAGTGAGACTTAACAGATTTAACCCTTTCAACCTGAACTGGCCTAAAGTGGCCATACTCAGTATTTTACTCTGTCCAATGACAGACAAGTTTACTTGTCAATGGGGAACCCCCAGGAGTCAATAGGTTAACTCTGTCTAATGCCAGGCGATTTTAATCGTCGACTAGGGGTGTCCTATGGCATTTAAGATCTATGTCAATGGGTTAAAATATTTTGTAGATCCCTGCATCCTACAGAATAGGAATTGGAAACACGAGTGGGAGATTCTTTGCAAAAGCTTGTCCTTGCTCATACTCCCTTTGCAAATTCATGAAATAATACTTGTAAGCAGTCAATACCTTGTGTTCTTGATGTCGCTCCAAAAGGCTTTCAGCACTTGCAACATCTTTTGCCAGTTCATCACTCTGGATCAAAACTTTCATTTCATTTATGAACGAGATATGATCTCTGACAAGACAACAACAAAATGTATACAGTCAGTGAACAAAGTGTTTCATCTTTTTTGCTACCATGGTCAACTAACGCTTCCACACAAATGGTGAGGGTTCATAAAACACTACTGTAATTATTGGACTACTGGTTTACCTGTAGTCACTGGTAAATCTTTGGAGTCTGTAGGAGTCTTCCAATCTTGTCTTTCTCACTGCAGACTATAAAATGGGTGAAATTACAGACAGGTCTTTAAATAAAAATATGAAACCAATAAAATTGTCAGTTGATCTCAAATTTCACCTAGACATGTACCTAGGCCAGAAATCTAGAAGAACCTGTTTTCATCGAGGGAGGGTGCCCCAACTGACCAAGTGCCTCAGCTAGGAGAGTTAAAACAAAGACCTCCTTTACATGAAACTCACCTAAGCGGGATGGCTGGTGGGCTATCTCTTGAGAGGCCCACTAAGCACAAGAAAAATATTTTGCACTTTATTTGTCATTTTGCTCAGTAGTTATCACTGGTAAGTGATAAGAACAAAACAAATCCCCAGGAGAGTAATTTCACACTGCCATATTTTCGTGGTCTTCTCACCTTGGGTAGCCAGAGTAACCTGGCTTAAACTGTTTTCATGGCAAAAGGATAGCCAGTCTAGATGGCTGCCTCAAGAAAGTAGACAGGGTGTCCCGGGAGGGCAGGTTACCCTGCCTAGCACGTAAACGCTTCAGTGCATTTTCTAAAGGAACATATAAAAAGTTCCAGGCTCTTCCAGGGTAGCTCAGTTAGCCAGGGCACCCTCCCTCCATGTAAACAGGCCCTAAGAACATGACCATGTTATTGAAGCACTCTGGCCGATAAATAATTTTATGACAAAGCACTGCAACATCATACAAAACACTTCAAACACAGCACCTTGTCCTTAAGGTTTCCCCACGCATTTACTATCTCATCTTGTTTGGCTGCAATATCATCAGCACTGTCAGGATGAGCCTCTTGAAGCTGAACTGACTCTTGACCAAGAGCTGTTACCTACAAAAATGAAATTATGCTGTAATCACAAATGAAATAACAAAGCCAAAAATGTAAATCCTTTTTGTCCACAAATCAAACACAGCACCTTCAATATCTGACTATCAATGATAGTGAAAGAGACAGTAAGTTTGCAGGCAAAATTATCAATCATTGATAATTTCAGTCTTTCAATGCAGTCAGTTTCTTTCTGAAATACTAAAGAGATATATCTAGAGTGCGTCATTGCGTCCTGGGAAACACTAGTTTTTCTTTTGGATGCACAGAATATAGAATCAAGGGTCCAATTGCATGCAAAAAATGTTTATGAATGTTTATGCAAATTACAAATGCCAGGAAAAACATACGCACAGCATATTTCAAAACGAAATTGAACATTCCCAATTCTCACTATGAAGAAATGATCCAGTTCCTTAAATTTCAAGGTAAGCTGTTATTTTTGGATATTTGTAGTCGAATGGTTTCATTTTGTCAACAATTATGTCCAGCTTGAGGAGTTTTGTTTTAATTCCCATGTGTTGCGTGACATTTAATATCTGACCTGTTTTTTTTTTATGTGCCAATGATAATTTACAATTTACAAATTACAATTTCAGTCGAAGTTTAGTTTGTTGCATGCTTTCCAAGCGAATTTCAAGCATTGGTTTGTTTATCATGAGTGAAATGACAGAGAATCCAGTGATGAAGTATATTAAATTTTTGTTTTGTGTGACCCTGTTGATATTAATTCCGGGCATGCACATGTCATTGTCTCGGTTCTCATTTTGCACTTAACTTGTCTGTTTTACAAATTACGCCACTTTTTCAGAGTTAGCATTAAAAATAACATGTTTTATGTGAAACTTGAATGTATTCAATCACTCGATTATTAACATTGGCCATGGCAAAGTCATGGGCCGACAATGAACTGTGTATCGCTTATATTTTGTTCTGAATGACACCTTGTGATTTTAAAATAAATGATGCTCTTTTACGAAAAATTGAAATTCAGTTCTGTTTTTTTTGCTGTGGAGATCTAGATCATTTATCAACTGGAGCCAACAGTCCCTACAGCGTAAGGATTCCTCAAGACGTTTTCAGATGTGATTGATGGAGCTTTGAAAGCCCATACATTTTGATTGATGAATCAACGGGAACAACAGTGTCAAAGAAATTGATCATTTTTAATTATTTTATTCGAGGGGAGGCATAAGACTTTATTTTTGTGCAACTTAGATATCTGAAAGGTTACTGCAGCAGCAATTACTGTAAGAGGCAATAGTAGAGTGAATATTAATTCTTGAATATCAATTAGCTGGACCCCCAAAATTTTGCAATAGACCCCCAAATTTTTCAAGATTGGGTCCAGAAGACCACCAAATTTGAACATCTGGATACATCTCTGACAGTATAATTCAATAACAATCGTCTGGTTTCAACACTGACATTGTACTTTTTTTAATTTCCAAAAAGTAATTTTGGTCTTCCTATGTAACTGATGTTAAGAGAAGTGTATATAATTATGTCAGTTCTTATTTCTCATTTCCAAACAAAAGTGTGATGAACTCTCCAGGGCTTTTTCTCAAATCAGATTGAAAGTCAGCTCGCTACTACATCCATTTTGGAAAAGACCCGATATTAGTTAAAAATTTAAGCAAGAAAACATTACGTAGAGGTTGAAGATTTAAAGATATATTTCTTGAACAAGAGCAATGGTATATTTAAAGGATACATGTAACTTTTCATGTGGCTAAAAAATTCCTAAAGATTTTCATTGCATACAGGGAGATTTGGCCTGTCCCATACAAAGAAAAACACTGAGGTTTACCTTATCTTCAACAGCAGCCAAATCTCTCTCCAAAGCTTCATGTTTTCGCAACAGAGCATTCACACTTGCAAGATCCTTTCCATAATCATCCGAGGACAGAACTTTGTCCTTCTCATTTATCCAGTTCTTAGTTTCATCAGCATCACT
This sequence comes from Montipora foliosa, assembly GCF_036669935.1. Taxonomy (NCBI): domain Eukaryota; kingdom Metazoa; phylum Cnidaria; class Anthozoa; order Scleractinia; family Acroporidae; genus Montipora; species Montipora foliosa. The sequence goes on from NC_090870.1 coordinate 54,520,888, forward strand.
GCATTGAAACACATGCAAAATCAATATTTCCTACCAATCATAAATTACTATTTAACCTCACCCTGGTGCAATAAGTTACATGAAAGGTTATAACTTACACTAACAAAGTTTTACTCTCTACTGGACTTTCACTCCATTTTTGAAAACAAAAATCAATGCACTTCTATAAGCTTCACAATGTATATCCTCACTAAAATGCAAGGCCAATGTTCTTTGCACCCAGACCGAAAAAAGGTAAGTAGACGTTTCACAATTCATGGGGATTAACTGGTCATGGATGAGGGATCCATAAGTAGTGATAAACAAAACTGACCACAGGATAAGCCTCCCCTTGTTTCCCTTGTACTTTTTGTGCATACAATACTGGATAGCTTACCCCCATGTGTAGTTATTTCGGTATACTTAAAGTTAAAAATTGACAATGAAGACTGTTACCCTCACTATGCATGGCTGATGATTATGTTTGAAACATCAAAAACATGTTCCTTCAACTGATAAAGTGTAGTTGTACAAAATATATTTTTAAAAATAATAGTAACACTTGTGCTATCAAGACTATTTGGAAAATTTGGGAAATATTTTCTCACACTGTTTAAATTAAGGTGGCCATAGAATCAAATAACATCATCTGGGCTTTTAAAAACCTACCGATAGAAGCTATGAATCTGCTGTGCTCCAGCCAGTCGTTTTTGACGTTTCAATGCCAGCATCTTCAATCTCTCCCAAGCTTCATTCACTTCCTGAAACATGAAAATAGTTAAAGGCAAACGTTCACACTGAGCCTGGAATGAACACAAAAATGGAGCGTCAAACAGAATGAGGACTCACCGCCTGCTTTGTACTAATTAACTCAATGTCTGGATGACCTTCGTCACCAAGCTGATGAGCCAGGTCATTGATGTAAGTCACTCTCGACTCATTTGCTTGTAGATCCTTCATGAAATCATCAAATTTCTTCTGCAAAACTTCAACATGTTCCAAGTCTCTTCCCAATTCCTCTGAAGTGGCAATTGCTTCCTGTGGATAAAATAATTGAGAGAAGGAGGCTTTGTTCAATACACATTGCAGCAACAGGCTAAATAACATATGTATCTGAAACGAATGTAACATTACTTCTAAAAACTCTAATTATAAAAAAGAACAATGATACTGATAACTTGCCTTCTCCAGAATCCATGACATGACTTCTTCAGTCTCGTGCAGAAAGTGAACCCTCTTTTGAGTGAAGAGGAGCATGCGACCCTTTTCTGCTGACTTGGACAAAAGCAGCTCCCACAACTTAAGTAAAGAGTCCAGACGTTCCTATTGGAAGAAGCAGCCTGTTAATCCTGTAACCAACACACGTTTATTTTGCTAACATGCCTCAAAATTCAAATTCACTTAAGAGGAGACTTAAGGCATCACCTCTAGCCCTAAACAAATCATTCTTTCATAACTTGAAGCATTATTATCATGTACAGCTGAACTCTAAGTTTACAGTACTTTTTGAAAATCTGTATATCATTCAAAGCAACTTTTAAAAAATCTTTTGAATTGGTTAAATCCATGATTTACAGTGAATTTTTAAAGGCATTAACATTTCTGATACTGTATTTATGATGGATTTTGAAAACAGTGGTTCTCTTAAGGGCTGGGTCAAGCCTATTGTGACATCTACAAAGGGATAACTTCAACAAACTTGTGAGTAAGATATTTTCATAAATGAATTCAAAGAAAATACATGTATGACAAACCAGTGTTTGGTCTTCAGTGTTTGCACTTCTTCCGTGCACTAAATTCAGCTGAGGGCTTGGGTTCAAATGATGCAAGGAGTGTAAAACTATCGTAAAGGGCTGAAATTATTCCCCCAAATCTCCGTTTGTGGGGTTTACTTCAATTTCCGTGGGGTATGCACATTTGTCACTACGATGAAGGAAAAAAAAAAGAAGCTGGACTGGTATGCATGGCATCCCATGTAAAAAGAACCTTGGAAATTGGGATGGGTGTGAAATTTAAATTCATCTTTAAAATCTTGGATTTAACAATCTTTTTTAAATGTTGCTTTGAAAGGTACATGAATGTAGATTTTAACAAAATACCATAAAAATTAGTTCAGTTGACTTCTAATATAAAAACCAGGTCTACGGTATAAACAAAATATTTCACCCTGATGAGATCCGAAGCATAATGACTCTCGTTAATCATTCCTTCTCCATTCTCCTGAAGCTCCACGATAGCATTGCTATGGGCTGAAATCTCTGCCTCAAATGCCTGATGTTTCTGAAGTTTCCCCTGGAGACAAAAAAATAAAACATTATTAAGTGATTTGTTACATAGCACAAAAAGAAAAACATGCAACGGCAACAGCAACGTCGGTCGTCGGTCAACATTGGCAGGTAACAACTGCACTGTTACCCTCTGACGTCATAGATTTTGCACTGTTGCCCACTCAGAGACTTTTGCAGGGAAACAGTTTTATTGTTAGATGTCATGTGACCTCAAAGTAACCAATAAGAGTACAGGCTGCTCAGGGAAAAAAAATTCAGCTATAGAACAATAGAGGTTGTGACACTGAGGAAATGTTACTGAAACTTTGCAATCTAGGCCAAAGCACTAACCAATTCATTTAAAAACTTTCCCTGCATTTCCATTCAAACAAAAATGACATCTGAAACTGTGTAGTAATATGCAAATGATTATATCTGCAATGCAGAAATCGATCAAGTGAAACTTCTAGACCATTTCCATTTTTAACAAAAACAATGCGGTTTGACAATAAAATATGAAAATTGGCATATGAGCTATAGTGGCGAGGTAATCCAAATGGACAAAGTAAATGCAAATATGAAATCAACATGCATGCTCATTTCACATGCATTTGACAAATTTGAACAGGAAAGTGAAACAAAAAAGTTGTAAGCCCGACATGACAAGGAAGAATCGCAGAAAGATAAGCTTATATTTATTTCTAACGAAATTTCATTAACATAAACCACTTTGATCTCAGGTCTTGGTGGTATTACCACGCCAGCCAAATGTTGAAGCCGGCTTTAATTTCATACATGTATGACTGTGATCGCATGCAACTTTCTTTGATTTCGACTACTAAGAGTAAAAATGACTAAAAGTTTCCTCCAGAGAGCAACAGCATGCCAAAAGATATGATAACTCAGCTTCACAATTCAAAATCGCGCTAGGCAGCCTCAAGACAAGTTATCAATACGGGGCGTTGTCGAAGTATTTGCAGAGTTCGAGAAAGCATCTGTTCCAGCGAAAATCACGCCCTATCTTCGTTGCAAAAGGACTCAATCGATTTCAAAGAAAGTTACCTGAAGGTTTGTTGGATCTTTATAGTTCTCATCGCAAGCGATCTGAAGTTTCTCGTTGATCCAAGCTTCCACCTCGTCGGCATCTCGCTTGAATTGATGATAGCGCTTGGCGTCTTCCAAGCGCTCGCGTCGTTTGCGAGTAGCTTCCTTAAACTCTGCATAACGTCGTAAAACTTGCTCACGGCGATTTTGGATATCTTCAACGGTTTCTAAAATAGCTATTTGACGAGCCTCAACCTCTGCCATTTCGGAGATTTATGAGTTTAACGTCGATAACTGTTCTACCTCTCCCGCACAATCTAGTGACTGGTGAATACCCAGTTGTCGCGTGATCACGTGATCCCTTCCAAAATTGTATTACTCTGGGGTGAGGGGACGGTAAACAAAGACAAAAAAAACCTAGGAAAACCATGCAGTGCACGTCTGCAGTAACTATTGTAGATACTATTATCTGATCGCAAACTTTTAAAATAGTTCGCTTATAGTTATTGTTGCGTATATGTGCAGTTATTACTGCCAAATACCGATTTTATAACGTTCGGCGTTTGGTATTTGGCGTTAGGCGTTTTGCAAAATACCCCTGCCGGGCATGCACGCGCGCGGCTAGCCTTGCATCATTATTCTGGCCTATTTTAGTTTTACTGATATAGAAGAGCTTACTACTTTCTGAGAACTTACCCCTCCAATAAATTTTGCATTTTTCTATGATATGAAACGTCCTATCGCTTTAGTCCTTCCAAGTCTGCAGAATATTAGCAGGGCATGGACATGGCAGGGGAGCAGGGATGGCGCAGTGATGAGAGCTGAGCCTTCCACCAATGTGGCCCGGGATCGATTCCCGGATTCTTCGCCATATGTGGGTTGAGTTTGTTGGTTCTCTACCCCGCTCTGAGAGGTTTTTCCGTGGGTACTCCGGTTTTCCCCTCTCCTTAAAAACCAACGATTTGCAGGCGTATATCAGGGATCTCAGTTCAGCTAGTGCGCGGCTTTCGAAGCAAGGGGTCCCCAGTTCGATCCTCGGTGACTTCAACGTCTGTTTCGACTTTCCTCTGATCTGTGTCGCTATAGCTTTAAATATCCTTAAAACGGAGTACTAACTGGTAAAGGGCGCACCGTCGGCTTCCACTGATACCAGCCTCGTAGCTGAAGGAACTACCGGCGTTAAATAAAGCGACTTTACTTCACTTAACATTTATTTATGGCAAGATTTGCACATATTGAACAAATTAATTAAGATTCCAGATTTCACCAGTTTTAATAATTTCAAAAGGGAGAACTGACCCTTGCTCTTATGTGAACAATTTTATTTTAGCAATTGTTCATCAACTATGATCATAGACACTTTGCGCATAGATTTTCTTATGAGTGTCGAGCCATCCAGTCCTACCGGCAAAATACAGCATCGATTGAAGTTTTTAGCTTTCAAAACTTGCCCAAATTGTATCGGTAGGTCCTGGAATTCGTCCACAGAAAGGCCAGAGAGACGACTTCACCAGTGCTGTGGAGAGGAGGCCACTGTTGCTGTGCAGGCGTGCCAGCCTCGACCTCATGTAGCCTCTATATGCTAGGCCAACATGAAAATGTTCGAAGGTCTCTGTTAAAACAAAATGGCGGCAACTCAGTTCAAAAACTTTCTATACGCATTCTGCGGGAAGCGCAAAACTAAGCCTGTGTACACAGAGAGACCTTCCAAACCGGGATCTTTTAGTTTTCAGGTAAGGATGAATTCATTTGTAATGTTTTGTTTGCAGAGGGTGTAAAGAAATCGCTGAAAGAAAAGCGGGAGCAAGACCTCGAGCTCGCTTCCTACTCAAAGTGTGAACATATTAAGATCTTAAATTGCTGGCCTTTTGAATTGATCTTCTCGCTACTTAATTCTCTAAGACAGCTGTGTTTATTCTTGGTTGGAAAAGAATTAACATTACGTTAATTGATCGGACTAATATGGACAATTATGGCCAGAAACAAATTTTGCCGTTTTCTTAGCGTGTTTAATTTGGCGAGCGCTGTTACTATCCTTGACGTTACGTAACGAATTACAATTGCTTTAGACTAGAGTAACTACAGAATTCTGGGCCGCACGCTACCACATGCAAATGAGGAAGGTGCTTTTGGAAAATGAAATATAAATAAAAGTAGGAGGTTAAATGTTATTCAACTACATGCAAATAGTGGGCTCTGAATTCTGTGCTTGTACTTACTTCGCTTTCATTTGAAAAACTAAACGTAAAAAAATGCATGCTTTTTTATACATGCATATTAAAATGTTAACCAACTGACACCTTAAATACGCTAGGATGCGGCTGTAGTGACGCCACAAATTCACACTCGGCAGTACATTCCAAATAAACAATCACTCTATGAACTATGTTTGTGAATCACTCATCAATAAATGGCGCATCATGAACACTTTTGTAACGAAATTCAGCATTGACACAGAGTATCTTGCTGTTTCAATCGACTTTGTGCACCTTGTAGAACCCGAAAGAGCTATCACATTGCTTGTCGTGACGCCACAAATTCACGCTCGGTGGCACATGCCGAATAAACAATCGCTCTATGAACTATGCTTGTGAATTTACTCATCAATAAATGGCGCATCATGAACACTTTTGTAACGAAATTCAGAGTTAAAGACAGTTTTTCGAGTTTTGTTTATCAGAAACTGCCTACCAGTTGAATGTTATGCATAGTTGTCGCTCAGTTTTCTGACAGGTAAAGATCATCAGACCAACGGATCGACTAACGAACGGATATGGATAATGCTCTAACGGGCAAGGATCGGGTGCTAATGGATTGACAAACGCTATTAACAGTTCCTTGCATTTTGAAGAAAAATGTGTCCTTCTCCCAGT
>NC_090870.1:54537050-54552050 GCF_036669935.1 Montipora foliosa
TGCTAAAAGACCTATATCCAGTGGGGAATGGAGAAGTTGGGCTGGAAAGAGACAATAAAAATGGGATGTTATTTTCTTTGTCTTTTTCCAGCTTATCTTCCCTTGAGGTGAAATGCACACAAAGCTGTTGGTTATGAAGGTTCGTGACAATCACACTTGCATCATGTGTTTCTGATGGCTTAATGAGAATAATAATTTAACGGAGCCTTTGGATGCACATCATGCTTGGTACAGAAAAAACGTTATCTCCCTCTGACACTGTTCTTATTTTAGGCAGAGGATTGTAAGATTGTCTGCTACCTGGTTGTAGTCTTGTCTCTTTGTTATAGCCCATGACTGAAGACAATGATCATAGTCATTCATACTGTGGATTTGAGAAACTTCAGTGTTGAAGGTAGTTTTTTATTCTGCTGTCCATAGATTTCAATTTTTTAACGTACACTTGTAGTTCCATGCTATAATTCAATGTTCATAATTATTTAAAGAATGTTCTTCCTTTGAAAAGGTAAGGAAATGGGAAATGGAAGTTCATGTGAATTAAGTTCATGTTGTAACTTACAGTTTGCCTTGCATCATTCATCTCCAGTCATTGTCTACTGTATGTGTGGTCCTTTGTTGTTGATATGAATTTCCAGTTTTTGATAGTCTTAATTGATGTGTCCATGAAGCATTTTTAGCCTTGTGTCCAACTTCCATTTCTTTGAGGAGAACAATGAAGGCCATACTTTTATTTCCATAATTGAAGTCAACCATCAAGCTCTAACCTATTAACTTCAGGGGAGACCCTTACATCTAAAAACGTTGGACGAGGAAGTTCATTAATGTGACCAAATGCAATGGCAGAATGTCCATTAACTAAAGGATCTACTCCATAATCTAAAGCAAAGGATCAACAATGGTCAATAATCAGCCTGTAAATAAGCAATATATTTTAGTAATTGGATGGACTTGATCTATAACTGTACAGCAAAAATAAGTCACAGGTACAACCTGAGGAAAGGTTTGTATCATAATGAATTATTTAGATGATGACACAAACTACTACTTACCTATGATAATAATGATAAATAGGGATAACAATTAGTGATAATATACTTGGATCCTAACAAGACAAAGGAAAGGTCATTAACGGTAGAAAAATTTCCTTAGGTAAGTTTTCTCTTTGAGGTTGTCAAACATCTTTATTTTCAGTTATAGAATACTTTTTTTTATTACGCTATAATTACCAGACTTTGTTGAACCACTGGGCTTGGAAAATGCTATCTTGTTGTGTTTTTAGCCTGAAGATCCGAATCAAGTTGTTTCGCTTGTGCTACCTCCTGGAATGGCTAAATTTGAAGAAGACCATCCTGAGGCAGGCTCGGGAATAGTTGAGTGGACACCACCAAATATGAACTGGAATCCATGGATAAACCAACCAATGATTATTGAGGGAGCTGAAGAATATCAGGTGAAGTGTTTGTGTCAGAGTTGTTGCTCTAGTTTAGTTTTAGTTATAATGATAATATTGTACCATTTCTTTGTTTTATTTTTACTTCACTGTAAGTTTTAGGCACCAGAAGGCTTCCTATAGTTGTTACGTGTACCTTTTTCAAGGCTTTCATAAATTACTCATATCGCGTTTAGCTTATCCATGTGATCAAGTGCAGTATGAGCATTTATCATTAATTTTATTAATGATATTTTGCTTGAGGGCTGATTACAGGTACAGTATTTGAGCAAAGTACACCCTCCACTTGTTTGGAAGGAAATCAATATCAACATGTATCCATTTAGCTGTGCATACACTGTATATTATTGTATGTTGCGCTTGGAAAGCTACAAGTTCTATAAAGGAATATTTTTGCCATGCGTGGAGCAACCCTTGTGCGTCTTTCCCCAAATGCAGCCAAAGAAATAGAATAATCCAACCCGTTGCCATTAAACCTCAACCAACACCAGAGTTTATAATACCTGTTTGACTTGACTATGTCTTCATAAAAGGTTTTTAAAGAACCTGGCCAAATTTTTGTAAAAGGTGGATAGTGCTATCCATTGGATAAATCCAGACACTGTTGTAGGAAGCATCAAGAGTGACACTTCAGCCATTTGAATAATGATTGAACAAAATGCATGATGGCATTCGATATGTGATATTCAGCTGTGCATTCTGCGTACCCCACAATCTTGTAAGCTCTACATTCATTTGACAACTTTGAGCAGCAGCAGATAAATTCCTCTCAAAAGTAGACCCTTGAACTGGTTAGCTAATTACGTCATTTACAGAAACTATCCATTAGATACTTGTGTGTTTTAGTTGAGTTTGAACTAAAGAATAAAGCTCCAATCAACATTGCACGATTTACAGAAAAAGACCACAACACCAGGAGCTCCATGCCTAGGACTCTTGGCAGATAGTGTGTGGGTTCCTTGGGGGTTGTGAGATTAAACCTACAGTTCAAAGTGTTTCCATAGAAGACTTTGAAGTCTAAACATTTGCTGACATGATTACAAAGGAAGCACTTTCTCCTCAGTTATTTTGAGACCCTGAGTATCAGTCCAAACACTACAACTTTTGGTGCTAATCCAATACTCAAACCACAGAGTGAACAGCGCAGCAGTGGATAAGCTCTATTAAACGCATGACCAAATTTTTTTTTTTTATCTTTTGGATAGTAATAATATATCCAGTGAATAGCTCTATCCAGCCTTAGATCTCAATGTAAGTGGCAATAATGAATGGCATTGCTACAAGAACAAGTCTTAAATTATCATTTTCAACTTCATCAATATTATATTTAATTTACTTATTTAGTTTTTGTATGATCCAGGAACCTTTGCTTACAAGTCAGGACTATCTAAATGAGTACAGGGAAAAACATCAAAGAAATGATACCTTTAAGCACATGCTAGAACAGCGCAGCCAGCTGCCGGTGTTTCAGTACAAATCAGCTTTGATTGAAGCTGTCAAAAGGAACAGGGTGATTGTTGTAAAGGGTGCAACTGGCTGCGGAAAAACTACTCAGGTTTGTAAAAACAAAAAAGACTATGTAACCTCTTGAGAATACATAATGTGTTTTTGTGCTAAATGCAAGGTAACAGTGAAAATCTTAACCCGTCAAAAAAAAAAAAAAAAAGAAAACGTAGACACCTGTAAGACCTGTAACAGCCTGACTTTCTTAAACAAGATGGAGGAAAGCTCTGAAATTAACACAGGAATTCCCATACTTTTAGGGTTTCCGTAGTTTCTGTCTTTTAGCATAAGTTTTTTTTGGAAAGTAAGCTGCAGACTGTGTTTTTGACAACAGCTGAGTAAAATTACAATAGGTTTATGTCCACACCCATGTTGTGATGTTTTGAGTTACCTAAAGCACGGGGCTATGATTAAATTATTTCCTTAATAATACTTTTTGAGGTAAGGTGGCCAAATCTTTAGAAAACAAATTTACAAGGAGAGAGGTAGTAGCCCCCTATCACATGAAACATGCCCCCATTTTGGTAATGTTAGTGAAGGTCAATTAGAGAAGCCTCCAGCTATTTATTGACTCACGAGATAAAACCAATTTTTTATGCTGAATTATTAACTTCTTACTAACCGAGCGCGAGGGCCGTACTGGGGAATATTGGCCCGAGGTCATGGCAGTACGAACCGAGCGCAGCGAGGTCTGTACAAACGAGGGCCAATATTCTGTACAAACGAGGGCCAATATTCCCCAGTAGGGCTCGAGCTAGCTCGGTTAGTAAGTAGTTTATTATATGGCTTTTTAATTACCTTTTGCTTTGTTTTTGCAAGCCCGTAATCAGCCCGTGGGCATTACGGGAGAATAATAACCTACAATTCAGTCACAATTAGCCAATCAGAGCACGCGTACTATTGTAGCCATATAATAATAGCCAATAATAGCATGGGTATTATCTGAGAAATAGTATTAATTTTGTTATGAATATGTGTCTCTAACCACATGTGCAGGTTCCTCAGTACATTTTGGATGATTATCTTGAGACAGGCCATGGTGCTGAATGCTGTATCACAGTCACACAGGTCAGTGTTTCCTAAACTGTCTCCCTTTCATGAGTAAAAATAGTGTCTAGCCTTAGCCAAAGCATGATCTGCTTAGTCTGTTTTTAATCATTCTTGAGGCCTCTAACAGATATTTGTGTGATTTAGAAAATATTTTTTTCATGAAGAGATATTTTTTGGACAGTGACTTGGGGATATTCGGAAGAAACCTCAGGGGCTTCCCCACAGGAATTGAACCTTGCCATAATTTGAGCCAGGGGAGACTCACAGGAGTTAGCCCAAGGCCAGACGATTTTACTCATCAGTGGGGGCTTTTCAGGAGTCAATGGGTTTGACTAGGCCCAGCTATATCTCTTCATTTTATTTACTATGGTTAAAATTAAAACTTTTGTCGTCTTCTTCATAACACAGCAAATGTTTAGTTTAAAGTTTAATCTCCTTTAATGTCTATTCTCCTTGTTTGTGTTTGTGTTACAGCCAAGGCGTATCAGTGCTGTGAGTGTAGCTGAAAGAGTAGCAAGTGAAAGAGCTGAAATACTAGGCAACAGCGTGGGTCATTCTGTCCGATTTGATACTGTTTTGCCAAGAAGTCATGCATCCATGCTGTTTTGTACAGTTGGTAAGGTCACTCTTCATTTTTTAGGGTTGACTGAAGTTGCGTGGCACCAAAACAAAAATAACTACATTACAGCTGGTAATATTTGTACTTTTACCATCTTATTACAAGAAAACATGGCATCGTTAATAATTTTTGTTGTTACTGCTGTTTGACTTTTCTCCAGGTGTTCTTCTGAGGAAACTTGAAAATGGTCTTCATGGCATTTCTCATGTCATTGTGGATGAGATTCACGAGCGAGATATAAATGTAAGAAAAATCATTAACGATTTTTAGAAAGATTCTGTCTCGAAATACGAATAACAAGGTTAGCGTTTGTGGCTAATGGTAAACGGCAAACATTCATTTGCTGCTTCTTGTCTTAAAACCACGAAAATTCCTTTTACTGTCGCATAATTGTCACAATTTATACGCTGTTAAGGCCCGAGCAAACTGCTTCGACATCCGTTCGATTTTGTTGAACGTTGAATGGTGTTGAATACCCTGGATTCCAGAGGTTATTTTCTCGCTGTGAAGAGAGCGACTCGCTCTTTTGTCGCGCTTTTCATAGCGAGAAAATAACCTCTGGAATCCAGGGTAGGTGTTGAACGATTTTGGGTGGGCAAACGGTGTCTGCACATCGTTAACATTTGATTAAATAAAGCGTCACGAGAGGCCTGGTATTCAGTCCCAGGCTGCAACCGCGGTTGTTACTATGGATACGGACACGGGTTCATCATTTAGACCGATTAGTGCGCAAGCACATACCCAACAATATTGAAAGAGGTTGGGCACCGATAACAGAATAAATGTTGATTGGTTGTTGAGGCAAATGGTTTCAACTGATCGCTCTTTACCAAAATCGAACGGATGTTCAAGCTGAAGGCAAGAGAAGTTTTGGCAAATGGCAAATTGGTGCCTAAATTTTGGGGAGTTCTAAATCTCTTGACTAACTTTTGTAGAGTTCAAAATGACTGAGCCCTCAGCCTACATTTTTTGAATTTCATCACTGAGTAGGGTTTGATTCAGGTGGGTGAAAGGTTTGAAATGTTGTAGTCAGTATTCAGCATGATCAAGATTTCAAGATGCTGCTCCCAATAAAAACCTGTTGATCTTTAACTCCGCCACCCATTTCATCAGTGCAAGAAGGCAAGTTTTAATGATGCTCTTATGCAGCGAAAAAGTCTGTCATATCTTGTTTATTGATTCTTATTTGTTCTCGTAGACTGATTTTGTTTTGGTGATCCTCCGTGACATGATCCAAACCTATCCCAACATGCGCGTGATTCTCATGTCAGCCACAATCGACACTCAGATGTTCACAGAGTATTTTGGCAACTGTCCTATTGTTGAAATTGAAGGAAGGTCATTTCCTGTTCAAGGTATAGAATTATTAAATGACATTAAAAGTTATTTGTAAAAAATCCTTTGAAAATCTAAACAGTTAGATTGAAAGTAAAACAAGTGCAGTGTGTTTGAGAAGGATTTTAATATACACGTTTTACTTCCGGGGATCATAGTAATTTTAGGCCCGGTTCAAACGTCGCATTAGGTAGCGTCTTATTCCATGAACGTGAACTCAAAGCTCTTTACAGCAGCGGTGGGGGACTTCTATTATGGCATAAATAGCATCCGCTGCAGTGTTATTGTGAAAAACAGGTGCCTTCAGTTCTGAACACGTGATAGACCACACAACAGGGAACCGAGTGCCCTATATACTCTTTTCGGACATTGTGTTTAAGGTTCCACAAAACTCCGTCCAAGACGGAGCTTACAGAACTTTGAAGCCTTAAACAAAGGCCATTTTGAAGAAGTCGTTGAAAAGAATAGAAAGTAAGCTAACGATTTGCAGACTTTGAGTCTTGGTCCCACCGGGGTTCGAACCTGCGACTTCCGTCACTGTTGTCCGATGCTAAACCAACCAGTCTGCGGTCGGCGGGTAAGCACAGCACCTTTTTTGTCAACGATAGAGTTTACCCAAAAGTGTATCATTTCTTTGGTCCAAGGAGACTAAATAATCGAATTGGCACCATTTCGTTTGAAGTGACGGGTTGTTCGGAAAATGCAAACAAGCATAACAAAAGTTGTCGGTTCCGTTGCCTTTGTGCTGTCCCCTCTTTGGAAATAAGAAGCAACATTTCATTAGTTTCTTATCCTTGAAATTTATCGCTGTAAGCTCTTATTTTAGAGAAGGCTTGTATAACAGTTTTTTAAAAAGAGAGCTTTTTTTTTTTTTTTTACCCTTCAGAATATTACCTCGAAGATGTTATTCAAATGCTCAGTTTTGTCCCACCGCTCCCTGAGAAGAAGAAAAAACGAGAGGAAACAGAGGACGATGAGGAGGTCTGAGTACTGCAAAATCTACGTATTCTTGTTTATCTCGGTGCGATTTTTAAAATTGAACTGCACCATGTGGCCAAAAACAAAGGCATTTTTTCTATCCAGTCACAACGCGAAGACGACCATTGGCAAGTGAAGACGCGTGGATACAGTTCAATTGACAAATTTAGCATTGCGTTTACATCAAACGGCGTTCGGCAGGCTTCTGCTTTTCGTAAAACCAGGAAGGCTCTATCATTCTAATTTGTCTCTCTATTTTGACCATTTGGCCAATATATGTAGCCAACAAGAAAAACAGAGCTAAGATCGAACAAGTTTCTTAGATTTTTGGCAAAGCGCAAATTTCATCCTAGCCTTCGAACGCAGACGTATTGCCGGGGGAGAGAAACGACCGTCAGAATTACGTTTGCGTTCACTCTGACTTGTGCCGTTTGTCGTGACGCGATGCTAAATCTGTCCTACAATTTGTTTCTCGTTAAACAGACGACGACGCTACTAAAGTTAAAGCGGGTTTTGCACGTACGGTATTCGTCGAATATCAATCGCAAACCAGCCAAAAAAAACTATTTTGTTTCTTGAGGTGCCTGTATCCCGAATAAGCCCTAATCGTTTCTATATGGGCATCTTCGCCTTACGCTTTTCTTTTTTGTAGGCCACGTATTTTGATTTAAAAAAAAAAACAAGCAAACAAAAAAAGAGTTGTTTGCGTATGCGAGATTTGCAAGGGACTTGAAGATCTACGACGGTGACTTCGACGAAAACTTCCCCACAAAATATAACTTTGCACTCCCTGAAGTCTTCGCTATTATTCCATCTCCTTCAGGTCGCACAATGTGGGCGAAGTATCTTAAAAATAAAGTGGATACGAGTGGTTTAGATTAAAAGTAGAGAATAACATATTGTCAGTTGCATGCTCTCGTTGTCGTTAAAACCTCAAAGGGGAGCTTACGAATCCACGACGTTCGCACGACGGCAACGTTAGGTCATGTCATAGTTCCGTGTCGCCGTCCTGTAGAAATTTTCATTTACGATATTCGCAGTAAGACTTTTTCCGCAGCTTCTGAAGTTCGCTTTTATCTTTTCACAAGGCAAGTTGTTCAATCCAAAATGCCGAACTCCAGAGAAACGAAAGCTTATATAGCGTACGGTTATCGAACGAGCAATAATTTGTACTTTTATACGATGCTTACCAGTTTGAGATCTTAGAGTAAACTTCCGTACTGGAGCTAGAACAAAAGACGAATGCAAGGATGAGTTTCGTTTCTAATGGTTTAGTTTTAGCTTCGATACCTGTTATGAATGTATCTCAAGCGCTATGCCTATCCTTGTCGATATCGAGATCTGGCTTTGAACTTCACTTACGCTTTTATTTTTAGTTGGACTATTCGCCATAGGGTAGCAAAAAATTGTCACTTTAATACACACAGAGACAAAAGTTAAAAAACATGTGAAGAACCTGCCCTAAATGCGTTACTTGATTTATCTCGCAAAAACACCTGAAGCATCGAGAGAAACTTTGACAACTAACCTCGCGTCCTGCTATTTTCAAGACGCCGGCAAATCGGCCTCACCAACGTCGTCGACTAAGGTGCGACTCTGGCAAATGCGCAGTAGGCATAAGCTCCTCTTGTGTCACGTCGTTTTGTGCAGAGTTCCGCAAACATATGCGCTGAAATACGGGCTGCACGTGCTCCACGATTGTTTTTCCTCTTTTAACCAATGGCATAATTGTTTTATGGCGTTCTCGTTGTCGTCGTCGTAGTCTTCGGAGGACGAAGACGACTACGAGTACGAGTTTTCCGTACTGAGCAAGCGCATAAGGTTTGGAGGCCGACATTTTTCGAAGTGCGCGTGCTCAGAACGGAAAACTCATAGTCGTAGTCGTCTTCGTCCTCCAATCTCAAGGTCCCTATTCTCTGCCATGCTAAATACACTACACTCGGTGCAGTATGTGAAGAGACTTGTAGCTTTCCAGGTACGGCCTGTAATTGGAGAACGAAGCAAAAGATGATACAACAGAAACAATGCATCTACAGTAGCCCCGATAACAAAATAAGCTACAAGTCATAGGGACCAATGAGAAAATAGAAGTCTGGAATAGGTACAGGATTGCTCCGTATGTGTGAAGGACTTTGCAAGGCAACTAGCACGTGAATAAGCCACAGATTGACCTGCAAAATTCTCAATTCACAAACACTCTATACTTAGCAACGATTGACCGAAGTGGAGGTGGCTAGTGGTGGATATGCGGCGAGGTAAATATCCACCACTAGCCACCGACAGTGAGGTAAATAGTTTTAGTATGTACTAAAACAGTGAGGCAATATAGCACAAAAAAGATGATTTTAACTCATTTATTCCTGCAAAGATTACAACGTTTTCGGACGCAAATTCCTCGCAAATTGCTCGGAGGTGAATAGCAAAGGATATCCGGAGGTTTGAGTAGCCAATCAGCGCGCGCGTTCAACGCCATCCACTGTTTTAGTATATAGCTAGCAATAAAGAGATACTGGAAGGAGCAGGTAGTTATTGGAAAAGCAATGTTTTTGACTTGAAAGTCGCAATAAAAACTTATTTAATGATTTGCTTATTTGACCTTTTTTTTGTAGGAAAATTGTAATATGAATTGCAGCGAGGATTATTCATTCCAAACCAAAAATGCTCTGGCACAGTTGAGCGAGAAAGAAATGTCCTTCGAACTCATAGAGGTAAGTGAACAAAGGGTATTACTGAAGGTTAGTTAATGCACTTACAACTTACCAAGATATTTGATAATTTTGCAGGCGTTGTTGAACTACATATCTGGCCTGAACATCCCTGGTGCAGTGCTGATTTTTCTTCCGGGATGGAACTTAATTTTCGCATTGCATAAATACTTCAAAGCCCATCCACAATTTGGTAAGTTACACAGTCATAACTTCCCTTAGTCAATCAGTGATTGCATCGGGGAGAAAACCTTACTCTCTGCTTGCATTGATTGAAAAGGAAAACAACTGACATAAACTGTCAGTTCTCACACACAACTGGGAGCCAAGCAAGCCGAACACTTGGCTTGACCTTTATTAACAAACCAAAAGGTATTAAAATCATCATAGCAGACCCATGTTGAAAAAATCGTGAACACTATTTACAAACTGAATGGAATGTGTTAAATATCCTTTAAAAAAAAAAAAACAAGCTACAAAGCTGCACTAAAAAGACTCATGAGGGGTGGGTGGGAGGGGCAGGTCTGGCAATGGCGAATGGCCAAAAACCATCAGACCTGAAGACCCCCCACACACTGGACCCCTTTCTCCCAGCTGTGTGTGAGAAAAATGTTTTCCGCCTTATTCGTTCCTCAGCCAGCGGAAAAACTCACTTCTTTGCTCCCTGCGGTATTAATTAAGCCTGATTTTTGCAAGCGACGCAAGCAGAAGCGCAAGCATAACAGCGCTTATTTCACCGTGAAAACGAGGTTGACGCAAGCACAAGCTCGTGGATCAAACATTTTCCCTTTTCGTGTGTTTGCGCCTATGCTTGTGTTCGCTTGCGTTGTGTGAAAACGAAACACAGCATAAGCACAAGGAAATTTGAAGAAAAGAGTAAATTCATGGCCTGGTTTGAAAACGAGACTGATGTGGGAAATGGGTTATTGAATTACCATTCTCGCTTATATAGTTTCAGATGTCATTGTTTTTAAGATTGAAATGGTCGTTTCCATTTCTTTGTGAAATGCTGGTTTCCCGAATTAATTATGCTAAGACTTAGGGCGCTTTCCTTTTGTCAGAACTGGCCGGTCAGACCCGTCTGCTTGCAAAGAAATGTAATAAGTTGCGCGATAATCCCTCAAATTCCTCTGGAGGAGTAAACATTATCCTTAAAGTGTGTTAATTTGAAGGCGTGGTAAAGTTAGTCCTTCAAATGCCCGGTCTGGCCGGTCAGTTCTGTCAAATGGAAGGTGTCCTTAGTCTTTTCTTTTTCTGTAGTCATTTATTTCTTGTTGATATTTTCGTGTTCGTTTCGTTCCAGGGATTAGCAGCAAGTATCGTCTTCTACCTCTTCATTCGCAGATACCAAGGGAAGATCAGCGCCGCGTGTTTGAGCCCGTTCCACCAGGAGTTACAAAGGTGGATAATGACTTAGGATGCTGGTGTAGTTGCAGAAACAAATTAACTTAAAGAGAAAAACTGAAAGGCATTGCGAACGCCATGTCCCACAAGGACACTCGAACCCTTCGTCTAAGAATACCGTGATGTTTAAACACAAAGACGCAGTATAAAAGGGGTGGCTTCACGCTCTCCTTTTGTTCGAATTCATTCAAGCATAACTGATTATCCAAGATGTTGATCAACAAAAGCAACACAGAGACGGAAGCCCTAAAATATATTTCTAGCCCGAGAAGAAGGGATTGGGTTAAAAAAAGAACGACAGATAACATTTTATGGACACATTGCCGCAAGGGGCTTTTTTATTGCACAAATTATCATAGAGCTCGGATGCGTCCATGGTTGATTGACAAATCATTTACGCCTTTATAGTGCGTCTTCGTGTTTAAAGGCCCAGTAATACGGGCAACAATTTTCGCGCAACAATGTTGCGTTGCAAGTTGAGATGGTTTGTTGCGCGTATTGCCACCTTCTTGAGCAAAATATTTTCATGTTGCAAAAAGTAAAAGTGACGTCTACTTTTTGCAGCATAAAAATTTGTCAAGTGAAGCTATGATCCTCGCAGTTATGAACGCAATTTTTGCAATTGCGTAAAGAAGCCTGAAAAATTCAGGACTTCATGATTGTTGCGCTACAAGTTGCACGCAAATTGTTGCCCTGTTACTGGGCCTTAAAGGGAATTTTCGCGCACACTCGGATTTTTTTTTTTTTTGCTTCATACCATTTCAAACAGTTGTCGAGGACAACCCGGTTCTAAGGCATATTTTGTTTGCTGAAAACTGGGTGAATTTTGAAATCCTAGCTGAATTGATATCGCACATATATTCCTCGGCGATCGAGGGCTAAGATGCTGAATTCTTTTTCTTAGTATTTATTCAATTGATAACCCAATCGCTTACCTCGACGAATGAATTACTAAGGCATCGACTCTTTGTCTTGTTGTTTTGACAGATAATTCTTTCAACCAACATTGCTGAAACAAGCATCACCATCGATGATGTCGTGTTTGTTATCGATTCTTGCAAGTATGTGTGTTGTAACCTGACTAACCTTTTATGTCCTTTTTTCGATGCGTCAGTATTGATTGCTTCAAGCTCAATTTAATTTGATTTGAACTGCTTTAAGTTGATTTCAGGTCTCCTCAATGAGTGAAGCATTGAGCCTTTGTTAAAGGGGTTATTAGAGCCCAAGTTCTCTCAAATACCAACAACGATCGTTATACAGCGAGCTCGGGAGAAAAGCACGCAAGGCCAAGAAGGACGTGGTGGTCTTACTAGTTAGCTTCGCGTGTCCTATGGGTTTTTCTTTTCCCAATCTTCTCGGTTCAATTTATCTTTCTCTCCAGTCCTTGTGAATCAAACATCGCGATCGCGTTCGACCTACTACTAGGCTCCGCCTCGATATGAAGTTAAATACCCAAAGAAGAAGAAAGGTCAAACGACAGCATAGTTAATGTTCTATGACGGCAGGCAGCTGCTTGTCGAAAAAGCTTGAAAATTCTCCTATTTTAACTTGGTTCTCTCTTTGGTGAATTGTCCCAAAACCTACAGCCAACATTAAGAAAATTAAGTAAAACCAAACAAGATTCTTTGATGTCAATGAACGAAATGATATATGAAATGAATCACATATAGAACTGCGGATATGAAATCAAGTGAAGCTAAGAGAAGCCACTGATATTGGGAGCTGGTCATGTGTGACTTTGGCAAAAGCCACACTTTTTTGGATTGATTTTCCAGCAAAACCCGACCTTCCCTAGGGACATAATTAATTTTTACTCCAAGGTGCACTGGTACGATTCGAAAACTTCTTTAAAAATTCGTCAATAGAATAGCTTAGTCCCTAGAAATGCCGTGAAAAAGATCTAGTATAGGTGTTGTGTACTCCAGGTTATGGAACTTTGGTGGGGATTAAAAAATTCCTGTACAATGTATAGATACTTTCTTTTTCTTTTCAGTTGTGTTAATGAATTCAAGTTTTGTCAGACTTACTCCTAACTGCATGACTTTTCACTTCTTTATAGAGCCAAAGTGAAGTTATTTACATCACACAACAACATGACAAACTACGCGACTGTGTGGGCATCCAGGACCAACATGGAGCAAAGGCGAGGCCGTGCAGGCAGAGTGAGACCAGGGTTTGCTTTTCATCTTTGCAGCCGAACACGAGCATCCAGGTTAGCTTGGGCTGAAAGTAAACCTTTGGATCCAAGCGCTTGATTCATCGAGATTTGAACCACATAATTCATACAGGACCTAGGATCAGGAAAACGTTTTCCAACGAAACCCAAAGTTTAGAAAATCTTTATTTCGCAACGGTTCGGAGTGGTTAGGACTGAAGCCATTTTTTGGGAAGCATAAAACACGTGCAATGTTCATACAGTGCACGCACGATGTCACGTCAAATTTTTGCCGTTTTCTCCCGAAAGCAACTTGAAATGACCAAATTCGCGGTTATGTGAATAGCTGTTTCAATTCTCTCCCTAATATCCCACACCGTTCCCTACTTTATATTTTTTTCAGTACTAGTTGCCACACAATTTAATTCCGTTAAAAAACTTGGAATAATCGCCAAATGATTACAATAAGGTGAAGTTATATTTTCAGTTGCCGTTGTCGTCGTTCTTGCTTAAGCTCTCAATCGTCCAGCACAGGAATAAAAGAACAAAGAAAAATTGGGAATGCGAACTACAATACTCGTCATAAATCGTTGAAACAGACACCGTTTCTCTCGAATTTTCTGGAAAAATCCTGAGATTTCTACTTCACACTGTTTTCCCAACTGAAATGTGCTTTCTCCCTCCCCAAAGTTGAGCCACGCGTGTTTTGAAGCACTGAGACCACTGTGACACCCAAATCAACATTGGGGAAAGGGAAAAAGACACAAGTGTTTCAAGATTTTTGACGAGTATTGTAGAATGAAATAAACATAATCCAGTGGGTAGAATTTGGCCCTTGCGGGAATCTGTCTGAAAATCGAGGGAAGTTCTTTCCAGTTTCGAAAAAATTGTTTCATAGCGTCGACTTTGATTAAGAATCCAAAAAGAAAAGCAAAGAGATTAGAATCAAAAGAAGTCCACAACCAGCTTGGCTGCCGTTCGGAGAGTATGCACATCACCTGAACATAGAGCTGTAATAATTTTTGGAAGTTTATTTAATTGAACTGATTAATTTTGAAACATTTGTAGACTTGCTGAGCACGCCACCCCGGAAATTCTGCGCACACCCCTTCACGAACTGGCTCTCACTATCAAGCTTCTCAAACTTGGAGACATCGGAGAATTTTTGAACAAAGCCATCGAGCCTCCTCCTTTGGACGCTGTAGCTGAATCTGTGGCGCTTTTGAAAGGTTCGTGCTTCCCGGAAGAGTTGGCGAATTTACTTGAACGGCGATGCCCAGCAGCACCAATACATTTGAATGTCGTAAGACTATATTTACGAGATGCTTTAAGTTTATTGCGAGACCACTGGTGAATTTGACCCCCAATCTTCTGACATATCTCTGTCGTGAGTGAAGATAAAAAGGAAATCAGGGATGGCGCAGTGGTGAGAGCACTCGTCTCCCACCAAATATTATGTGGCCCGGGTTCGATTCCCACACTCGGCGTCATATGTGGGTTGAGTTTGTTGGTTCTCTATTGTGCACCGCGAGGTTTTTCTCTGGGTACTCCAGTTTTTCCCTCTCCTCAAAAACCAACATTAAGTTTGATTTGATTTGCGTTAATTTGTTAATTTCAATTTTCAGTGCCCCCGATTAGTGCTCCAGCGCTAGAAGATTAGACACTTAATGAGGTTTCTTTCTTTCTGTCTTTCGATTTAGCAAAATGATACAAAAATATTTTGATTCGAATAGATTTGATGCTAAATTTCACCTTAATTCCGGCAACTCATATGATAGTCGTGGACCAACGCATTCTATTT
>NC_090870.1:54557050-54559550 GCF_036669935.1 Montipora foliosa
AATAGGTAGGGTGAAGGACAATTGTGCTCGCTCGAAGCGCTTGTGTTCGAATTCACGCTTTCTATTCCTAGCGCCTGTCTGACGAAGAGATAGAAACAATAGCCCTTATGCGTGATGACGTCGAACTAGCTGAGTTCACCACCAAGGCTCGATTTCGAAAATCAAATTTGCAAACTTATCTTTAGCCGAAAGCCCAAGGAGTGGACTTGAAAAGTATACCCACGTGCGAACAGTATTTCACATCCAGATAATGTGAATAATTTTGTGCAAACGACGCTTAGTGGTGAATTTTTGAGCATATGCCGTAATCATACATAGGGCCTATTCCTTTGCAAAGTGGTGAACGTAACTTGAAACTTCGCTAAAATTAATCAAAACTCCTACAGCAAGAAAGCCTATCATCATCACCCATAGGCAGAATATTTTTTCCAAGAACGCCATCACACGAGTCGAGATATTGCCTCCATTCATGGCCAGCCGCTATGGTCAAGCCTGCGTGTAGCCAGACAACTCCAGCTTCGTTTCTCACATATTTGTGTGTTGTTTTTTTGTTTGCTGTAGATTCGCACGCGCGCTGTTTCGTGCAAACAGATGACCATGGTAAATCCTCTCCAGTTGTTGATGTTCAGTCAGAGTAAAGTCGAATCTGAAAACGGTATCGTCAGAATGGACGACTGGTGAATATTCTCTTATTTCTCTTTCAAAGTTGTCGCTTACGTCACTCGTTGGGGAGTTTAAAGGCCTGGCCAAACGCTCGGAACACTTCAACGCAACATCTTTCAACATTGCTGGGTACAACATGTTTCGTACGTTTGGCCACCCTGTTGCGATATGTTGCGTGCGTTTGGCCAGTCCATTCAACGCATACAATAATGTTGCAAGATGTTTCGTTGAAATGTTGCGAGCGTTTGGCCAGGCCTTAAGAAATCATGGCGGCCACGGCGACGAAAGTGTTACTTCAAAATATAAGTTTGATGTATTCTAAGTATTTCATGATTATTCCATTTTGTTTATATTTTACAATATGGGCGAAGTGTCCTAAAACTGAATTGGTACGGAAGGATTTGAAGTAAAGAGTGAGACTGAAAGATTCACTGTAGTTTGTCCATGTTGTCGTCAAAACCTTAAATTTGTTCATTTCACGCTGTAGTTTTGACGAGTACGCGAGAGAAATGTTTAAAAATGCGTGCCACACGTGCAGCACGATCATTTTGGTTATTTTAACCAAATGATATTACTGCTTTTTGACGTTACCGTCGCCGTAGCCGTCGTCGTTTCTTAAACTCCTTATTGTCATACAAAGGGAGGTCACGCGACTTCGACTACGCGGTTTCGAGGATGCTCTTGTAAACTCTAAGGTAGCATTAGATGTAGCACCAAGCAGTTATTGTAAGGCTTTCAACTTCTAAAACATGCAGCAGCTGTACCGGATTTATTTTGGTTTACAAGTGAAGTAGAAGCGTTGAAAACTTATTGTTCTGTAATCCACAAAACATTAAGTTCAATGAACAAAAACAAAGGCTGTGCACTCCCCGCACGTGCGTTTTACCCTTCGGTAAATTTCTTGATTCGTCATGTTTATCGCCATGACAACGACGTGAAATGTCGCGTGGTGGACGCGAGAGCCTGGCGATAAATCTTCATTGCGTTCTGCAAACGTCCAAACCATTCATACCAGTTTTTTTTCCTGGAATGTTGATCCACACTTTCCATGCCAAATGACAGGAAATTATCGCAATGACAGGAACATATATTCCTAGATAACGTTCTCGTAGCCGTCGTTGTTGTTAGGACAAGATTTCCGAGTCTGTCAAATTTCTAAGCATAAAGTAAGCAATAACTTCCCCTTTCCTTATCCTACAATAGTGAAAGAACGTCTGGATCAGTTTGGAATAAGTGGGTCGTGGAATGTAAAGTCAGTTTCAGAGAAAAGTTGAAAAGGGAGACTATTTCACGCATCCTTGTTTTGTTTTCTGTCAGGTTGCAGTTTCGTTTTGTTCATAATCAAGCTGCGATGGTTGTAGCACTACGTCATGCACTGGATTACCTGTTAGTTCGTGCCGCTACCACGCCCTCAGTCATCGCTGAACCCAATCACATGGACGAAAAAATACTGCATGCCATCAAGTCACTGTCGCGAGCTAATGCTGGCACCTTTGGTGTGCAAAACCGACCGGGTGGAAATCAATTTCCTCCGCGGGGGCACCCCCCTGGGTAAGTCAAGGTTTGAGTGCTTTTTTTATTTTAAAAGTGTTTGCTTCAGACCTGATTGCCAAAATTTTGAGCTTGGACTCTTATCCAAAGGCCGTATACTTTGGATTTCACGGTCCGCCATTACTCAAGTTCGATCCAGGGAAAAGTGACGTCATTTACTCACTGGCCTAAAATCTCATCGTGTGAATGCAGCTTATTATATATGCAAAACACGAGTTTATAAGTCTGAAAGCCCAAAACTCCCGTGCTACATATTAATTCTGCGGCGTACACACGCATTGGATAC
>NC_090870.1:54572050-54597050 GCF_036669935.1 Montipora foliosa
GGTAACCGATATGACGTCATAAGTGCCCTTAAAATATTATCCAACAATGGAGTCGCAAAGATATTTATAGTTTGTCTACACCGTGAAATATCCTTCTTTGGTGTCTTTCATCGTTTCACAAACACTATAGCAACGAAAAACCAAACCAAATGTTCTAGCAGAGATGGGTTACCATATTTCCTTATCCATAGTGCTCCAGGAGCTCCGCTTACGCTTTATCTACGCTCCACTATAGACCGTATTCATAAATGGCGGCCAATTTATAATTCTTTTGTCGAAGTGCAAATTAGCCTACCAAGCCTCGATACCATACAGTGAATTGAAAAGAATTCTTGCTCTAAAATGAGGCTTGGTAGGCTAATCTGCACGTGGACAGAAGAATTATAAATGTGACCGCCATTTATGAATAAGGTCTATAATTCATCAAACTGGCAAAGCCCATACAAAGCAAAGAGGCATCACGGAAACTTTTTAACAGCTGTTATCATCGGAATCACGTTCCGAGGACAACGAAACAAGGCAACAAGTGTTTGAAATCTAATCAAGGCCAAGGTAAGATATCATTGGGCTTTGAGTGAAACGAACGGTAGTTCGTTTTTTTCCCGAATAAGAGTCTTGCAATTGCTATCCTACAGTAGACGCTTATGAAATAACATTTGTCCTGTGTTTCCCAAATGCATAATCAGCGATTAAACAAATACTTTTACAATACGTCATTGAATCATTAACAGTGTGCATTTATGTTACCGACGTCCATAAGATGGTTAATTAATTAACACATATCGAGCTATACATAGCTCATTGCTTCGGATTTCATGTCTCAGCTGACAAAGAAGAAGCGATACCAACGCTTTTCCTTGTAAAGTACAGCGGGTTCTTTGTTTTGCCGTAAATAGAACATTTTGCAATCAACCCTTCCCCAAACATGAAACAATATAAGTACCGGGAAGTGTAACTCATGTAAGTAGAAGGACAGTATTTCTGTCGTTTTCTTTTACACGTGAAGAAACAGTGGAATCAGTGTCGAAATTGTCCCCAAAAGAGAAGCAAATCCGTACATTTAAATTTCATGGTTTAAGCTTCGAGCAACGCCTGAGTGGAGACGATGGTAATTAGGATGCATCTTTGTTGTCAAAGTTTTTAACAACCCTTGATAGTCTAAAAATCACTCAGGGGTAGAAATCACATGTACTTATTATTAACTTAAAGTATTGACATTTGATTTAGAAGAGTAAGTATGTTTCTGGTTTTAGAGGCAGTTAGAGAAGTTGGCATTGTATTGTTTATGTTATAGATGAAACTCGGCTGCCCGTGTCAATGCTTTTGTCATGCGTGAAAGTACAAGAATCTAAGATTAGAAAGAACAGAAAATACAAATCTGTATACGAACTAAGGGCTTAACTACAGAAGCTTTATGAGCAACAGTTAAGTCAGCTTTGCCTCAAAACGAATGCATTTTCATCGTTGTCACAACGTTTACTAATCATGTGGACGGTTTCAGTGAGACGATTTTAGCCCAAGAACTAATTCCTAGAAGGAGCAACATAGCAACGAGATGAAACGTAGTTTGGCAAAGACCTAAACCGAGCCGGAACACGAAAGTCGACGCGTACGATCGAGGATTCCATCTCTAAAGAGTGACTAAAATATGTTATCAATCCGTTTTTCAAACACTTTGACGATGATGTTCGTAACATCAAAGGCACCCAGCGAGCAAATTAAGCCAAAAGCTTTCCAGAGATATTTCTAGGCTCCTTGTAATGTACAATACTGTCTAAAGAGATGTTTTTTATCACCTAGAAGAATTTGGTCTGTTCGGAAATCTTGTGTCCGAAAATTTTAGGGAATGATATCTTCATTTCAGAAAATGCTAGCAGAACGTGACCTTCTAAGATCTTCGCAGCGAACCATTTGCGCATCTGAAACTGCTAAGTGATCTTTTAATTTCAAGTGCTAAAAATTGCAAAAATAGCCCTTCCAAAAACGTAAGGGACTACTTTTCCCTGGTTGCAAAACTTTTAGGTGATGTTTTAGTAAAGAATTTCTCGTCTGCTGTTTGGCAACATGGAAGCGAAATTCTTAGAACAGTTTGACTCGCTCGAACACACATCTCAGCGAATATTATCGTTGGGCGCTGCCAGTGTAACATCGAAACATGTCTTACAAATTAAAAATTGTCGTCATCTTTCTAAAAATTACGATTTACTTTCTACTCTCTCGACTATTTATCCAAATACCGATTAAGCTGATTTACTTGCGGGCAGTGAAAATTACAGATATATTACAGCTTTCCAGGCGATTGACTTTTATGAAAGAGGAAATTTATGTACTCTTTGCACCCTCGCTGAAACACAGACACGCAAATGCGAGCAAAAGCGGTACTAAGTTGTGATGTCGCTAATTCTTTTCCCGGAACGGGGCACTAGAACTGCTGGCGTGTAAATTGCTAGAATTACAGTGATTCAATGCAGAAATACCGTTTGATTGAAAACCATTCAAATCACCACTTCCTGAAATGGCGTTCTCCTTTTGAAACATTTGCGTAAATGTTAATCGTAAGTGAAGGAGAACTGAGTATACTTCACCAAGAAATGATCCGTCGTCTGAGTAATGGGCCAGTTTACAAACATTTTTCCCTCACGCGTGAGAATGTGCAAAATCTCCGTTCGAAATCATCACCTCAGGCTAAAAATGAATCCCACTTTATAATTTAATGCAATAATGGCGAGGATTCATGACAACTGGCAAAGTTAATAATATAATTTCTAAAGAAATGCCTCGATTCCGCTAGATTTTCTTCATTCGGAAGTTGGATCCAAAGCATGGCGCCGCTTTTTAGAAACCCTCTCTTCGGTTGAGGAAGTGTCAGATCTGTAGCACTAAATATTGCGGAGATGGTAATTAGTCTAATCAGCATTCCTGCTAACAAAAGAGTTCCTTAGGCAGGGCGCGGTGCCGTCATGTAGCATTTTCTACATCATTATTGGCTTGGCACGGTAACCACCTCACGTCAAGTGTATCCTAAGAGAGGGTCTCAGTTATATCAGCGGAACGAATATCGTAGCTGGCACCAGTAAGAACTCTAGCAGCACGGGATTAAAATCTCTGAAGTTTATCTTTTAGCAATTTGCCGCAGTTGTCACACGAAGGGGAACAATATTCAAAGTAAGGCTGTACAAGGCTCTTATAAAGCTTTTCAAATGTATTTACAGGAACAAAGAGCTTGATACGTATCATCGCTCCAATACCTGCACTGTCCTTCTTACAAATGGTGTCAGCATGACTCTCCCAACTAAGTTTTTCATTTATGTGTACCAGTTCGTGATTTGGTACACTGTTTACCAGAACGGCTTGTTCGGTATTCTTGTAGTTCAAATTATATGAGGAGCCAATTAACATGACACTGGACCTAGAGGGGTGTATTTGAAGTTTATTTTCTGTAAGCCAGTTACGGACATAAGCGAGGTCAGAATTTAGTTTAACGATAAGTTCGTTCGCATCGTAAGAGGAAGAGAAGATTTGCATAAATGCGTGGAGTAGCCTAACTTAAACACTCTGGCAAATCGTTAATGTATTTAATAAAAACAACAGTGGATCCAGGATTGAGTCCTGAGGCACTCCGCAGGTAAATTGATTCTTTGTTGATGCATTGCTGCTGTCTACTTGTCATATACAATTCGAATCACTTTAGTTCTATGCCCGAGATACCAAAAATGTTTGTCCATCTTATTTCTTGTGTATTGGATCAAATGCTTTTCTATTATCTAAAAAAATGACACAGTTCAGTTTCCCATTTTCCATATTTTAAGCCACTGGCCTCACACATTTGGATAAGAGCCGTTGCCATGGAGTGCTTTCGACGGAATCCTCATTGAAAGTTTTAAAAACTCTCCCAATGGGACTGTGAAGAATATTTTATTGCACGTTTTTTGTGATAGTCTCGATTTCTCATAAGGTCCTTAATCTGTGGTGTAATCCAGGGAACAGACTTTACTGTTAGTTGTGAAAAATAGGCGTAAATAACCATAACTGGATTTTCACTAGTAAATGATTTCCATTGATGTTATAACGAAAAAAGGAAACATAAAACTTATTTACCACTTTTCAAATGTCCGCTGTCTCGTAACCACGCGTCCGCGTAAATATAACGAAATGCCAAGCGGCTAGAAAGATTTGTTCGTTCCCACGAGTGTTCGTTATATCGGGTTCTGTTCCATACGTGGCAGAATGAAATCGTTTGTTATACTGAGGCCTTCGTTATATAGGGGTTCCATTGTACTCACCAAGGAACAACAGGGTACCCTGTTTCATGTTTGAAGGAAAACCTAAGTGTACGAAAGTTTGGTATGTCCTATTCATTGATGACTCTAAAAAGTTTGGCAATTTCAGGAATGTTGCGGCAATTTTTAGCCATTGATTCGTCATTCCAATTATTTTGTCTTCATTCTTTTATAAGGCGCTTTGTGTAAGTGTAAATGAAAACTTTAAGTATATCTCTAATCGTAGTAAATAATAATAATTGTGAACGAGTCAGGCCTTCTGAATACAGAAGGCCTGGCGAGGCGGCAGATTATAGAGCCGCGAGAAGATTTTTAGGCGGACGAAATCTCGGAAGCGCTTCAAATTTGAGCGTAATGTAGACCGAAGCGATGAAATGTTGACCAATGAGAGTGCCGCACGAGTACGCCGCGTGATGTTTGCAGCCGCCAGGCGCCAGGTCACGCAGCCTGGCTCATTGGCCCTTAAGTGACAGCTATAACTAGTAATAACATAATAATAATAACATATATTTAGCTTTACAAAATTTTCAAAGCTTTACAACCAATATCTCCAATTACAATCCTACATTCAAATTACATGCAGTATGAGAAACTCTAAAATTACGATAGATTTCTAAAGAAAAACAAGAAAATCTATATACTGTATAATAATGCAAATAATGTTTATACACTATACATAATAATAGTAGTAATCTCTATACACTGTAAATAATATGATCTCTATACTTTATAGCACTGGCGGAACAGGTGTGTTTTAACTTTAGTCTTAAAAATATCGAGTGATTCAGAATTCTTAATGTCTACCGGTAGTGCATTCCAAAGTCTAGGGGCACTGGCAGCAAACGATCTGTCCCCATAAGGCTTAGTTTTAGTTTTAGGTACAACAAGAAGCATTTGACAGGAAGATCTAAGTGCACGAGAAGGCTTATACAAAGTCAATAGTTCAGAAGTGTAATCGAGAGCTTGATTGTTAAGAGCTTTATAATTTAGCATCAAAATCTTCAAGTCAATTCAGAACTTTACAGGCAACCAGTGTAGTTTCTGTAATATGGGTGACATATGTTCATTCTTTGTGCAGTTTTTCCAGTTGAATTCAAGAACCATGGAATCAACCTTAACATTGAGGGTGTTATTGCTGGCGTCAGAGTGGGGATCTAAGCGTTGGAGGTTGTCAACGTTCAATAGAGAGTTTGCCATACAATTAGCTAAATGTCCTGAAGTGAAGGTCTCCGTTTTGGTCCCACGATGTGACCAGGAGGAAAGGAAAGCGGCTCATAACAACAAAGTGTCCATAATCCAGGCAAAAGAAATGACCGGTTTTGAAGAGACCGATTGGCTTTCCTTTCCACCAGATGACCTTCAAATTGACTTTGTTGTTGGACATGGAGTTCAACTGGGTCGTCACGCGCAAGTAATAAGACACAAGCGTCAGTGTAAGTGGATTCAGTTCGTGCACACCGATTCAGAGGAGCTGGGGATGTTCAAGGATGACTCCGACGCCATTTCTGAGGCGGAAAGGCAGCATCAATTTGAAGTGGATCTCTGTGTGGAGGCTGATTGTGTTGTGGCAGTCGGGCCTAAGCTTGCAGAGGCTTATCGCTCTTACCTTCGCTTTTGTGCGAAGGACCAAGACGTGTTTGTCCTTACGCCAGGCATTCTCAGTGAGTTTTTCTACGTAGTACAGGGTAAGCAAGATGGAAACAAGTGTCGAGTGTTAGCTTTTAGCCGTGGCGATTCCGAAGATTTCTCTCTGAACGGATTTGACATCGTAGCTGGAGCTGTAGGTAAGCTCGATGATGCAATTTGCATCTTTGCTGGCACACAAGAGAGGCATCAAGATGAAGTAGCAGGTCGTTTGAAGAATTTAAGGATTCCTCCAGAACGAATAAGAGTAAGGACTTTTATAAAAATCAGGGAAAAATTGAAAGAACAGTTTTCTGAGGTGGATATTGCTATCTTGCCATCGAGATCCGAAGGTTTCGGTCTCGCCGCGCTGGAAGCCTTGTCAGCAGGGCTACCCGTTCTTGTGAGTGACAACTCGGGATTCGGTAAAGCCCTTCAAGAGGTTCCGTTTGGTTCTCATTACTTAGTTTCTTCTGAAGATGCTGCGTTGTGGGCTACAAAAATCAAGGAGATTTGGGCCAAAACGAGAGAAACACGGCTGAAAGAAGCTAAAGATTTGCGCGAGAACTACGGAAAGAAATACATTTGGGAAGAACAATGCAACGATCTTGTCGAGAGGATGAAGAAAGTCCTTAATGGTAGGTCTTTTTCTATTTACTGGGTTGCCAGTATGGCAATCCCAGTCGGAAAGTGGGTGGGATTTGTTTGCTTTATTTTATTTATTTATTTTATTATTTTTTTTTTCCGTGTCGGTAAAAGTCTTGCCTGTCACTCCCCTGCTAAATGGTGTCTTTGTGCATAAAGCCTTCTGCGCGTATTTTCTTAGGATCGAGAGGTTAGTGGAAATGCGTAGATTTCTTTGGTGGACACAGTAGAATCACTAACTTAGCCTGCAATGGCGTCGAAAGTCATGTAACGCGAATAACGTTTTAGTGGATCCTTAAACAAACTAGACGCTCGATGAGCGTACACTGGGTTGCCTGTGGTAGGTGTTACTCAAAAACAGAAGGGACTGAGTTGGGTGGTATTGAACTGCAGTGTTCTAGTCAATTTTTTCAAGTCGGGGATCATTAAGATCATTTAAGGGGTCACCCAGAAGTCGTGCCAGAGGCCCTTTGCCTCACACGTAGATACCATGAAACAGATCTTTTTCTGAGGTTTAAAACTTGGCTACCAGCCTACTAATCATTAATATTTTGTCAGACAGAAAAAAAACTGTAATCCTAAGAAAAAGTAGGCACGCATCGCGTACGTGTGGTAGTTCAGTAACACAGCACTTTATTCCATATAGGCCACTTTAGAAAACACCATAATAATCTTTGTCTGTCCCCCCAAATTTTGCATAAGCATTGTTTCCAGTTTCTCTTGGGACTTACAATGGTCCTAAGAGCAAACAAAAACAATGCTCATGCAAAATTTGGGGGGACAAACAAAGAGTACTATGGTATTTTCCAAAGTGGCCTGGTGTCAACTGTCAATTGTTGTGTCATGGTAAAAGTTTTAGGTAAATAGCCCCCTGAGAAGACATGTGGTTACTCGCAAAGTACCAAACCCAGAAAGATTGAAGAAAATAAAAGGGAATCGAGAGACATTGGCTTCTACACTGACATGTTGATCATTTCCAGGTTCCCTCACAATTTCTTTTACCACAAGTTTAAGAGTGCACTCTGAGCGTCTGATAGCTTTGTATTTTACAAAAGTTCATTGAAGTTTCCCCTGTCCGGCGGGGTTAGTATTTGGATGGGTGACCTAAAAAATATATCACTTTGAGACAGAAGCAAAGGACCGAAAATTTTATTTTAACGCCCAAAAATGCGAACTCAGCAAGGTACAGATTTTGTTAGCTTGCTTTATGCAAAAACAAATATGGATGCAAAAGTAAATTGATACACAGTTTTTAGAAAGAGCAGAAGGAAGTTTCCAGGACGGTTGCTCGAGAATAACATATTTACGACATGAAAACAACATTAATTTTGAACCGTGAATATAGAATATAAAAAGTTACAATCAGCGACAAACATTTTGGGAGATTTTTTCTACGTTCAATTTTATTATTGTACTTTTGGTTGCACAAATTAATCGCAAAATCGAAAGTGACATCGCCGGAATTCAGCGGGCGCCGTGATTAAGTTACCGCGGCATGTTTACTCGCCAAACAGTGAAGTATCTGTGTCAAATGATGGCAAGATACCGGGTTTTCGTAAGTTTCTTTTTCTGTCAAGTGTTATAAAGTTTGACAATAAATGAGCGAATTCAAAACAAAGATCACAATCGCCCAAACTCCGAGTGAGATTGACCATTGTTTCTGCAAAGTCAAAAATTTACTCTCCAAGACGAGGTTATTTATCACCAGGTAATTCCATCATTTTGGAAATAGCAGCTACTTTATTATTCACCTGCGTCACAATTTTTTGCTGATTTTGGGGCTCATTTTGTTATTTTCGTGAAACCGTTCCTGCTTAAAGAGCAATACTAAGAATATCCTCCCGTATCACGTTTCAACCTTAAACTCGAAAATTCAATACACAACATGATATTATAATTCACGAAGGCAGAAAATATCACAATCCTTTTCCAGCGAAACATTTTATTGAAACAAACAACATAAGATGCACTAAAACGCCATTCGCGTTGACGCCATTGCTGGTTAACGAGAATAACAAACTCACGAGGCAGAATGTATATTTATCTTTAATTAAGTTAGCACAACAGAAAAACGCTAACCTCATCTTGACACCAGGCGCGTAGCGTCGTCATTTTTTCAAGTACGCACAAGTACATATGATCTAGAAACCTAAGTAAACTGAGCGAAAAATACTGCGTTCTTTATTTCTTGTCGAAATAGTTGTGTGAATACAAGCAAAGAACAAAGCGTCTTGCCCTTATTTTGAGCAAACTTGGTGCAAACGAAACATTGTTTTGGTTGTGCTAGCGTGACTGGAATTGTCAAGAACGTTCTCGGAACGTCGCTCCTTTGTCACGAACGTTCTTGGAACGTCGCTCCTTTGCAACCTCGCCTTTTTGTTGCACGCTGGCCAAACAACACTACATTGTTAGTGCAAAAGAAAAGGTACAATGCAAAACTAAGTTAGAACATGGTATAGCTTTTGTTTTAGTTTTTAGAATTTAATCAAAGTGGTGCTTTCATCACGAAATCTTGGTTGCGTACAAGTAAAATGTTAAGAATAGAAACAACTGACAAAAATTTCAAAATTTTCTGATCACTTCAAGTACGCACGTGCGTATATGCGTATAGGACGCTACGCGCCTGTGACACGAAAATGCTTTACTTACTATTGCCATAAAAACTATCCAGTTAAGCTCGCATATTATAAAACATGATGAATTCATAAAGGCCACCTTTTCCAGCGAACAATTTTTTGAAACAAACAACATATTTGCTCTTAGAGGCGAAAACCCCTTCCTATTTCATTGCGTGCGTGAAAACAAAAAACTCAATCGTGTCAAATTACCATGTACTTCAGGTTCAAACTCTTTCCTGAAGAACTTTTCCTTGAATAACAAGAAAATGCTTTACTATTGCCATAAAAACTATCCAGTTAAGCTCGCATATCATAAAACATGATGAACTCATAAAGACCATCTTTTCCAGAGAACAATTTTTTGAAACAAACAACGTATTTGCTATTAGAGGCAAAAACCCCTTCCTATTTCATTACGTGCGTGAAGAGGAAAAATTCAGTAGTGTCAAATATGTGCAATATTGCAACAAACTAAAATTTCAGGATCAACCGTTTACATGAAGAACCTTTTCCTTGAATAATGAAGCACAAAATAGACGACAAGCTTTCTTTCAAATAATTCTTGGTTGTCACATTTCCAATTTTTTTACCTGAAGACTGTGCAGAGTTGATCACAGATCCACTTTAGGTGTTCGATTCGTTCTCTGTCTTTGATGAACCCATAAGTTACCAGAGAATTTTCCATTTGGTTTCAGTGTTCTACATAACAGCACACTTGGTAAAATCTTAGAAATGCAGCTCACTTTGATTTCGGCTCGACGGGCGACAGATTGTTGTCGAAGTCCATTACTCGGGAGTGACATGCAAGACTTTTACCGACACGGAAAAAAAAAATAAAATAAAATAAATAAATAAAACAAACAAGACGCTCTAAAAAAAGCGTACACTGGGTTGCCTGTGGTACGTGTTACACAAAAACAGACGGCACTAAGGGAAGTGGTCAAAACTAGTACACTCGAACAGGACCCACCCAACCACAAAATAGATGGTGGTGTCTGCCTGCACCCCCCTTGCTTACCGTCAAAAGATGGTGTCTATATTGCATAGCCACCCCTCTATCCAGCAGTAAAAAATTACAGTGAGATTCAAACTTCACTTTTCTTGTTTGTCTAGTAATGCCGACTCTTGCTAGCTGAATATTCCTTTGTCAACTCAAATTTTTTTTCTTTCAAATATCAACAAAAATATTATTTCTCGTCAAGCGTTCCATCTTTTATGTTCAAATAACCGCTAAAAATAAAGATTTTTTAACGATCTATCCATATTCCGTAGATATTTTTTCATAATTTAATATTCTGTCAAAATCTGTCAAAACACAAAAATAGCAACGCACGCAACAAATTTAGTGTCATTTACCGCTTCGTCGAATTTCCATGCTTAACACAGGAACTTTTAGTTATTGTAAAAATATTTCTCTATTCGTTAGCAATCACCCTTTCAGAGAAATCGACCGGTCTGCGAATATTTTATGACTTTTTCTCAATGGGATGTCAAAAGGCCAAGTGGATGTTGTGCATAATCGGGCGATCAAGTTACGCGTGTGACCTGTTTTAAATATTTTTTCACAAAATGTTCCCGAATCGTCAAGTATCACCACAGAAGACAAGAACATCATTCTAAAAGCTTATTCTATGCAAAAAGTAGGTTCTAAAGGTAATTTTGAGAGTGGAAATCACGAGGCATGGTATATTTAATTAAGTTAACAGAACGGAAAGACGCCAACCTCATTTTGACACGAAAATGCTTTTGCCATAAAAACTATCCAGTTAAGCTCGCCTATTACAAAATATGATGAAATATATTTTGAAACAAACAACATATTTGCTATTAGAGGCAATCTTTCTTTCAAAAAATACTTGGCTGTCACATTTCATATTATTTTTACCTGAAGACTGTGCAAAGAACAGAGATCACTGATCCACTTAAGGTGTTCGATTCCTTCTCTGTTTTTTTTGAACCCATAAGTTACCAGAGAATTTTCCATTTGGTTTCAGTGTTCTACATAAAAGCACACTCGGTAAGATATTAGAAACAACAGCTCACTTCGATTTCGGCTCGACGGGCAATAGTTGTTGTCGAAGTCCATTACTCCTCGCTTTTATGATTCCAGACATTTATTTTTCACCGATGCACTAAAACGCCACGCGCGTTACAATGACTTTCGACGCCATTGCAGGTTTAATAATTAAATGTTCTCCTGTGTGCACCAGGGAAATCGACGCATTACCCCAGCCCCCTCAAACCTAACAAAATACACACAGAAGATTCTATGCACAAAGATACCACTTAGCAGGAGAGTGACAGGCGAGGCTTTTCCCGACACGGAAAAAAATTAAAAAAAAAGAAAACGAAAAATAAAGAAACCCACGAAATGAAACCCAGATTCCGACTGGGTTTGGCAACCCAGTATCAAATCAAACGAAGATCCCGACTGGGTTTGTAATACTAGCAACCCAGTAATGAAGGGGGTAGTCTCTAAAGAAACTGTGGTGCTGCGTCGGTAGGGAAGTAGTATACAAAAATTTTGGTTTTATCAACGGAGTTGATAATGTAAATTGGCCACCGTACAGAGATTCTAAAAGCTGACGTTTCGAGCGTTAACCCTTCGTCAGAGCGAATTGGAGAAATTGTGGGTTACGTGTAGTTTTTAAAGTAGAGTAGGAGCTACGCTATTGGTGGTAACATGGCAATGTGAAAAATAGGAATATATTAGTTAAATGAAAAGCGTTCGTTAATACCGTGAGGATTAAGAGTGCCGATTTGGAAGATGAATTTTTGTTCCAGATTCTTGCGGCTTTCCGTCGTACATAGATGTAGGGAAAGGCCGCAAATAGCCATGTGTTTTATGGAGTGGTTAGGGAGATTAAAATGACGAACGACTGGCTTAGATACATCTTTGTCATTGTTCTCAACATTGGTGAGACAGGCAGACGACTGGGCGACCGATTCCGCGAACACCTTCTCTGTACGTTGGCCAATTTACATTATCGACTCCGTTGATAAAACCAAATTTCAATTAACAAATAAATAAATAAATCATTTAATGGCATACGATACTGGGTATGCCGCTTATTCAATCAGTCAACAAGACTACACAAAAATGTCTTTTGTCGCTTACAAATTAGTAGACCTACAAAACGTGGACACACATGGCATGCATATGAGCTATTTTTGAAGTAATTAAGTGGTCCCTGGTCACACAATCCTTTATACGCATAGTCCTCCGTTGATCAGGACAACCTCTGAGTACTAGATTTGCCGGTGAGCTCCTGGTTTGTCTTGTACCCCGGGTCTTGTACATACTTACACAAGTAACAGTTGCATCACGTTTTGTTAAATTCAATCGACTTGCCCATTGAAAACTTGCACTCAATATTCAAAGAACTTGTTTTGGTTTGCTCTTAAAACAGTTTGAATTACCCTACATGTACAGAGCAGTTTTTATTCCAAATACATCACATGCAGTGAAAATTAAACGTTTCCTTTAAAAAAGAAACGGCATACTTTAAACGATAACTTTTGAACTGGTTTACCTTTTTCTTACTGAGTTGAAGTATTAGTGCTTCGGCCGTGTTGTTTTCAAATCATCATAACAGCTTTTCTTGGATTGACGTCCACTTAAACTCAACTTTGTCCGCCACTTTTAAAGGCGATAAATAGGTAGCGTGATAGGTAACTTTGTCGATGACTGCAGAAAAATTAGTGATGTTTTTAAGGTGGCTCAAAACGGTTTGATTATTTGTGAACTCTAATTCTTTGATTGATCGAAACTACCACAATTTTTAGTTTGTTTCCTTGAAAAAGGTATCGAAGAGCCATCTTAAATTATCTAAAATTAATGTGGCGCTGAGCCTACAGTATAGATTTGCTAACTTTACATAAAAATGAATCTTAAAATGCAAATTGCAATTCAATGATTAAAAAAAATGGGGATCACGGAACTCATTTTTGAGTTACAGGATTAAAGGTGACTTAAGAGGCTATGTTGTTGCTATAGTAAACTATTATGTCACAAAAGAAAAGATCAAAACTTGTTAAACTATAATTGGGCATCGTTTCCTTTTCAAGGAAAGAAACCAAAGATTGTTGTAGTAAAAAAAATAACGAAACCGTTTTGAGCCACCTTAATTTTAAGTTGCAGACTTGTGTTTCATTTAACACAAGTCAATATATATTTAACCGATAGACTTAAGAATTATTCAATAGTTTAAACAGACTGCAAAAAAGGGAAATTGAAAGTAACGAAAGATGGCTTAAATACTTATTTCGTACTATGTTCTGTCTATAGGTTGTGGTATTTCTCCGTCCAACCAGCAGAACGATCAAAGGATAGATTCAAACGCAAATGGAAATTCTAATGCAAAGCATACGAACAGTATAAAAAGCAATAGTGAAGAATCACTACTGCACTCAGCCGCTAAGGTTGGAGACGTCAATACTATTAAGAAAATACTGTCTATTGAACTTGACATTGATTCAAGAAACAGCAATGGAGCAACGCCATTGATGATCGCAGCTTATGATGGTAGATTAGATGCATTCAGTGTCCTCATAGAAAGAAAATCAGATCCTACTTTGAAAAACAACAACGGGTGGACATTGCTACACTATGCTGCGCAAGGCGATAATGATGTCATCATTGAGAAGCTACTGTCCCTTGGACTTGACATTGATTCAAGGAGCAGCAATGGAGCAACGCCATTGATGCTT
This sequence comes from Montipora foliosa, assembly GCF_036669935.1. NCBI lineage: Eukaryota > Metazoa > Cnidaria > Anthozoa > Scleractinia > Acroporidae > Montipora > Montipora foliosa. The sequence goes on from NC_090870.1 coordinate 54,585,927, forward strand.
GCAGCCCTTTGTGGTAGATTAGATGCATTCAGTGTCCTATTAGAAAGAAAATCAGATCCTACTTTGAAAAACAACAACGGGTGGACATTGCTACACTATGCTGCGCAAGGCGGTAATCATGTCATCATTGAGAAGCTACTGTCTCTTGGAGTTGACATTGATTCAAGACGCAGCGATGGAGCAACGCCATTGATGATTGCAGCTCGTGAGGGTAGATTAGATGCATTCAGTGTCTTAACAGAAAAAAAAGCAGATCCTACTTTGAAAGACAACAACGGGTGGACATTGCTACACTATGCTGCGCAAGGCGGTAATCATGTCATCATTGAGAAGCTACTGTCTCTTGGATTTGACATTGATTCAAGAAATAGCAGCGAAGCAACGCCATTAATGATTGCAGCCCTTTGTGGTAAATTAGATGCATTCAGTGTCCTATTACAAAGAAAATCAGATCCTACTTTGAAAAACAACAACGGGTGGACATTGCCACACTATGCTGCGCAAGGCGGTAATCATGTCATCATTGAGAAGCTACTGTCTCTTGGACTTGACATTGATTCAAGACGCAGCGATGGAGCAACGCCATTGATGATTGCAGCTCGTGAGGATAGATTAGATGCATTCAGTGTCTTAACAGAAAGAAAAGCAGATCCTACTTTAAAAGACAACAACGGGTGGACATTGCTACACTATGCTGCGCAAGGTGGTAATCATGTCATCATTGAGAAGCTACTGTCTCTTGGATTTGACATTGATTCAAGAAATAGCAGCGGAGCAACGCCATTAATGATTGCAGCCCTTTGTGGTAGATTAGATGCATTCAGTGTCCTAATAGAAAGAAAAGCAGATCCTACTTTGAAAAACAACAACGGGTGGACATTGCTACACTATGCAGCGCAAGGCGATAATGATTTCATCATTAAGAAGCTACTGTCTCTTGGACTTGACATTGATTCAAGAAGCAGCAATGGAGCAACGCCATTGATGATTGCAGCCCTTTGTGGTAGGTTAGATGCATTCAATGTCCTATTAGAAAGAAAATCAGATCCTAATTTGAAAAACAACAACAGGTGGACATTGCTACACTATGCTGCAAAAGGCGGTAATCATGTCATCATTGAAAAGCTACTGTCTCTTGGACTTAACTTTGATTCAAGGAAAAGCGATGGAACAACGCCATTGATGATTGCAGCTTGTAATTGTAGATTAGATGCATTAAATGTCCTTATAGAAAAAGGGTCAGACCCTTCTTTTAGAGACAATGATGGGAGGACGGTCCTCCACTATGCTGCGAAAGGCGGCCAACATGACATCATTGAGAAGCTACTGTCTCTTGGAGTTGACATTGAGTCAAGAAGCAGCAATGGAACAACGCCATTGATGATTGCAGCTCGTGAGGGTAGATTAGATGCATTCAGTGTCTTAACAAAAAGAAAATCAGATCCTACCTTGAAAGACAACAACGGGTGGACATTGCTACACTATGCTGCGCAAGGCGGTAATCATGTCATCATTGAAAAGCTACTGTCTCTTGGACTTGACATTGATTCAAAAAGCAGCAATGGAGCAAGGCCATTGATGCTGGCAGCCCTTTGTGGTAGATTAGATGCATTCAGTGTCCTAGTAGAAAGAAAAGCAGATCCTAATTTGAAAAACAACAACGGGTGGACATTGCTACACTATGCTGTGCAAGGCGGTAATCATGTCATCATTGAGAAGCTACTGTCTCTTGGACTTGACATTGATTCAAGAAGCAGCAATGGAGGAACGCCATTGATGCTTTCAGCCCTTTGTGGTAGATTAGATGCATTCAGTGTCCTAGTAGAAAGAAAAGCAGATCCTAATTTAAAAGACAACAACGGGTGGACATTGCTACACTATGCTGCGCAAGGCGGTAATCATGTCATCATTGAGAAGCTACTGTCTCTTGGACCTGACATTGATTCAAAAAGCAGCAATGGAGGAACGCCATTGATGCTTGCAGCCCTTTGTGGTAGATTAGATGCATTCAGTGTCCTAGTAGAAAGAAAAGCAGATCCTAACTTGAAAAACAACAACGGGTGGACATTGCTACACTATGCTGTGCAAGGCGGTAATCATGCCATCATTGAGAAGCTACTGTCTCTTGGACTTGACATTGATTCAAGAAAAAGCAATGGAGCGACGCCATTGATGATGGCAGCTTGTGAGGGTAGATTAGATGCATTCAGTGTCCTAATAGAAAAAAAATCAGATCCTACTTTGAAAAACAACAACGGGTGGACATTGCTACACTATGCTGCGCAAGGCGGTAATCATGTCATCATTGAGAAGCTACTGTCTCTTGGACTTGACATTGATTCAAGGACAAGCGATGGAGCAACGCCATTGATGATTGCAGCTGGCAATTGTAGATTAGATGCATTAAATGGCCTTATAGAAAAGAGGTCAGACCCTTCTTTTAGAGACAATGATGAGAGGACACTCCTCCACTATGCCGCTCACGGCGGCCAACATCACACCATTGAGAAGCTACTGTCTCTTGGATTTGACATTGATTCAAGAAGCAGCAAAGGAACAACGCCATTAATGATTGCAGCTCGTGAGGGTAGATTAGATGCATTCAGGGTCCTAATAGAAAGAAAATCAGATCCTACTTTGAAAGACAACAATGCGTGGACATTGCTACACTATGCTGCGCAAGTCGGTAATCAAGTCATCATAGAGAAGCTACTGTCTCTTGGACTCGACATTGATGCAGGACGCAGCGATGGAGCAACGCCATTGATGATTGCAGCTTGTGAGGGTAGATTAGATGCATTCAGTGTCTTAACAGAAAGAAAATCAGATCCTACTTTAAAAAGCAACAACGGGTGGACACTGCTACACTATGCTGCGCAAGGCGATAATCATATCATCATTGAGAAGCTACTGTCTCTTGGAGTTGACATTGATTCAAGAAGCAGCAATGGAGCAACGCCATTCATGATTGCAGCTCGTGAGGGTAGTTTAGATGCATTCAGTGTCTTAAAAGAAAGAAAATCAGATCCAACTTTGAAAGACAACAACGGGTGGACATTGCTACACTATGCTGCGCAAGGCGGTAATAATGTCATCATTGAGAAGCTACTGTCTCTTGGATTTGACATTGATTCAAGAAATAGCAGCGGAGCAACGCCATTAATGATTGCAGCCCTTTGCGGTAGATTAGATGCATTCAGTGTCCTAATAGAAGGAAAAGCAGATCCTACTTTGAAAAACAACAACGGATGGACATTGCTACACTATGCTGCGCAAGGCGATAATGATTTCATCATTGAGAAGCTACTGTCTCTTGGACTTGACATTGATTCAAGAAGCAGCAATGGAGCAACGCCATTGATGATTGCAGCCCTTTGTGGTAGGTTAGATGCATTCAGTGTCGTATTAAAAAGAAAATCAGATCCTACTTTGAAAAACAACAACAGGTGGACAGTGCTACACTATGCTGCGCAAGGCGGTAATCATGTCATCATTGAGAAGCTACTGTCTCTTGGACTTGACATTGATTCAAGGAAAAGCGATGGAACAACGCCATTGATGATTGCAGCTTGTAAATGTAGATTAGATGCATTAAATGTCCTTATAGAAAAAGGGGCAGACCCTTTTTTAAGAGACAATGATGGGAGGATAGTCCTCCACTATGCTGCGAAAGGCGGCCAACATGACATCATTCAGAAGCTACTGTCTCTTGGAGTTGACATTGATTCAAGAAGCAGCAATGGAACAACGCCATTGATGATTGCAGCTCGTGAGGTTAGATTAAATGCATTCAGTGTCCTCATAAAAAGAAAAGCAGATCCTACTTTGAAAAACAACAACGGGTGGACATTGCTACACTATGCTGTGCAAGGCGGTAATCATGTCATCATTGAGAAGCTACTGTGTCTTGGATTTGACATTGATTCAAGAAGCAGCAATGGAGCAACCCCATTGATGATTGCAGGCCTTTGTTTTAAGTTAGATGCATTTAGTGTCCTAATAGAAAGAAAATCAGATCCTACTTTGAAAGACAACAACGGGTGGACATTGCTACACTATGCTGCGCAAGGCGGTAATCATGCCATCATTGACAAGCTACTGTCTCTTGGAGTTGACATTGATTCAAGAAGCAGCAATGGAGCAACGCCATTCATGATTGCAGCTCGTGAGGGTAGATTACATGCATTCAGTGTCTTAAAAGAAAGAAAATCAGATCCAACTTTGAAAGACAACAACGGGTGGACATTGCTACACTATGCTGCGCAAGGCGGTAATCATGTCATCATTGAGAAGCTACTGTCTCTTGGATTTGACATTGATTCAAGAAATAGCCGCGGAGCAACGCCATTAATGATTGCAGCAGTTTGTGGTAGATTAAATGCATTCAGTGTGCTAATAGAAAGAGAAGCTGATCCTAATTTGAAAAACAACAACGGGTGGACATTGCTACACTATGCTGCGCAAGGCGGTAATCATGTCATCATTGAGAAGCTACTGTCTCTTGGACTTGACATTGATTCAACACGCAGCGACGGAGCAACGCCATTGATGATTGCAGCTCGTGAGGGTAGATTAGATGTATTCAATGTCTTAAAAGAAAGAAAATCAGATCCTACTTTAAAAGACAAGAACGGGTGGACATTGCTACACTATGCTGTGCAAGGCAGTAATTATGCCATCATTGAGAAGCTACTGTCTCTTGGACTTCGCATTGATTCAAGAAAAAGCAATGGAGCAACGCCATTGATGATGGCAGCTTCTGAGGGTAGATTAGATGCATTTACTGTCCTAATAGAAAAAAAATCAGATCCTACTTTGAAAAACAACAATGGGTGGACATTGCTACACTATGCTGCGGAAGGCGGTAATCATGTCATCATTGAGAAGCTACTGTCTCTTGGACTGGACATTGATTCAAGGAGAAGCGATGGAGCAACGCCATTGATGATTGCAGCTGGTAATTGTAGATTATATGCATTAAATGTCCTTATAGAAAAAGGGTCGGACCCTTCTTTTAGAGACAATGATGGGAGGACACTCCTCCACTATGCCGCTCACGGTGGCCAACATGACACCATTGAGAAGCTACTGTCTCTTGGATTTGACATTGATTCAAGAAGCAGCAAAGGAACAACGCCATTAATGATTGCAGCTCGTGAGGGTAGATTAGATGCGTTCAGGGTCCTAATAGAAAGAAAATCAGATCCTACTTTGAAAACCAACAATGGGAAGACATTGCTACACTATGCTGCGCAAGGCGGTAATCATGTCATCATTGAGAAGCTGCTCTCTCTTGGAGTTGACATTGATTCAAGAAGCAACAATAGAACAACCCCATTGATGATTGCAGCTTGTGAGGGTAGATTAGATGCATTCAGTGTCCTCATAAAAAGAAAATCAGATCATACTTTGAAAGACAACAACGGGTGGACATTGCTACACTATGCTGCACAAGGCGGTAATCATGTCATCATTGAGAAGCTACTGTCTGTTGGACTTGACATTGATTCAAGAAGCAGCAATGGAGCAACGCCAGCGATGATTGCAGCTTGTGAAGATAGATTAGATGCATTCAGTGCCCTAACAAAAAGAAAATCAGATCCTACTTTGAAAGACATCAACGGGTGGACATTGCTACACTATGCTGCGCAAGGCGGTAATCATGTCATCATTGACAAGCTACTGTCTCTTGGAATGGACATTGATTCAAGAAGCAGCAATGGAGCAACGCCATTGATGATTGCAGCTCGTGAGAGTAGATTAGAAGCATTCAGTGTCTTAACAGAAAGAAAATCAGATCCTACCATGAAAGACAAGAACGGGTGGACATTGCTACACTATGCTGCGCAAGGCGGTAATCATGTCATGATTCAGAAGCTACTGTCTCTTGGACTTGACATTGATTCAAGGAGAAGCGATGGAGCAACGCCATTGATGATTGCAGCTCGTGAGGCTAGATTAGATGCATTCGGTGTCTTAACAGAAAGAAAATCAGATCCTTTTTTAAAAGACAACAATGCGTGGACATTGCTACACTATGCTGCGCAAGGCGGTAATCAAGTCATCATTGACAAGCTACTATGTCTTGGACTCGACATTGATTCAAGAAGCAGCAATGGAGCAACGCCATCGATGATTGCAGCTCGTGAAGATAGATTAGATGCATTCAGTGCCTTAACAAAAAGAAAATCAGATCTTACTTTAAAAGACATCAACGGGTGGACATTGCTACACTATGCTGCGGAAGGCGGTAATCATGTCATCATTGAGAAGCTACTGTCTGTTGGACTTGACATTGATTCAAGAAGCAGCAATGGAGCAACGCCATCGATGATTGCAGCTCGTGAAGATAGATTAGATGCATTCAGTGCCTTAACAAAAAGAAAATCAGATCTTACCTTAAAAGACATCAACGGGTGGACATTGCTACACTATGCTGCGCAAGGCGGTAATCGTGTCATCATTGAGAAGCTACTGTCTCTTGGACTTGACATTGATTCAAGACGCAGCGATGGAGTAACGCCATTGATGATTGCAGCTTGTGAGGGTAGATTAGATGCATTCAGTGTCTTCATAGAAAGAAAATCAGATCCTACTTTAAAAAGCAACAACAGGTGGACACTGCTACACTATGCTGCGCAAGGCGGTAATCATGTCATCATTGAGAAGCTACTGTCTCTTGGAGTTGACATTGATTCAAGAAGCAGCAATGGAGCAACGCCATTGATAATTGCAGCTCGTGAGGGTAGATTACATGCATTCGGTGTCCTCATAGAAAGAAAATCAGATCCTACTTTGAAAAACAACAACGGGTGGACATTGCTACACTATGCTGCGCAAGGCGGTAATCATGTCATCATTGAGAAGCTACTGTCTCTTGGACTTGACAATGATTCAAGAAGCAGCAATGGAGCAACGCCATTGATGATTGCAGCTCGTGAGGGTAGATTAAATGCAGTCAGTGTCTTAACAGAAAGAAAAGCAGATCCTACTTGGAACGACAACAACGGGTGGACATTGCTACACTATGCTGCGCAAGGCGGTAATCATGTCATCATTGAAAAGCTACTCTTTCTTGGATTTGACATTGATTCAAGAAATAGCAGCGGAGCAACGCCATTAATGATTGCAACCCTTTGTGGTAGATTAGATGCATTCAGTGTCCTAATAGAAAGAAAAGCAGATCCTAGTTTGAAAAACAACAACGGGTGGACATTGCTACACTATGCTGCGCAAGGCGACAATGATTTCATCATTGAGAAGCTACTGTCTCTTGGACTTGACATTGATTCAAGACGCAGCGATGGAGCAACGCCATTGATGATTGCAGCTCGTGAGGGTAGATTAGATGCATTCAGTGTATTAAAAGAAAGAAAATCAGATCCTACTTTGAAAGACAACGACGGGTGGACATTGCTACACTATGCTGCGCAAGGCGGTAATCATGCCATCATTGAGAAGCTACTGTCTCTTGGACTTGACATTGATTCAAGGAAAAGCAATGGAGCAACGCCATTGATGATGGCAGCTTGTGAGGGTAGATTAGATGCATTCAGTGTCCTAATAGAAAGAAAATCTGATCCTAGTTTGAAAAACAATAACGCTTGGACATTGCTACACTATGCTGCGCAAGGCGATAATGATTTCATCATTGAGAAGCTACTGTCTCTTGGACTTGAAATTGATTCAAGAAGCAGCAATGGAGCAACGCCATTGATGATTGCAGCTCTTTTTGGTAGGTTAGATGCATTCAGTGTCCTATTAGAAAGAAAATCAGATCCTAATTTAAAAACCAACAACGGGAAGACATTGCTACACTATGCTGCGCAAGGCGGTAATCATGCCATCATTGAGAAGCTACTGTCTCTTGGAGTTGACATTGATTCAAGAAGCAGCAATGGAACAACGCCATTGATGATTGCAGCTCGTGAGGGTAGATTAGACGTATTCAGTGTCTTCATAGAAAGAAAATCAGATCCTACTTTGAAAAACAACAACGGGTGGACATTGCTACACTATGCTGCGCAAGGCGGTAATCATGTCATCATTGAGAAGCTACCGTCTTTTGGACTAGACATTGATTCAAGAAGCAGCAATGGAGCAACGCCATTGACGATTGCAGCTCGTGAGGATAGATTAGATGCATTCAGTGTCTTAACAAAAAAAAAATCAGATCCTACTTTGAAAGACAACAATGGGTGGACATTGCTCCACTATGCTGCACAAGGTGGTAATCATGTCATCATTCAGAAGCTACTGTCTCTTGGATTTGACATTGATTCAAGAAATAACAGCGGAGCAACGCCATTAATGATTGCAGCCCTTTGTGGTAGATTAGATGCATTGAGTGTCCTATTAGAAAGAAAAGCAAATCCTACTTTGAAAAACAACAACGGGTGGACATTGCTACACTATGCTGCGCAAGGCGATAATGATTTGATCATTCAAAAGCTACTGTCTCTTGGAGTTGACATTAATTCAAGACGCAGCGATGGAGCAACGCCATTCATGATTGCAGCTCGTGAGGGTAGATTAGATGCATTTAAATTCTTAAAAGAAGGAAAATCTGATCCTACTTTGAAAGACAACAACGGGTGGACGTTGCTACACTATGCTGCGCAAGGCGGTAATCAATTCATCATTGAAAAGCTACTGTGTCTTGGATTTGACATTGATTCAAGAAATAGCAGCGGAGCAACGCCATTGATGATTGCAGCTCGTGAGGGTAGATTAGATGCATTCAGTGTCCTCATAGAAAGAAAATCAGATCCTACTTTGAAAACCAACAACGGGTGGACAATGCTACACTATGCTGCGCAAGGGGGTAATCATGTCATCATTGAGAAGCTAATGTCTCTTGGACTTGACATTGATTCAAGAAGCAGAAATGGAGCAACGTCATTGATGATTGCAGCTCGCGAGGGTAGATTAGATGCATTCAGTGTCTTAACAGAAAGAAAATCAGATCCAACTTTGAAAGACAACAACGGGTGGACATTGCTACACTATGCTGCGCAAGGCGGTAATCATGTCATTATTGAAAAGCTACTGTCTCTTGGATTTGACATTGAATCAAGAAATAGCAGCGGAGCAACGCCATTAATGATTGCAGTCCTTTGTGGTAGATTAGATGCATTGAGTGTCCTAATAGAAAGAAGAGCAGATCCTACTTTGAAAAACAACAACGGGTGGACATTGCTACACTATGCTGCGCAAGGCGATAATGATTTCATCATTGAGAAGCTACTGTCTCTTGGACTTGACATTGATTCAAGAAGCAGCAAAGGAGCAACGCCATTGATGATTGCAGCTCGCGAGGATAGATTAGATGCATTCAGTGTCCTAAAAGAAAGAAAATCAGATCCTACTTTGAAAGACCACAACGGGTGGACATTGCTACACTATGCTGCACAAGGTGGTAATCATGTTATCATTGAGAAGCTAATGTCTCTTGGATTTGACATTGATTCAAGAAATAGCGGCGGAGCAACGCCATTAATGATTGCAGCCCTTTGTGGTAGATTAGATGCATTCAGTGCCCTAATAGAAAGAAAAGCAGATCCTAATTTGAAAAACAACAACGGGTGGACATTGCTACACTATGCTGCGCAAGGCGATAATGATTTCATCATTCAAAAGCTACTGTCTCTTGGACTTGACATTGATGCAAGACGCAGCGATGGAGCAACGCCATTCATGATTGCAGCTCGTGAGGGCAGATTAGATGCATTCAGTGTCTTAAAGGAAAGAAAATCTGATCCTACTTTGAAAGACAACAACGGGTGGACATTGCTACACTATGCTGCGCAAGGCGGTAATCATGTCATCATTGAGAGGCTACTGTTTCTTGGACCTGACATTGATTCAAGACGCAGCAATGGAGCAACGCCATTGATGATTGCAGCTCGTGAAGGTAGATTAGATGCATTTAGTGTCCTCATAGAAAGAAAATCAGATCCTACTTTGAAAAACAAGAACGGGTGGACATTGCTACACTATGCTGCGCAAGGCGGTAATCGTGTCATCATTGAAAAGCTACTGTCTTTTGGACTTGACATTGATTCAAGAAGCAGGAATGGAGCAACGCCATTGATGATTGCAGCTCGTGAGGGTAGATTAGATGTATTCAGTGTCCTCATAGAAAGAAAATCAGATCCTACTTTGAAAAACGAGAACGGGTGGACATTGCTACACTATGCTGCGCAAGGCTGTAATCATGCTATCATTGAGAAGCTACTGTCTCTTGGTCTTGACATTGATTCAAGACGCAGCAATGGAGCAACGCCATTGATGATTGCAGCTCGTGAGGGTAGATTAGATGTATTCAGTGTCCTCATAGAAAGAAAATCAGATCCTACTTTGAAAAACAAGAACGGGTGGACATTGCTACACTATGCTGCGCAAGGCGGTAATCATATCATCAGTGAGAAGGTACTGTCTCTTGGAATTGACATTGATTCAAGAAGCAGCAATGGATCAACGCCATTGATGATTGCAGCTCGTGAGGGTAGATTAGAAGCATTCAGTGTCCTCATAGAAAGAAAATCAGATCCTACTTTGAAAGACAACAACGGGTGCACATTGCTACACTATGCTGCGCAAGGCGGTAATCATGTCATCATTGAGAAGCTACTGTCGCTTGGACTTGACATTGATTCAAGGAGAAGCGATGGAGCAACGCCATTGATGATTGCAGCCTGTAATTGTAGATTAGACGCATTAAATGTCCTTATAGAAAAAGGGTCAGACGTTTCTTTTAGAGACAATGATGGGAGGACACTCATCCACTATGCTGCTCAAGGCGGCCAACATGACATCGTTGAGAAGCTACTGTCTCTTGGATTTGACATTGAGTCAAAAAGCAGCAACGGAACAACGCCATTGATGATTGCAGCTTGTAAGAGTAGATGAGATGCATTCAGGGTCTTAATAGAAAGAAAATCAGATCCTAATTTGAAAACCAACAACGGGAAAACATTGCTACACTATGCTGCGCAAGGCAGTAATCATGTGATCATTGAGAAGCTACTGTGTCTTGGATTTGACATTGACTCAAGACACAGCGATGGAGCAACGCCATTCATGATTGCAGCTCGTGAGGGTAGATTAGATGCATTCAGTGTC
>NC_090870.1:54609550-54614550 GCF_036669935.1 Montipora foliosa
ACAAAATAAAGAGTTAACAGAATGAGATGATTGTGTGTCAAAGTTATTTTTCCGATCTAGGCTGTAAATGCTGTACCATATTACAATGTATCACTGTTACTGTAAGTGATTAAAATGTTGTAGTATACAACCTTCCTTAGATCTTCTATCATGAAGCACATCGCAAATGAAAAAAAAAAAAAAAAAACCTTATACATCTGGGAAAAATATCTGTTCATTTCAATAAACTTTTAGTTTAATTTTGTTGGTTAAAATGTTTTGCACTACAAAAAACAAAAAAACAAAAAACAAAACAGTGGGCCTGGACACTTGATGCTAATGTTAAATTAGAACTTTGCAATATTCGAGACAGTTTTGTATCACATAAATTTATAATCTGTCTATCTTCATCCTGAGTTTGTGAATACGATGCACTAATGCTGCTCACTTGTAAACGTCAGAGGGCCCTTCAATAACTTGACACTGGCTTCAGCTATCTTAAACACTTACGAGGTCTTGGAGACTTGTTAGGTTGTGTATGAGGAGAAGGACTAGGTAACACTCTTTTGGCAGGCTTTTGAACTCCTTCCTGGAAAATAAATTGAAACAATTGTCAAATTTGTAACTCTCATTCATCCTCTTTAACATTTAACAGGAAGCTGAAGCTACATTTAATGTAATAGAGTTAGACACAGTTCTTTTTAGTAGAATTTAACTGACCAGTGCTCTTGACGTAGAACAACAGAGACAATAAAATAATTAATTTTGTTACACACTACCTTCACAGATTCCAAACTAAGGTATAGCCAACGGCCAACGTTTGTCTAAACGTAACCTTTCCTTGTACTTGTACATGTTCATTGCCGTGACTTTAACATCTTCAGTTCCCATCTGACCTTGTAGCTCAGTCGGTAGAGCGGCGGAGATCTAACCCGAAGGTCGTGGGTTCAATTCCCACCCTGGTCAGAGTTTTTCTCTGTCCTTGTGTGGGCCCATTTCCATCCGTAGGGCTAACGCTCACATGGTTCATATGGGATTGAAATCTAGCACTTCACATTACACTCTATTCAGTTAACTCTGTTTAACTTAAAACATGGTATAGCTTGTGTTTTAGTTTTTAGAATTTAATCAAAGTGGTGCTTTCATCACGAAATCTTGGTTGCGTACAAGTAAAATGTTGAAAAATAGATACAATTGCTAAAAAATTCAAAATTTTCTGGTCACTTCAAGTACGCACGTGCGTATATGCGTATAGGACGCTACGCGCCTGTCAAGCCGTAGCTGTTCTGTCTGCAAAAGATAAGCACATGAAACATAGTTTAGCTTTGGTAACAAAACCAAACTGACTTGAAAAAAAAAATTGACTCAACTACCTTTCATGCTCCAACTATTGTGCTCACCCAACCATCACTGGGTGATGTAGTATGACTACCATACCAAGGTTTACAAAACAGTACCAACACTTGCTCTTAAATTCAAGAACTTTTTCATCAAACTATACATGTAGCACGATACTCTGACCTCAACTCTTGGTTTCTTGAACTCCCCATCTCCTGAATCATCTCCAGATCTTTTTGCTGTTTTTTTCAAAAATGCAAGTTATCCAAGATAAGTAAGCTACTCTAATACTATAAAATCTCTGATGTGTCTTGTTTCTGAAACTTTAACATTTGACTAAAACACTACGCCAATTTACTGGAGGGTAGGTGCCATGAAGGTAGCAAAAGAAGAGGGAACACTCTCCTCAGCAGCAAGGAGGTCACCATCACAACTGAGCCAAAGTCCATCTCCCAGGCACCCATCAACGCATCACTGACACCAGTGTGTGGAATGTAAATATCCACCACTAGCCACCGATAGTGAGGTTAATAGTTTTAGTATATACTAAAACAGCGAGACAATATAGCACAAAAAGATGATTTTAACTCATTTACTCTTGCAAAGATTACAACATTTTCGGACGCAAATTCCGCACGAATTGCTCGGAGGTGAATAGCAAAGGATATCCAGAGTTTGAGTCGCCAATCAGCGCGCGCGTTCAACGCCATCCACTGTTTTAGTATATACCAATAAAGAGACATTGGAAGGAGCAGGTAGTTATTGGAAAAGCAATGTTTTTGACTTGAAAGTCGCAGTAAGAACTTATTTAATGATTTGCGTATTGGACCTTTTTTGTAGGAAAATTGTAATATGAATTGCAGCGAGGATTATTCATTCCAAACCAAAAATGCTCTGGCACAGTTGAGCGAGAAAGAAATGTCCTTCGAACTCATAGAGGTAATTGAACAAAGGGTAATACTGAACGTTTAGTTAATGCACTTACAACTTACTAAAATGTTTGATGATTTTGCAGGCGTTGCTGAACTACATATCTGGCCTGAACATCCCTGGACAGTTGCTGTGCTGATTTTTCTTCCGGAATGGAACTTAATTTTCGCATTGCATAAATACTTCAAAGCGCATCCACAATTTGGTAAGTTACACATTCATAACTCCCCCTAATCAATCTATGATTGCATCGGGGAGAAAACCCTTTCCCTATGCTTGCATTGATTGAAAAGAAAAACAACTGACAACTGTCAGTTCTCGCACACAACTGGGAGCCAAGCAAGCCGAACACCTAGCTTGACCTTTATTCACAAACCAAAACGTAATAAAATCATCATCACAGACCCCTGTTGAAAAAATCGTGAACACTATTTACAAACTTAATGGAATGTGTTAAATATCCTTTAACCTAAAACGCTGCACTGAAAAGATTCATGAGGGGTGGGTGGGAGGGGAAGGTCTGGCAATGGCGAATGGCCAAAAACCATCAGACCTGAAGACCACCCACACACTGGACTCCGTTCTCCCAGCTGTGTGTATGAAAAATATTTTCCGCCTTATTCGTTTTTCAGCCAGCGGAAAAACTCACTTCTTTGCTTTGATTTTCGCTAGCGGTGCAAGCAGAAGCGCAAACATAACAGCGCTTATTTCACCGAGAAACCGAGGTTGACGCAAGCACAAGCTCATGGATCAAAATTTTTCCTTTTTTTTTGTGCTTACGCTTATGCTTGTGTTAGCTTGCGTTGTGTGAAAACGAAACATAGCATAAGCACGTGTCTTCTTCCTCTTCATTCGCGGATACTAAGAGAAGATCAGCGCCGCGTGTTTGAGCCCGTACCACCAGGAGTTACAAAGGTGGATAATGACTTCTGTCATTTAGTGTGCAGTGATTTGGGATGCTGGTGTAGTTACAGAAACAAATTAATTTATAGAGAAAAACAGAAGGGCAGTGCGAACGCTATTTCCCACGAGGACACTCGAACCCTTCGCCCAAGAATACCGTGATGTTTAAACACGAAGACACACTATAAAAGGGGTGGCTTCACGCTCTGCTTTCGTTCGAATTCATTCAAGCATAACTGATTATCCAAGATGTTGATCAACAAACAACAACACAGAGACGGAAGCCCTAAAAGATATTTCTAGCGCGAGAAAAAGGGACTGGGCATTAAAAAAAGAACGACGGATAACATTTTATGACATGTTACGGACACATTGCCATAAGGAGCTTTTTTTATTGCACAAATTATCACAGAGCTCGGTTGCGTGCATGGTTGATTGATAAATCATTTGCGCCTTTATAGTGCGTTTCCGTGTTTAAAGACCCAGTAATACGGGCAACAAATTTGGTGCAACTTTTCGCGCAACAATGTTGCGTTGCAAGTTGAGATGGTTTGTTGCGCGTATTACCACCTTCTTGCGCAAAAAATTTTCATGTTGCAAAAATTAAAGTGACGTCTACTTTTTGCAACATAAAAATTTGTTGCGCAAGAAGGTGGTGATACGCGCAACAAACCATCTCAACTTGCAAGGCAACATTGTTGCCCGCAAGTTGCACGAAAATTGTTGCCCGTATTACTGGGCCTTAAGGACGTTCGCGCTAATTGTTTGTGCGCAACGTAACTGCGCAGGTAACGCGACTTTAATATGTCACGCATTACTTCGAGCATTAGTGAAGTTGAGGTTTGAAAACCTTTGCAGAAACCGTGGACGATAAGTCTTGCACAGCGTTGGATAAGAGAAGATCGTGATCAGTCAAAATTGATTAAAAATATTTAGGAAAGTCAAGTAGACTACTGCACGACTGATGTTCGCGTTGTTTTTCATTTGTATCAGTCGTGCACTAGTCTACTTGGCTTTCATAAATATTGTTCAAGCATTAGTTAAAATAACATGGCGACAAAAACGCCGGGGAAAAAATTCCAGGCCGGCAAAAGAATGGCACATTGATTTCCGAATCATCATGAAACGTTAAAGAGAAGTGGGCGGGAGGATGGAAAAAGCTCTTTAAAAGGTAGCTGCTGATCGAGTAGTGGCTGAAAGTTTGGAAAACTCGAGGACGAACCGTTGCGTAAATTTAATGGGGCTGTTTCTTTTTTTAATGTTTTTATTACCCTACGAACTTAAGTTCAAAATGAATGTATGTTTTTGAAGTTCTTATCCTTTACTTTCGTGAAAATAGAGCAGTAATTTCGTCCTCGTCGGCTTGAATAGTGCGGACCTGCGTGGAAAATACCAGCGATTAAATTTCACAAAAACCACACTCCAGAAGACGAGCATGACGGCAATGGAGAAATATTATACAAAACACTAACCAAATGAAGATGACGACTGCTTAAAACTTCGTTGCTGTGCTCGAGAAAGCTTTGTTTTGGGGTAAAAACCTTTCATCCCTTCAACGATCGATCCTCTCTTGGGTTCCAGTCCTTCCCCGACAGGTCACGCAAAAACGTGACAAACGAAGTTTTCCAAGAGCTTCGTAAAATCACATCGATTTTACTCCCTTGGATCATCGGCGACCCCTATTTTTTTAATCATGAATCACTTACTCTACTTACTGTCTACAAAATATGATAAAATGAAAAAAATCTCACCGTAAGAAGTTATCTTTTTTTTAAATTTTCTTTCCTCGTGCCATCGAATTCCGGCAGTGGTTGCAACGGATAGAGGTTACGGAAACGCTCGTCCAGGAT
>NC_090870.1:54617050-54622050 GCF_036669935.1 Montipora foliosa
TAACCAGTAAATAGCTGTTTCAATTCTCTCCCTAATATCCCACACCATTCCAAACAGTTGTCGAATTCTCTCCCTAATATCCCACACCTTTCCCTACTTTATATTTTTTTTTCGGTACTAGTTGCCACACAATTTAATCATGTCCGTTAAAAAAACTTGAAATAATCGCCAAATGATTACAATAAGGTGAAGTTATATTTTCAGTTGTCGTCGTCGTCGTCGTTCTTGCTTAAGCTTCCAATCATCCAGCACAGGAATAAAAGAACAAAGAAAAATTGGGAATGCGAACTAGAATGAAATAAACATAATCCAGTGGGTAGAATTTGGCCCTTGAGGGAATCTGTCTGAAAATTGAGGGAAGTTCTTTCCAGTTTCGAAAAAATTGTAAATGGTTTGAACCCAGTAGTCATACTATAATTGATCGCCGTCCGGGTAAGTGTAGGCCTGAGAAGTACTGTCTAGGACGACGTTGATTGACTGACGTTTCGACAACCTGAGTGGAAGTCATCTTCAGAGTAAAGTGCTTTGTGTAACGTCAGAAGATGGTATTAACACTCTGGCCCGGGTTGCCCAAAGCATGGTTAGCGTTAACCAGCGTTAAATGCCATGAGCACTTGTAGGTTTTGATACCTCTTAACCATCGGTTAGCGCCAACCAGGCTTCGAGCAACCGGCCGCTGGTCTTTGATGTGATTGGTCAACGAAGTTGGGACGTCACGACTTAGTTGACCAACTAACATTCATCAAGGTTGAAGCAAGTTCTATAAAGCTCTGGACGTAATTTTTTTGTGAAAAACCGCTGTCCAAGTTACTTTTCGTTTAAATAACGACGACTTTGATTAAGAATCCAAAAAGAAAAGCAAAGAGATTAGAATCAAAGGAAGTCCACAACCAGCTTGGTTGCCGTTCGGAGAGTATCCATATCACCTGAACATAGAGCTGTAATAATTTTTGGAAGTTTGTTTAATTGAACTGATTAATTTTGAAACATTTGCAGACTTGCTGAGCACGCCACCCCGGAAATTCTGCGCACACCCCTTCACGAACTGGCTCTCACTATCAAGCTTCTCAAACTTGGAGACATCGGAGAATTTTTGAACAAAGCAATCGAGTCTCCTCATTTGGACGCTGTAGCTGAATCTGTGGCGCTTTTGAAAGGTTCGTGCTTCCCGGAAGAGTTGGCGAATTTACTTTAAAGGCGATGACCAGCAGCACCAATACATTTCAATATCGTAAGACTATATTTACGAGATGCTTTAAGTTTATTGCGAGACCACTGGTGAATTTGACCCCCAATCTTCGAAAAAAAAACGGACATATCTCTGTCGTGGGTGAAGATAAAAAGGAAATCAGGGATGGCGCAGTGGTGAGAGCACTCGTCTCCCACCAAATATTATGTGGCCCGGGTTCGATTCCCACACTTGGCGTCATATGTGGGTTGAGTTTGTTGGTTCTCTATTGTGCACCGCGAGGTTTTTCTCTGGGTACTCCAGTTTTTCCCTCTCCTCAAAAACCAACATTAAGTTTGATTTGATTTGTGTTAATTGGTTAACTTCAATTTACAGTGCCCCCGATTAGTGCTCCAGTGCTAGAAGATTAGACACGTAATGTCTTTCGATTTAGCAAAATGATGCAAAAGTATTTTGATTCGAATAGATTTGATGCTAAGTTTCACCTTAATTCCGGCAACTCATATGATAGTCGTGGACCAACCGCATTCTATTTGATTAGTAGAATAAGTTGATTATTGTCATTGTGGTTTGTACAGATATGGAGGCTTTGGACAGAAACATGAATCTAACACCACTTGGGTATATCTTGGCCAAACTGCCAGTTGAACCGCGCCTTGGAAAGATGATCATCTTGGGATGCATTTTTCAGTGAGTGTTTTCTTGAAAAAGTTCTTGTTAAGCCGGCGAATACCACAAGTTTATGAAGGTCTGCAGGTTTTTAAATTGATCTTCGGTTTCTCGTTCGTTAGTTGCGGAGATACGATGTGCACCATAGCTGCCAGCACCAGTTTTCCTGAACCGTTCGAGACACCAACTGACCGAAAGAGACTGGGTTGGGTTCATAAGAAGTTCTCTAGGACACGTCATAGTGATCACATTGCGTTGTTAAGCGCATACCAAGCATGGGAGGATGCGAGGTAAATTGTGTTGTTAACGTTGTATCTCTCAAATGCAAGCTATGGTTGGCTAATTTAGCGAGCGGTATTGAACATTACGACCCGCTCAATTTGAAATTTTGATGCAACAGTTTTTATGAAAATCGACTTCCAGCCTATTCCATCAGGCTGTGGTGTTGTGCTCCGAGGTCATACATGGGTCGTGTTCAGGGGCCAAGCGCCTAGCCGCCAGCACAGCTCCTTCGGTCAGCTGCGTCCTTAGCAATTCAGTCTACGACTGAGAAAGGGCGATTAGCAGGTCAGATGTTAAGTTTTTCAAATTGTTTATGTGAAATAACTTGTGAAACTGTTCGAATCTTGCAAGCATTTTTTTCAAAAAGCCACTAAGCTTTATTCGTTTTTCAAAATTTAACGCATGCCAATCATTTTTGGAAACTAAACGTTCCTCTTGACTTCAAATAATTTCCTTTCCCGCGCGCCTTATTACCTCAGAGATATAATAAATATCTTGCTGACCTCGTTTCCTTGGTGCGTACTGTAAGTGACGGATCCTCCTTATATCCGTTAATTTATGGCCCGCGCGCTTCGCGTTTGAGCCATAAATCAACGAGAAAAAAACTCGGTCCGTAACTTACAGTACGGACCTTGAAATCGGTTACTAAGTGAAGGGATTTACGATGGCCGAGTCAGCACGGCACTTGTCTGTGCCCTATCTCATTATTTGCACCAATGAAACGCTCTTGCTTTTCTTTCAATTTTTAGCATTGATACGTAACGACTGGCACAGCTTACACAGTTATTTACACAGATCCATCTCAATTGACCCTTTTTAAAATCTCTTTATGGGTTGTTAAAAGTTGCTGATCAGGCCTGGGTTTCTCGAAGCATGGTTAGTGCTAACCAGCGTTAAATACCACGGAATCGTAAAGGTTTTAGTACCTCTTAACCAACGGTTAGCGCTAACTAGGCTTCGAGCAACCGGCCCTAGTGAGATTTAGAAAATTCATCTCGTTTTTCCAGTTGTCTTTTAATCAGAAAAAAAACGAAATCTGAATAAGAATTATCATCATCCAGAAGGGTTTAAGCAAGGAGTAGGGATCGTTGAACTTTTCAACCATCCTAAATCTATTCGTTTCTAGGTGTAGCTATACTTCAATCACTTGGAGGTCACCCTTTCGTATTGGTAAAAATGGTATTGCCCAATCCCTGTAATCTGATTAGCTTTCTTACTGACTATTTAAGTGGACAACGGAAAAGTCTTTGATTTGGAATTCAATATAACTAATTTGATACTAGTTTGAAGTGAAAAGTAGTGCAACCCTGTGTTCTTCTATTCGCTTTTCGCTATGCTCCTCTTATACGCAGTTGACTCGGGTCGCCATCCCGGTTGGCCCACCTAGACGAAAGCAACTTTGTAAGGGAAACTGGTTTATTAAAACCATGTGTGCTTGACCAAAAACAAGTGTTAGTGTTTTCAGTGTGCGTGAGATGGGTTGTTTTTACCTGATTCGGGAACGCGATCAGTTTAGGACCTTTAAACCGGAAATGGCCCACAGCAGGAAAAGTGATCAGAGGATAGGCTACCTGTAGCCTGTTGTCGTTAAGTAGGCACAAGAGAAAATGAGGGGACAGAGACGGAGGCTCAAGGCGTTGGCCGGGATATGTTATGTCCACGAAAGTTATTTTTAGACGAGCGGAAGTCTTTGTTCTAGGGGAAGTCTGTCTTCCGAGACGTCCGCATGCAGTCTTGCTTCGCTCTCAGGTTCTTAGTGAAGAGAGGAAATGATGGCGCACGTGGAAGGCTTATGAATATATATTTTCTTTCAAACATCGGACCGAGGTTGGCCTGCATGCGGACGTCTCGGAAGACTTCCGCTCGTCTAAAAATAACTTTCGTGGACATGACATATCCCAA
The DNA here is from genome assembly GCF_036669935.1 of Montipora foliosa. Classification (NCBI taxonomy): domain Eukaryota; kingdom Metazoa; phylum Cnidaria; class Anthozoa; order Scleractinia; family Acroporidae; genus Montipora; species Montipora foliosa. The sequence goes on from NC_090870.1 coordinate 54,621,093, forward strand.
GGGCTGGACCGGGAGCCTCCTTCTCTGTCCCCTCATTTTCTCTTGGTAGGCAACAGTTGGTTCAGTTGGTGTAACCTCTGTCTCTCTAAAGTTTACTTCTATCCTTAGCTCCTTGAGCAAAAGCGGTGCAACGCTCTCACCCAAAAAATACACGATTAACTTGTCAAATTTGTTTATTGCCTATTCAGGTCGGAGGAGAATGAGTCTGCAGAGATTTACTTTTGTGAAAATCATCAGTTAAATTTATCAACTCTGCGCATGACATCTGAGGCTAAGGTATGATAACACTGCGGCTGCTGCCACTGTAATACTGAGTCATTTACGAGGGTCAGAACGAGGCTATTTTAATAACTATCGGGGATGAAAGGACAGAAACTATGGGCCTAGAGCTTGTAAAGAGCAGCGTTATATCTTGTTCTCGATTGTGCACAATATCAGAGCGTGGTTGGTATCTTATTAAATATGTTGGCAATTTTAATTACCGGTTCTAACGTCAAGACAGACTGTAATTTAAGAAGTCACTCCGCTCCTGCCATCGTTTTAATTTACCCAAAAATGACCAGCAGCCCATAATGGTGGTCACAAACAACAGAGCAGAACAAGGAAAAGATTTTTCCATGGCAAAAAAATTATCTCAAATCTAAGGAACAATGAAGACAAACATGAATTATGAATTTTGTATTTTTATTGCGCACATTTCCGGTTTTAGTCGTCCACGGTTATCTCTTTTTTGTGACGCACGTTTTCTATTGTACAGCGGTTAGCTTTTGTGAAAAAGACTCGGCGTTGCAGATTCTGATGCTATTCATTGTTTTTCTTGTAGCTCCAGCTAAAAGATCTGCTTTGCATTGCCGGGTTTCCTGATGGTAAGTATTAATTTTATTCTCTTTGAATCTGATCCCATTTTGTCAACTTAAGTTACACGGGTGTCACGGAAAGCTAAGACTGTTCCTAGTCC
>NC_090870.1:54627050-54647050 GCF_036669935.1 Montipora foliosa
GGCTAGTGAGTCTAATTAGCACATAAACAAAAGAATGTTTTTTTGGCCGCCATTTATGCATTCGGTCTATTAAATAGGAAAACTCCAGTTAAAATAAGGAGGTGTCCTTTTGAAATCAAGGCTTAAAACTTTGGTTACTTAGTGTTTAGTTAACATATTTTTGAAATCCGAAGAAAAATACAAATTGATTTTTTTTTTTCACACTGGTGCTTTAAATCCAAACGCTGTCTGCGGTTGATACGATATTAAATGGATTTTTCCCTTAATTTTCCCCCTTGATTTATGGCTTCGAGTGCTTTTCTTTGACCAACCTCGTTTGCAGGGCCTCTCTTCTTCCCGTCCCCTGTCCCCCGTCCCCTGTCAAGAAAGAGACCTAGGTCTCAAAATGATAAAAATACCAAACAAAAATTAATTTATAAGAGGGGCTAGTTTGTGCCACTTTTTACTCCACTTAAACAAGAGGACCTCTCCTTGACAGCTGTAATTGTCACGGCCAAGCGTGACCATGCCATGGTGTCTCGGAGTGAAGAAGAGAGGACGTTAGAAGTTAACATTAGAAGTTGACGTGATTCCCAGTCAGGTTTGAAGCAGTTCAAGTTGACCGTCGATTGAGCGTTATGTCATATTCCTCGATCTGTCCCTCATAGGTTGATGCACAGAGGAGGGCGCGGCGGTCCACCACCCAGGCGTGGCTACCAAGGCCCAAGACACTACCGAGGAAACAATCAAGGCGGTGGATTCCGTGGGGGACGCGGTGGAGGATTCCGAGGATTTCGCGGCTTTCGTGGAGGACGGTTTTAGAAACATTGTTGTTCATAGTTGACAGAGTGAAGCATGTTGAGACTTTGATCAAGAGCTTCGAGCTCTTCACAGCTTTGTGAAATAAGAGGAACACCAAATGAGCATAGTTCAATGCTCGTCATTTTAATTAATAATTGTTGCTCTTAAGAGAGTACACGACATACTCGGTTGCGCATCTATATCGCCTTCTTTAACACAGACGCGCTACGAAAACAATAAAACTTACCCATATCTTGCCTTGAATTTGCTAATCATCCAACATGGCGACGGGCGGTCGTAGCAAAAGGGTGACCGAGGATCTCAATTTTTTTGTTTGTTTTGAGATGTGAAACGTCTTATAACGAACGTGATTCCCAGACGGTCCGTTAACATACAGGTCTCTTCGAAAATTTCTCAAGTGTCCCACATCGCATCTTTTATGGCTCGTGCTGGCGCTAAAGGTGGCTTTTTCTGAAGGTAGAGTGGGATGACATATAAAAGTCCGCGTTTCAACCTGTATTGTTCGTCGTAACTGTGAGAAAACATGATGACACCCATCGGATACTCTATGAGCGCTTATCTCACACAAACAAAAAAACTCGGTTTCTTCAGTTTGGAAACACCTTAGTTTTCACACAGAACGGGTCTCTGGCCGTTTTCAGTGCTAGAATTCCCTCTGTAGTTCCGAACCCAAAACTGTTTAAAACGTGATACCTAGGAATTAATATTTTGCAACGAGGTTAACTGAAATAGCGTTTTTCTTTCTTCAAATGGCTGTTCGAATGTGAAAGAGGAGCGCGCCTCTAGTCTTGATTCATTCTTATTTTTAGTCCTTCCTTTTTTTATACCCTCCTCATCCCGCTTCTCTACACTCTAAGAACTTTTGCACTGTGCTTTGCTTTCGTTTAACTTATCTCACTGCGTTGAGAGGTTTTCTTCGCACGAAATGCGGATGAAAGAAAACAGAGGAGAGCGATGGTTTCATGCAGAATGGGACGCCTTAAATGCTTTGTTGTAAACGTGGTGGTTCACTTGTCTCTCTGGCCTCTCCTGCTAGCAGAGGTCTCTTTTCTCTAACAGTAATAAATATAATCTGAAAGCACAACAACTTACAAAAGGAAAAGAGCCCTGCCTGGTCACTATACACTTAATATGCGAAGGGTCTTGAAGGAAACAGTGTTGTTTTCCCTCGAGTTCTAATATTTGTCAAAATGCTAATGAAAGGGGCCTCTGGTAATAGAAGAACATCCACATCAAGAGTGGGGCTATGAAAAATTCATAATACAACTTTGCCCCGCACTTATATACTCACGACGACACACTCTTACATACCCAAGAAACAAAAACATTATGTGCATATATATTTGGCAATGCTGTACATTTCAGTGAAATTTCATACAATTCCCCATAATTGTTTAAGCTCTCTCATCGTAAAGTGAACAGCCATTCATGCATACTGTAGTGCATTGCGGACCTATGTTACCCAGAGAGCAATGCGTTACGAGTGTAATTGTGAGGACGTAAATAAAAACCACGAGTTGTGTTGTGTTTGACATGGTGTTTTATCTAGTTAATCGGGACTCAATCGCTACACATACAGCGATGTCTTCAAGCAAAAAATAAATCAAAATTATTCAACATGCAAATACAGTATCAATAACAGACAAGGGCTGACTTACCAAAAGAATGCTCACATACTGCCAGTCGTTTTCTTAACCAAGATTATGGAAACAACACTTTTTTCTCCTCCATGTATCACTTTGTCACAAGTGCTTACTTTCAACATGATTCCATTTTTAGCACGTACAGTAATTATTGATGCCATGAACAATTTTATGAAAGCAACGAATCCTAAGTTATGATTCCTCCCATTATTTTTCGCGGTACTCGAATCATACCACGTGATTCATGTGAATCATATTTGATTCCAGTGCCAGTTTTCCAAATGTGGATAAATCATCATGTGATTAGTGTTATGATTCTCCAGCCTTGGAAAATCATAAGCAACAATTCCGGTGCCCTGTTAAATCACCTTGTGAATTTAACAACATAATTCCAAAATTAAATTTCTTGAGTATTACATATTTATAACATAAGGGCAAAATTTTCTTGTCACTGTCGAGGCACATCGAAAAAAAGTTAGGAAAACAAAGTAAAAAAAGCTGCACTTGTTCTTCTGTCATAGGTCGTCCAGGCATCATGCAACCCGCTCATCAAAATTAAAAATCTTCTAAAGATATGCCAAAAGTTAAAGAATTTAGGGAGATCTCCAACAAAGAAATAAAAACGGTAGGTCACTGACTTAGTTTTTCAGATAATTTTCAAATACTGAAATTTAGAGGGCATTTTTGGGAACATTGCGTGTTGCCATGGTAATCGATATGACGTCATAAGGGCCCTTAAAGTATTACCCAACAATAGCGTTGCAAAGGTATTTATAGTTTGTCTACACGGTGAAATATCCTTCTTTGGTGTCTTTCATCGTTTCACGAACACTATAGAGACGAAAAACCAAACCAAACCAAATGTTCTAGCAGAGATGAGTTACTATATTTTCTTATTCATAGTGCTCTGGAGCGCCGCTTACGCTTTATCTACGCTCCACTATAATTCATCATAACCAGCAAAGCCAATACAAAGCAAAGAGGCATCACGGAAACGTTTTAACAGCTGTTATCATCGGAATCACGTTCCGAGGACAACGAAACAAGGCAACAAGTGTTTGAAATCTAATCAAGGCCAAGGTAAGATATCATTTGGGCTTTGCGAGAAACGAACGGTAGTTCGTTTTTTTCCCGAATTAAGAGTCTTGCAATTGCTATCCTTCAGTAGATGCTTATGATATAACTTTTGTCCTGTGTTTCCCAAATGCATAATCAGCGATTAAACAAATACCTTTACAATATGCCATTGAAACATTAACAGTGTGCATTTATGTTACCGACGTCCATAAGATGGTTAATTAATTCACACATATCGAGCTGCAAGTGACTTGATTACCTTAATCACACTCCGATAGCTCATTGCTTTGGATTTCATGTCTCAGCTGACAAAGAAGAAGCGATACCAATGCTTTTCCTTGTAAAGTACAGCGGGTTCTTTGTTTTGCCGTTACTAGAACATTTTGCAACCAACCCTTCCCCAAACAAGAAACAAGATTACCGAAAGTGTAACTCATGTAAGTAGAAGGACAGTATTTCTGTCGTTTTCTTTTACACGTGAAGAAACAGTGGAATTAGTGTTGAAATTGTCCCCAAAAGAGAAGCAAATCCGTACATTTAAATTTCATGGTTTAAGCTTCGAGCAACGCTTCTGTGGAGACGATGGTAATTAGGATGCATCTTTGCTGTCAAAGTTTTTAACAACCCTTGATAGTCTAAAAATCACTCAGGGTTAGAAATCACATGTACTTATTATCAACTTAAAGTATTGACATTTGATTTAGAAGAGTAAGTATGTTTCTGGTTTTAGAGGCAGTTAGAGAAGTTGGCTCTGTATTGTTTATGTTGTAGATGAAACTCGACTGCCGATGTCAATGCTTTTGTCATGCGTGAAAGCACAAGAATCCAAGCTTAGAAACGGAACAGAAAATACCAATCTGTTTTGGAACTAGGGGCTTAACTACAAAAGCTTTATGAGCAAAATTTATGTCAGCTTTGCCTCAAAACGAATGCATTTTCATCGTTGTCACAATGTTGACTAATCATGTGGACGGTTTCAGTGAGACGATTTTAGCCCAATAACTAATTCCTCGAAGGAGCAACATAGTAACGAGATGAAACGTAGTTTGGCAAAGACCTAAACCGAGCCGGAACACGAAAGTCGACGCGTACGAGGATTCCATCTCTTAAGAGTGACTAAAATATGTTATCAATCCTAACGGTTTTTCAAACACTTTGACGATGATGTTCGTAACATCAAAGGCACCCAGGGCGCAAATTAAGCCAAAAGCCTTCCAGAGATATTTCTAGGCTCCTTGTAATGTACAAATACTGTCTAAAGAGATGTTTTTTGTCACCTAGAACAATTTGGTCTGTTCGGAAATCTTGTGTCCGAAAATTTTAGGGAATGATATCTTCATTTCAGAAAATGCTAGCAGAACGTGGCCTTCTAAGATCTTCGCAGCGAACCATTTGCTCATCCGAAACTGCTAAGTGATCTTTTAATTTTAAGTGCTAAAAATTGCAAAAATAGCCCTTCCAAAAACGTAAGGGACTACTTTTCCGTGGTTGCAAAACTTTTAGGTGATGTTTTAGTAAAGAATTTCTCGTCTGCTGTTTGGCAACATGGAAGCGAAATTCTTAGAACAGTTTGACTCGCTCGAACACACATCTCAGCGAATATTATCGTTGGGCGCTGCCACTGTAACATCGTAACATGTCTTACAAATTAAAAATTGTCGTCATCTTTCTAAAAATGACGATTTACTTTCTACTCTCTCGACTATTTATCCAAAATACCAGTTACGCTGATTTACTTGCGGGCAGTGAAAATTACAGATATATTACAGCTTTCCAGGCGATTTAGTTTTAAGAAAGAGGAAATTTATGTACTCTTTGCACCCTCGGTGAAACACAGACACGCAAATGCGAGCAAAAGCGGTACTAAGTTGTGATATCGCTAATTCTTTTTCCGCAACGGGGAACTAGAACTGCTTGCGTGTAAATTGCTAGTATGACAGTGATTCAATGTAGAAATACCGTTTGATTTTTGAAACCATTCAAATCATCACTTCCGGAATTGGCGTTCTCCTTTAATTTGAAACATTTGCGTAAATGCTAATCGTAAGTGCAGGAGAACTGAATCTTTCACCAAGAAAGGTCAAGAAATGATCCGTCGTCTGAGTAATGGGTTTACAAACATTTTTCCCTAACACGCGAGACTGTGCAAAATCTGCGTTCGAAATCATCACCTCAGGCTAAAAAATGAATCCCACTTTATAATTGAATGGCAAGGATTCATGATAACTAGCAAAGTCAATACAAAGCAAAGAGGCATCAAGTTTGGTAGGTAGGTAGGTAGGTAGGTAGGTAGGTAGGTAGGTGGGTATTAATATATAAAACCCACTTACGTTTTTGATAAAATTTTTAACGGAATGCCTCGATTCCGCTAGATTTTCTTCATTCGGGAGTTGGAACCAAAGTATTACGCCGCTTTTTAAAAACCCTCTCTTCGGTTGAGAAGGTGTCAGATCTGTAGCACTATTGCGGAGATGATAATTAGTCAGATCAGCATTCCTGCTAACAAAAGAGTTCCTGAGGCTTGGCGCGAGGTCAGGATTTTAGTTTAAAGATTAGTTCGTTGACATCGTAAGAGAAAGAGAAGATTTGCATAAATGCGCGGAGTAGCTCAACTTAAACACTCCGGCAAATCGTTAATGTATTTAATAAGAACAACAATGGACCCAGGATTGAGTCCTGAGGCACTCCGCAGGTAAATTGATTCTTTGATAACGGTTGTCCATTGATAATGCATTGCTGCTGACTATTTGTCATCATTGTACGATTCGAACCACTTTAGCTCTATGCCTGAGATACCAAAAATGTTTGTCCATCTTATTTCTCGTGTATTGGATCAAATGCTTTTCTATCATCTAGAAAAATGACACAGTTCAATTTCCCATTTTCCATATTTCAAGCCACTGGCCTCACACATTTGGATAAGAGCCGTTGCCATGGAGTGCTTCGGACGGAATCCTTATTGAAATTCTTAAAAACTCTCCCAATGGGACTGTGAAGAATATTTTATTGCACGTTTTTTGTGATAGTCTCGATTTCTCATAAGGTCCTTAAAGGGAACCTCCACTAAAACAACAAAATAACTTTAAACCACAGAACATAATGTTTACAGTTGGAATTGCTCAATCTTTTTCCAATGAAAACGTTTGTATTCGAGAAAAATAAATTCCAAAAACGCTTATTTTGGCTTTCAAATTTCATGGGCGCCGCCATCTTGAATAATTGTGACGTAACTTGGTTGCCCTATTGTTCTGATACAAAGAGCGATTGTTCTGGAACAATAGGGCAACCAAGTTACGTCACAATTATTCAAGATGGCGGCGCCCGGGAAATTTGAAAACCAAAATAAGCGTTTTTGGAATTTATTTTTCTCGAATACAAACGCTTTCATTGGAAAAAGATTGAGCAATTCCAATTGTAAACATTATATTCTGTGGTTTAAAGCTATTTTGTTGTTTTAGTGGAGGTTCCCTTTAATCTGTGGTGTAATCCAGGTAACTGACTTGACTGTTAGTTGTGAAAAATAGGCGTAAATAACCATAACTGAATTTCCACTAGTAAATGATTGCCATTAATGTTATAACGAAAAAAGGGAACATAAAACTTATTTACCACTTTTCAAATCTCGGCTGTCTCGTAACCACACCTCCGCGTAAATATAACGAAATGCCAAGCGGCTAGAAAGATTTGTTCGTTGCCACGAGTGTTCGTTATATCGGGTTCTGTTCCATACGTGGCAGAATGAAATCGTTTGTTATACTGAGGCCTTCGTTATGTAGGGGTTCCATTGTACTCACCAGGGTACAACAGTGTACCTGTTTCATAACAGGGTTGAAGAGTTTGAAGGGAAGCTTAAGTGTACAAAAGTTTGGTATGTCCGATTCATTTGTCGTATTTATACTAGAGGACGTCTAAGACGTCCAGACGCATTCAACGTCTGGCCGTAAGTGCGACTAATATAAATACGGGACGCACTTAACTTCGACGGCTAGAAATCAAATTCACAATTTTATTCAAAAGACACTGAGATTTAATCACCAAAGAGACTGTGTGCACTTCATTGATAAGTGCGTCCCAGTTTAGTGCGTCTCGTCTTTATACTAGACGGCTTAGACGTCTCAGACGACTAAGACGTCTGTTAACTGCGTCATTTAGACGCACTTAACTTGAGACGTTTAATTCGTCTGACGTTTAGTGCATGCGTCCACCTTACTTCCCGTATTTATATTAGTCGTCTAAGACGTCTAAGATGTTTTAGAGAGTCCTCAAGTATAAATACGGCCATTGATGACTCTAAACAGTTTGGCAATTTCAGGAATGTTGCGGCAATTTTCAGCTATTGATTCGTCATTCTTTTAAAAGGCGCTTTGGATAAGTGTAAATGGAAACTTAAAGTATATCCCTAATCGTAGTAAATGTGCTTATTGAAGGTCCAGTTGAATTCAAGAACCATGGAATCAACCTCAAAATTGAGGGTAGTATTGGTGGCGTTAGAGTGGAGATCTAACCGTTGGAGGTTGTCAACGTTCAATAGAGAGTTGGCCATACAATTAGCTAAATGCCCTGAAGTGAAGGTCTCCGTTTTGGTCCCACGATGTGACCAGGAGGAAAGGAAAGCGGCTCATAACAACAAAGTGTCCCTAATCCAGGCAAAAGAAATGACCGGTTTTGAAGAGACCTATTGGCTTTCCTTTCCACCAGATGACCTTCAAATTGACTTTATTGTTGGACATGGAGTTGAACTGGGTCGTCACGCGCAAGTAATAAGAGACCATCGTCAATGTAAGTGGATTCAGTTCGTGCACACCGATCCAGAGGAGCTGGGGATGTTCAAGGATGACTCCGATGCCATTTCTAAGGCGGAAAGGCAGCATCAACTTGAAGTGGATCTCTGTGTAGAGGCTGATTGTGTTGTAGCAGTCGGGCCTAAGCTTGCAGAGGCTTATCGCTCTTATCTTAGCTTTTGTGAGAAGGACCAAGACGTGTTTGTCCTTACGCCAGGCATTTTCAGTGAGTTTTTCAACGTAGTACGGGGTAAGCAAGACGGAAGCAAGTGTAGAGTTTTAGCTTTTGGCCTTGGCGATCCCGAAGATTTCTCTCTGAAGGGATTTGATATTGTAGCTGGAGCTGTAGGTAAGCTCGATGATGCCATTTGCATCTTTGTTGGCGCACAAGACAGGCATCAAGATGAAGTAGCAGATCGTTTGAAGAAATTTAGCATTTCTCCAGAACGACTAAGAGTAAGGACTTTCATAAAAACCAGGGAACGATTGAAACAACAGTTGTCTGAGGTAAATATTGCTATCTTGCCATCGAGATCCGAAGGTTTTGGTCTCGCCGCGCTGGAAGCCTTGTCAGCAGGGCTACCCGTTCTTGTAAGTGACAACTCAGGATTCGGAAAAGCCCTTCAAGAGGTTCCGTTTGGTTCCCATTATGTAGTTTCTTCTGAAGATGCTGCATTGTGGGCTAAAAAAATCAAGGAGATTTGGGCCAAGAAGAGAGAAACACGGCTGAAAGAAGCTAAAGATTTGCGCGAGAACTACGGCAAGAAATACATTTGGGAAGAACAATGCAACGATCTTGTCGAGAGGATGAAGAAAGTCCTTGATGGTAGGTCTTTTTCCATTTTAGTGAAATCCATGTAAAAGTAATTTAGTACCGCACCCTGCGAAGATCAGAATCTTTTAGGTTATTTTAGCCTCCCACGCAGTCGCTTTTAGTGTAGTTGTATTTCACACCCTACCCACGAACGCCTGCCTAGCTGAAGACAACATTCCTTTATTATTATTAATTTGTTATTATAAAATAAGCTTCCAGCTTATATTGGGCTTCCTCGCTACATAATTGTCTGCGATCTAGGAATTCGTAAAAGCGAATATCGACACATTTTCATTTTACCAACTGGACATATATTAAGCTGTATGTTACAAAAAATAGGCCGACACAGACTCCCTTCTGTGGATTTTTGTTCGCGACTTGTAGGTTATTCTGCCTTCAAAGCTTAGCTCTGACTAGCATGCCTTAAAGTGATTTTTCTCTTTTATAAGATATAGTAGGACATTTTTTGAAAATGGTCCTCAGCAGTGGTTGATTTTGAATAAATCTCCATCTCTGCATAATTTTTTTTTTCAAGTTTTATTCACGACTGGATGAAATGTCGTGACAAATGTAATGTTAGAAAGGCATCATCAGTTCCATCGATATCCCTTTGGCAGACCTCTTGTCACCCAGTAAACCTAATTTACTCAGTTAGACATTATTATTATTATTATTATTATTATTATTATTATTATTATTATTATTATTATTTCCTCGTGAGTCTGTTTCTTTTGTTGTAATTCCCACGATCTGCTGGCGAACTTTTGATAATGTTCTCTCTGCCAAATGTTTGCCATATCTACGCGCATGAAGGCGTGTTTTTAAATTAGAGAGAGAAATTCCTGGAAAGCTTTCCTCCGAGGAATTTGTTCCTAGAAGTCTGATAGAATCGCCTTTGATAAAGGCCTCTCCTGTCACACGGTGGGTGCAAGATGCCAGGCAAGATGTGTAGTGTGACAGATTCAGTGTTAGGAACAATCACATATCAAACATGAATGGGAAAGGAATGTAATCAGGCGTTTGTGGGAGGGTGACCCGAAATCACTGACCCCTGGCCCATGGACCCATCAACGGACTGGGTCCACGGACTGCCTCACGGACCGGTCTACGGACTACCCCTACGGACCCCCTATACGGACCACCTTGAAACAACATAAAAAAACTAAAGATTTGACTTACCGGTTGTCTGGATAGACCACTCGTGTCGGCGAAATCTCAACCGTTACGCTCCGCAAATTTAACAGACTAATGCTCAGGTTCGGGAGTAAAGTCTATTAATCACACATTGCCCCTTCCTTCGCTGTGTGTTATATGTCAATCAATTCCCATTAAGCTTACTATATGTACCAAGTTCCTTCATCAATAGTTCTAGATTTTGATTAAAAGTGAATTAACTACAAAACTTATGTAGTGAGACTATGCTTCTTTCCTTTCCTCCGCCATTTTGTTCGGATCATTCTCGCGAGGGTTTGTGAACTCGCCCCAGGCTTCACGATCTCTCCGTTCCGAACAAACTGGCCGAAGGAACTTAGATATTACCGGTCTTCTTCGAAGCACTCCGGTCAACAGCGAAGGAAAAGGCAACACCTGTGCCTTGGTCTGATTTGCGGAGCGTAACGGCTGAGATTTTAGCGGCAGGAGTGGTCTATCCAGACAACCGGTATAAACAAATTTTCAGTTGTTGTTTATTTTTCTTTATATATTTTTAATTCTGTGTTGTTTTGGGGTGCTCCGTAGAGGGGGTCCGTAAGGGTAGTCCGTGGACCGGCCCGTAAGCCAGTCCCATGGACCCGGTCCGGACCTGGTCCGTAGGGGGGTCCACACTGCAACCGGAGCGTTTTCAAGACTCCAACTTTCGAAACCGTTTTCGAAAGTCTCCGTTTTCATCAGCTTTTTCGGGAGTTTTGTGTGGACGGCAGGTGAAAACGAATCAAAACTTATGGGTTTTCAAACGAAAACGAAATAGTGTGGTCGGGGCCTTAATCCATCTGTAAAGGGACCGAAACGTCTGTTATTTCTACATTCAGTCACTAAAGGTAACAGAAATGTTTCTACAGTCACTTTTCTCTTTACAGACACCTTTCGAGCACACTTCCCTAAAACCGGCTTTATTTGGTTTTATGAATGGCCAGCTGTAACTGATTCCATCATTTAAGTCATCTGAATTCTCGCTCTAGGTTGGTCAGATATCTCGCTCAACATGGGCAGCTGGTGCGGAGTCTACGAAAGAGATAATATCATAGTATTCAGTGATAAAATAATAGTCAGAGTGAACATCTTACCTTAGCAAACTCCCTAGCTTCAATCAAACTACCACGAAGCATGAGATACACAATCAATAATGATTACGGACAGTTGTAAAAACCGGATAAGTGGGTGTCGGATACTCATGACAAAGCCAAACAAGCAAAGTTGTATTATTAATTCTGTGGCCCTACATTATCAACAACAACAACAACAACAACAACTTTATTAGCTTGTTTAAGTGGAAAAAGAGATTTACAAATATATAGGGAACAGTAACTCAGACCTCAGAATAACTAAGAAGCTAATCTAGCTGAGCTTTTTTCAGAAGTTTATAATTTTGCAAATGATGAATCAAATTTCACCAGTGACAAATCTACCTGTACTGACATCAAGGGGAAAGAACCATGCCCATCTAAAAGCCTTTCACAGTCCTTTGACAACCGAAGGTTTGCTTATTATATAACCTTACTTACTGAAGTGTGGGTCATTAAGTTATGTGTCTGGATACCAACAATTGATTCATTTTAACACAGGAAGCTTGGTCTCATGGTTCTGATCACCTTTTTAAATGTGGTTTCTACCTGCTATGACAGAATGTAGTGTATTTAGACTTGTAAATTTGTCACGTTCTGTGTTGCTTTTGCAAAGGTACTTAGAGAAACATATTGGGCCGCTTATTTAAACGATGGTTGGCGGCTGCTTAACGAAACCGAGTCCCAAGTCATTTTCATTTTGGCCAATTCTAGTGTGTAGAGGATGTCCAATGTCAAAAGTAGTGTCGAGAAGGCACGAGCAAAAGAGAAAAGCTTTTGTGAACTTGAAGCAACTCACTTGGAGGAGGTTCTGGAGGTAAAATGATTGCCGTAAACCGCGGTCTAAGTTAGACTTAGTTTAAATAACCGGCCCACTATGTGCATGTATAGCACCATCTTGCCCGCTCGGGTAGCCAATCACAGCGCGCGATTTGGTTCATCTTGCCCGCTCACGGAGCTAGTCATATAATAAGGGAGACTACTGACTGAAGATTTTCCTTGGCATACGTCCGATAATTGAAAAAAGGGCAAAAAAAATTTAAATGAAAAGAAAAAAACTGTAACTACAGCAAGGAAAGGTTACGTTTATACAAACGCTGGCCGTGTAGCACTTATATTTTAAACAGAGTTAACTGAATAGAGGGTAATGTGAAGTGCTAGATTTCTATCCCATATGAACCATGTGAGCGTTCATATGGGATAGAAATCTAGCACTTCACATTACCCTCTATTCAGTTAACTCTGTTTAAAATATAAGTGCTAAAAAACTGATTCGTTATTTTTTAACACTAGTTCTTTGATTGATCGAAACTACCACAATTTTTAGTTTGTTTCCTTGAAAAGGATATCGAAGAGCCATCTTAAGTTATCGAAAATTAATGTGGCGCTGAACCTACAGTATAGATTTGTTTCAAACTTTGCAAGAAGATGAATCTTAATATGCGAATTCCAATTCAATGATTAAAAATGGGGATCACGTAACTCATTTTTGACTTACAGCGGAACATAAAGCTAAAATTAGAGGTGACTTAAGAGGCTATGTTGTTGCTATGGTAACCTATTATGTCACAAAAGAAAAGATCAAAACTTGTTTAACAATAATTGGGCATTGTTTCCCTTTCAAGGAAAGAAACCAAAGATTAATGACTATAAGAAATGTTGGACACTGACTTATTTGAACGTCAAACGACGTTCTCAAAAAACTTGGTAAAGACGTTTCGACCGAAAACCTTCGGTCATCCTCGGTTTGAATTTGACAAAAAAGCGACAGCTTCTTTCAACGGTTCATATTTGCGTATGTACGTGACTACAAGCCTGAGTACACGTGATCTCTGCGCGAGACGAAGAACATTATGCAAGTGAAACATAAATGTCAGGAATTTCTATATGTTCATTCCCCGCATTCTGAGCAATTTCCACGGCCGCCCACTCTCCACGATGGTGGTATAGGTACGTCGATGACAGCCACGTTTGTCTGCCAAAGGAGTACGTGCAGGATTTCCATGCCCACCTCAACTCTATTAACCCACACATACAATTTACTAGTGAGGTTGAAAGCGACAACGGTTTCTCCTTTTTAGACACTACAGCAGTTAGAGCGAACGGTCGCATACAGGTCAACGTGTACCGAAAGCCGACACACACTGATAAATATCTTGATTTCTACTCTCATCATCCAGCTCAACACAAAAGATCAGTAGTTAATACACTCCTTGATAGAGTGGAGAAAATCCCATCAACAAATAGAGGGAAACGCAAAGAAAAGCAACATGTTATGAAAGTCTTGATGAACAACAACTATCCCTTGCAATTTATCAAGAAGTGTGACTCCGCACGCAAAGCCAGGCATCGCGACTCCAACACTAACAACACTACAAATGAAGTAACAACACTATTTGTTGTCCTACCCTACGTGAAAAACGTAACAGAAAGAGTGTCGCGAGTGCTACGCAACAACGGATTCAAAGTTGGTTTTAAACCACTCAGCACTTTAGGCACAATCTTTTCAAGACCAAAGGACAAACCAACCCTGTTTCAGTCTCGATGTATTGTATACAAAGTAAACTGCCTTGATTGCGATTTCGCATATTATGGCCAAACGGCTAGAGCTCTTGCCAGAAGGCTTAGTGAACATAGAAGAGCTGTCCGTGTTTGCGACGGCAATTCTAAAATTGCGCAACACGCAAACCAATTTGGCCATAATATGGACTTTGACCACGCCACTATAGTTGACAAGGCAGTTGACTATCACAAGAGACGTTTCCTGGAGGCTTGACATTCAAAGAGAGACCAGAATGCGGGGAATGGACATATAGAAATTCCTGACATTTATGTTTCACTTGCATAATGCTCTTCGTCTCGCGAAGAGATCACGTGTACTCAGGCTTGTAGTCACGCACATACGCAAATATGAACCGTTGAAAAAAGCTGTCGCTTTTTTGTCAAATTCAAACAGAGGACGACCAAAGGTTTTCGGTCGAAACGTCTTTACCAAGTTTTTTGAGAACGTCGTTTGACGTTCAAATAAGTCAGTGTCCAACATTTCTTATAGTCATTATACAAATTCCTGACTGCAATTTCAGCATATTTTGTTTAAACCAAAGATTGCTGTAATAAAAAAATAACGAAACCGTTTTGAGTCACCTTAATTGCAGACTTGTGTTCATTTAACACAAGTCAATATAAATTTAACAGATAGACTTGAGAATTATTCAATAGTTTAACCAGTGACTGCAAAAAAGGGAAATAGAAGGTCAGTAACGAAAGATGGCTTAGATACTTATCTCGTACTATGTTCTGTCTATAGGGTGTGGTATTTCTCCGTCCAACCAGCAGAACGATCAAAGGATAGATTCAAAAGAAAATGAACGTTCTAATGCAAAGCAAGCGAACAGTATGCACAGCAAAAATGAAGAATCACTACTGCACTCAGCCGCTAAGGTTCCAGACGTCATTACTACTAAGAAAATACTGTCTATTGAGCGTGACATTGATTCAAGAAACAGCAATGGAGCAACGCCATTGATGATTGCGGGTTATCATGGTAGATTAGATGCATTAAATGTCCTAATAGAAAAAGGGTCAGATCCTACTTTTAGAGACAATGATGGGTGGACAATCCTGCACTATGCTGCGCAAGACGGCCAAGACGCTACCATTGAGAAGATACTGTCTCTTGGAACTGACATTGATTCAAGAAGCAGCAACGGAGCAACGCCATTGATGATTGCAGCTTTTCATGGTAGATTAGATGAATTAAATGTCCTATTGGAAAGAAAATCAGATGCTACTTTGAAAGACAACAACGGGTGGACATTGCTACACCATGCTGCGCAAGGCGGTAATCATGTCATCATTGAGAAGATACTGTCTCTTGGACTTGCCATTGATTCAAGAAGCAGCAATAGAGCAACGCCATTGATGATTGCAGCTCGTAAGGGTAGATTAGATGCATTCAGTGTCCTAATAGAAAGAAGATCAGATCCTACTTTGAAAGACAACAACGGGGATACATTGCTACACCATGCTGCGCAAGGCGGTAATGAAGTCATCATTGAGAAGCTACTGTCTCTTGGACTTGACATTGATTCAAGAAGCAGCAATGGAGCAACGCCATTAATGATTGCAGCTCGTGAGGGTAGATTAGATGCATTCAGTGTCCTAGTAGAAAGAAGATCAGATCCTACATTGAAAGACAACAACGGGGATACATTGCTATACTATGCTGCACAAGGCGGTAATGATGTCATCATTGAGAAGCTACTGTCTCTTGGACTTGACATTGATTCAAGAAACAGCAGTGGAGGAACGCCATTGATGACTGCAGCTTTTGAGGGTAGATTAGATGCATTCAGTGTCCTAATAGGAAGAAAATCAGATCCTACTTTGAAAAACAACGACGGGGTTACATTGCTACACTGTGCTGCAGGAGGCGGTAATGTTGTCATCATTGAGAAGCTACTGTCTCTTGGACTTGACATTGATTCAAGAAGCAGCAATGGAGCAACGCCATTGATGATTGCTGCTCATGAGGGTAGATTAGATGCATTCAGTGTCCTAATAGGACGAAAATCAGATCCTACTTTAAAAAACAACGACGGGGTTACATTGCTACACTATGCTGCGCAAGGCGGTAATGTTGTCATCATTGAGAAGCTACTGTCTCTTGGACTTGACATTGATTCAAGAGACAGCGATGGAGCAACGCCATTGATGATTGCCGCTCGTGAGGGTAGATTAGATGCATTCAGTGTCCTAATAGGAAGAAAATCAGATCCTACTTTGAAAAACAACGACGGGCTTACATTGCTACACTATGCTGCACAAGGCGGTAATGTTGTCATCATTCAGAAGCTACTGTCTCTTGGACTTGACATTGATTCAAGAGACAGCGATGGAACAACGCCATTGATGATTGCCGCTCGTGAGGGTAGATTAGATGCATTCAGTGTCCTAATAGGAAGAAAATCAGATCCTACTTTGAAAAACAACGACGGGCTTACATTGCTACACTATGCTGCGCAAGGCGGTAATGTTGTCATCATTAAGAAGCTACTGTCTCTTGGACTTGACATTGATTCAAGAGACAGCGATGGAGCAACGCCATTGATGATTGCCGCTCGTGAGGGTAGATTAGATGCATTCAGTGTCCTAATAGGAAGAAAATCAGATCCTACTTTGAAAAACAACGACGGGCTTACATTGCTACACTATGCTGCGCAAGGCGGTAATGTTGTCATCATTGAGAAGCTATTGTCTCTTGGACTTGGCATTGATTCAAGAAACAGCATTGTAGGAACGCCATTGATGATTGCAGCTCTTTGTGGTAGATTAGATGCATTCAGTGTCCTAATAGGAAGAAAATCAGATCCTACTTTGAAAAACGACGGGGTTACATTGCTACACTGTGCTGCAGGAGGCGGTAATGTTGTCATCATTGAGAAGCTACTGTCTCTTGGACTTGACATTGATTCAAGAGACAGCGATGGAACAACGCCATTGATGATTGCAGCTTGTTATGGTAGATTAGATGCATTCAGTGTCCTAATAGAAAGAAAATCAGACACTACTTTGAAAGACAACAACGGGGATACATTGCTACATTATGCTGCACAAGGCGGTAATGATGTCATCATTGAGAAGCTACTGTCTCTTGGACTTGACATTGATTCAAGAAGCAGCAATGGAGCAACGCCATTGATGATTGCCGCTCAAGAGGGTAGATTAGATGCATTCAGTGTCCTAATAGGAAGGAAATCAGATCCTACTTTGAAAAACAACGACGGGTTTACATTGCTACACTATGCTGCAGAAGGTGGTAATGTTGTCATCATTGAGAAGCTACTGTCTCTTGGACTTGACATTGATTCAAGAGACAGCAATGGAGCAACGCCATTGATGATTGCAGCCTTTTTTGGTAGATTAGATGCATTCAGTGTCCTAATAGAAAGAAAATCAGATCCTACTTTGAAAAACAACGACGGGCTTACATTGCTACACTATGCTGCAAGAGGCGGTAATGTTGTCATCATTGAAAAGCTACTGTCTCTTGGACTTGACATTGATTCAAGAAGCAGCAATGGAGCAACGCCATTGATGATTGCCGCTCAAGAGGGTAGATTAGATGCATTCAGTGTCCTAATAGGAAGAAAATCAGATCCTACTTTGAAAAACAACGACGGGTTTACATTGCTACACTATGCTGCACAAGGTGGTAATGTTGTCATCATTGAGAAGCTACTGTCTCTTGGACTTGACATTGATTCAAGAGACAGCAATGGAGCAACGCCATTGATGACTGCAGCTTGTGAGGGTAGATTAGATGCATTCAGTGTCCTAATACGAAGAAAATCAGATCCTACTTTGAAAAACAACGACGGGGTTACATTGCTACACTGTGCTGCAAGAGGCGGTAATGTTGTCATCATTGAGAAGCTACTGTCTCTTGGACTTGACATTGATTCAAAAGACAGCAATGGAGCAACGCCATTGATGACTGCAGCTTGTGAGGGTAGATTAGATGCATTCAGTGTCGTAATACGAAGAAAATCAGATCCTACTTTGAAAAACAACGGCGGGGTTACATTGCTACACTATGCTGCAGGAGGCGGTAATGTTGTCATCATTGAGAAGCTACTGTCTCTTGGACTTGACATTGATTCAAGAAACAGCAGTGGAGGAACGCCATTGATGACTGCAGCTTGTGAGGGTAGATTAGATGCATTCAGTGTCCTAATAGGAAGAAAATCAGATCCTACTTTGAAAAACAACGACGGGGTTACATTGCTACACTATGCTGCAGGAGGCGGTAATGTTGTCATCATTGAGAAGCTACTGTCTCTTGGACTTGACATTGATTCAAGAAACAGCAGTGGAGCAACGCCATTGATGACTGCAGCTTTTAAGGGTAGATTAGATGCATTCAGTGTCCTAATAGGAAGAAAATCAGATCCTACTTTGAAAAACAACGACGGGGTTACATTGCTACACTATGCTGCAGGAGGCGGTAATGTTGTCATCATTGAGAAGCTACTGTCTCTTGGACTTGACATTGATTCAAGAAGCAGCAATGGAGCAACGCCATTGATGATTGCTGCTCGTGAGGGTAGATTAGATGCATTCAGTGTCCTAATACGAAGAAAATCAGATCCTACTTTGAAAAACAACGGCGGGGTTACATTGCTACACTATGCTGCAGGAGGCGGTAATGTTGTCATCATTGAGAAGCTACTGTCTCTTGGACTTGACATTGATTCAAGAGACAGCGATGGAGCAACGCCATTGATGATTGCAGCTTGGAAGGGTAGATTAGATGCATTCAGTTTCCTAATAGAAAGAAAATCAGATCCTACTTTGAAAAACAACAACGGGGATGCATTGCTATACTATGCTGCACAAGGCGGTAATGATGTCATCATTGAGAAGCTACTGTCTCTTGGACTTGACATTGATTCAAGAAGCAGCAATGGAGCAACGCCATTGATGATTGCCGCTCAAAAGGGTAGATTAGATGCATTCAGTGTCCTAATAGGAAGAAAATCAGATCCTACTTTGAAAAACAACGACGGGGTTACATTGCTACACTGTGCTGCAAGAGGCGGTAATGTTGTCATCATTGAGAAGCTACTGTCTCTTGGACTTGACATTGATTCAAGAAACAGCAGTGGAGAAACGCCATTGATGACTGCAGCTTGTGAGGGTAGATTAGATGCATTCAGTGTCCTAATACGAAGAAAATCAGATCCTACTTTGAAAAACAACGGCGGGGTTACATTGCTACACTATGCTGCAGGAGGCGGTAATGTTGTCATCATTGAGAAGCTACTGTCTCTTGGACTTGACATTGATTCAAGAAACAGCAGTGGAGCAACGCCATTGATGACTGCAGCTTTTAAGGGTAGATTAGATGCATTCAGTGTCCTAATAGGAAGAAAATCAGATCCTACTTTGAAAAACAACGACGGGGTTACATTGCTACACTATGCTGCAGGAGGCGGTAATGTTGTCATCATTGAGAAGCTACTGTCTCTTGGACTTGACATTGATTCAAGAGACAGCGATGGAGCAACGCCATTGATGATTGCAGCTTGTAAGGGTAGATTAGATGCATTCAGTTTCCTAATAGAAAGAAAATCAGATCCTACTTTAAAAAACAACAACGGGGATGCATTGCTATACTATGCTGCACAAGGCGGTAATGATGTCATCATTGAGAAGCTACTGTCTCTTGGACTTGACATTGATTCAAGAAGCAGCAATGGAGCAACGCCATTGATGATTGCAGCTTGTGAGGGTAGACAGACACTACTTTGAAAGACAACAACGGGGATACATTGCTACATTATGCTGCGCAAGGCGGTAATGATATCATCATTGACAAGCTACTGTCTCGTGGACTTGACATTGATTCAAGAGACAGCAATGGAGCAACGCCATTGATGATTGCCGCTCGTGAGGGTAGATTAGATGCATTCAGTGTCCTAATAGGAAGAAAATCAGATCCTACTTTGAAAAACAACGACGGGCTTACATTGCTACACTATGCTGCAGGAGGCGGTAATGTTGTCATCATTGAGAAGCTACTGTCTCTTGGACTTGACATTGA
>NC_090870.1:54654550-54677050 GCF_036669935.1 Montipora foliosa
CTCGAAACTTCAACATCTCCCCCCCTCCCCCCCCCCCCCTTTCCGGGAAACTCCGGACATTTGAACTTTTGAAGATTGCATCGTTCAAATTCCCGCCCCCTCGAGCCAAAAGGGTGTTCAAGTGTCCTACCCTATCGTCGGATTTGTCTGTCAAATGCCCCTCCTAAAGAAAAATCATCGTCGGCTTCTGTCGTCAATCAATCAATCAATCAATCAAAATATTTAACGTGGTCAGTACGCTTAGCTAATAGCTAGTTTACGGGTACGCCACGAAAGAAAAAAAGAAAAAGAAATTATAAGAGCCTTTTGAAGGTATATAAATTTAGATAAATTAAGATTAAGAAATAGCTCATGGCAGTCACTCTTGACGAGGTTGCTTCGCGTTCCGAAGACGAAAAGAGGATCCGTGTCACTGGGCAGAGAGCGCTGAAAAAGAAAAAAAATGTCCCGGCTTGCACAGTCTGGACAGAAGTTGAGTATATTTTCTTTGTTCTTCTCGGCTTTGCCCGTTCTTTATCATTACTGTACCTATTCCTCCTTTACAATAAATTCATTGTTCTTGTATCATATTGGTGTTTTATTAGTGATAGTTTAGAACATAAATAATTGTTTTCGGTAAGCAGTGTAGAAAATAAATGTATTTCTGTTCGTTGCGTTCTCATCATTGGTATTTTGGTTACGCACTGCGTAACACATTTGGGAGGGTTCTTTTTTCGGAGTGTTTTGTTTGTCGTATTATTTAAATACGCTTATCACCTATTCATCTTCACTTTAGGGCAGTTCAGTGCCTATCAGTTCGACCGTCAATTAGTTTTTTGTTTTCTCTCCTCTTTCAGGTTGCCAGATGTCCATTATCGTTGTCTGGTTTTGCATTGATTGCCTCTATTTCTTCCGATAATTTCACTAATTTTCGTCCTCAACCGTCGAGGACCAGCTTCGGAAAAGCCAGCAATGACATCTGTTTCACCTGTTGAAAGTCTGGCCATTGGAGAACCGAATGCCCTTCCACCAAGTCCTATTATCAGATCAATGTGTAAGCATCTCCCAGACAAATCCTCCGGCACTACTGAGCAGCAGTAAGTCCATATCGGAGCATGATGTTCGTGAGACTATTGAAGATATTTACGATTTCGGCCATGTTCTTATGGATAGTTTTGAATTTGAAAGTGCTACGTCTAGTATACCCATAGTTAAAGGTAGGCTCAGAGCCCATTACAATTTCTGGTCTCATACTTTAATTTAGAGGCCAATAATTTTATTCTTCGTGTCATTGATAAGGGTTATGCAATCGATATGCAATTCCTTTTATCAGTGTTCCTACCAAGGCCCTTTTCTGTAACAATACTTCTGCTTTGGCGCATGCTGATTTTGTAGGGAAAGCTGTACCTGTTTAAGCTGTAGGGAAAGCTGTTCAAGAGCTTCTTTTCCCGGGCTCCCAATGTGGTTAACCGTCTCTATTCAAAGTACTGGGAAAAAGAGGTTGATTTTGGACCTCCGTCATGTGAATAAGCACATTTGAAAGAAGAAATTCACGTTTGAGGACATAAGGAATGCATCCATTTTACCTTCCTACGGTTATTTTCATGTGTAAATTTGACCTTAAATCCGGTTATCACCATATTGATATTCTGGATGATCATCAGACCTTCCTATGTTTTTCGTGGGTTGTTAATGGGGTTAGGAAGTTTTTGCTTTTACAGTACTCCCTTTCGGGTTGTTCTCAGCCCCCTATAAGTTCTTGTTAGATTTTGGCGAATTAACGCAGTTAAGATCACGGTTTACCTTGATGACGATCTTGGTTCCGCTCGCGTTTTTGCTCGCTGTGAGGCTGCATCCAAGTTCGTAAAGTCTTCACTTCTGTCGTCTGGTGTCCTTCCCATTCCTTCCATTTCTCATAAGATGTGGAATGCATCTTGAGGAGGCCCGGAAGAGCTCCTCTTACGGAGAGCTCAAGGCTATTGCTTTGGGTTTGGAGTCCTTTTTGCACTTGGTTGAAGGGAACACTATATACATCTTATTCGATGGTTTAACATATAATACGCGCGGATATTTTGCGAGTTGCGTAGTATTTTTCCTAGCTCCGCATATGCGCATGGGCGAGGAAAAATACAAGCAATGAGCAAAATGTCCGCGAGTATTATATGTTAAACCATCGAATAAGATATTTATTATTCCACTACAAAAAGGTATTATTTTGCTTCAATTTTATTTGGTAAGAGTGTTTCTAAAAAAATGATATGCATCATCTGTCCTTCAGGGCCCGGTTCCTCGAAAGCCGATTAACTTAATCCAGGATTAGCGTAAACTTTTGTTTCACGTTTTCAACTTTTTGGTGAAAGTTTCTTTTGCTTAATTTTGTTTTTCAAGATTGATGTCTTCTCATGTAAAGTTCTGCCGAAAATCTGCGTTGATTAGCATTTGGGAGTAGAGAAATGAACTGCTTGGTTAATTTTTAATCTTAGATTAGCGTTAATCGGCTTTTGAGGAACTGGGCCATTATCTCCGACGTTTTCTGCTTGGGCAATTATTAAGGTGTCATTTTCAGATCGCTTAATTTCCAGTCAGGGGTTATTTTTCTAAGAATTCTCTGCTACGTATGGTCATTGTACCCAATCTTCCTTGTTTAGGGTTTGGAGTTGACTCGGTGTGTTTTTTGTGTGCGTTGCCTTGATATTCTTGTGATGCTTTGGCCACTTGGTATGATTTTATTTTGGGATGCACTTGGATCCCCTATTTATTGGACCACTTGGTGTAGCCTCGTTTTCTTCAGGAAGGAACACTTGGACACTTACGAGTTGGTTTATTGTTTTTTTGTTCTGGGACTACGGGGATCTATTTTTTTTTGTTTATTTTGTCGTTTTCTATTTGTTTTAGTCATCTTTAGTTTTTGCTGTTTTTCCTCGCCAGATATCCAGGCGGCAGCCCCTGAGAATTTGACACACAGTGTTGCAAGAAGCTTTTGTTCTCTGCATTGAATGCAAGAACTGATAATACCGTTGTTACTTATTGTAGACATTTTTGCAAGTTTAAGGCTTGGTGTTTACATCGTATTAGAGAGTCCTCGTTTCTCCCTAGGCCTGTTACACCCATTATTGTTTCCTTATACCTCATACGTCAATCATTTGCTCGACTCGTGGTTTAGTAGTTGGACTGTTCACAGCGCCCTTTATGCTATTAATTGGGTTCATAAATTAGCAGATTTTAAAGATTTGAACCCTTGTGACAAGTTTCTTGTTCAATCAATTGCTGAGGCGTCAAGTAGTATTCCCTGTAGGCCTGTTAGGAAGGCGGAGCCCATTACCCCGGAAATCACAGGCTTGATTTTGAAGCTTTACGGGCCGGGGCAGTAAAAATGTGCTTGATGTTAGGTTTGTCAGCATGTGTGTACTTGCCTTTGCGGGTTTTTTCCCGTATTTCTGAGCTTCTATCTATTTGGAGGTCTAACATTGTCACTGAAGACCGTTTTCAAAAGATTTTAGTCGAAGCCAGCAAGGCCGATAAGTACAGGGAGGGTTCCTGGGTAGAAATAGCCAAAACTTGAAATTTCACGTGCCCACATGCTTACCTTAAGGACGGTGCCTACTAATTCAAAGGTATTTTTGCGCGGTTTACTGACTATGCGGGAAAAGCAGATCTTAACAAGTGTTATTGAAATGCAAAAAGAAAATTGGGGGTAACCACGCATCTTTTAAAGAGAAAGTACAAAGCAATGTATGGGGTTCTTTTCCTAATTGAAGCTTAATTATCTCTGAAAAATGCGTGGTTACCCCCAATTTTCTTTTTGGATACCAAGAGCACTTGCTAAGTTCTGCTTTCTCCGCAGTTTTAAACCGCGGAAAAAATACCCTTGCGTTAGTAAGCACCACCAACAGGACAGTACGTGTAATAACAATACTGAATGTTCCAGATCGTCACTTGAAAGTTCATGGCAGATGGAAGTCCGACTCAGCTAAAGATGGATATGTTTGTGATAAAGTCGACTCGTGGCTCCTTGTGGCGTTGAATATAGACCGTATTCATAAATGGCGGCTAAGCTATTTTTGTTTCGTCTTTATGCTAATCATCCTAACTAGCCTCGTAAACACGAGCAAAATTCAAAAGACTTTTTTTCTCCAAAGTGAGGCTAGGTAGGATGATTAGCACAAAGACAAAAGAATAATTTCTTGACCGCCATTTATGAGTACGGTCTATAGCGTGCAGTTTTTTATCAGATATAAAGACACTGCACGTGACTTATGAATATTAATGAATTTCAGCCATTACAAACTTCTGGGCGGATACTTTTACCCATCCTTCTTCCAAACTTCTTCAACAAATTTTGTCAACCAAAAAATTCAAGGACTCTGCCGTCATGTTAACAATGTTCTTATCTAGACTTTGGATTTTGTACCGTTCCACGTCGAACCCTGCTTCTTCGTTAGCTGCTTGTTTGTTCAGCCTTGCATTTTGCCACTGTGCAAAAATAAAAGACCAATTTGTGTTGATTTTGGAAAGCATTTTTCCGACAAACCTTTTTCTTCATCGGCAGTTTTCAATTCTATGAACTTTCTCTTACGCAGCATTTTTAACCAACCTTCTTCAACCATCAACTGCAACAAAGAAAGGACTGAAGAAAAAAAAAACATGCTTTTAAAATTACCATACTGCTTATAAGGTCCACTTGTTTTTCTTGTATGCTAATATATTCCCCTCAAAATTTGAACCTTTGTTCGGACTCCCGAGGGACACGCTTTTTGTGGAATGTTTTTGAAACCGTTCGCAAAACTCCCAGCACGTGTTTTATTTGGTCTAAAAGCAAGAGGCGGAGCCGAGTGGATAAAACACTGCTGTTCGTCTTTTAAACATTACTTCATTGTTATTGTATCACATTGGTGTATTATTAGTGACAGTTTAGAACATAAATAAGTTATTTTCGGAACGGAGTTTAGAAAATAAGGCTTTTTAGAGACATCACTGCCAAGCCGGCCACTTCTGCTGGTGAGAACAGAACAGCCACAACACCGGGGACTCCATCCCCTACTCTATTCAAATAGTGTGTGGGTTCTTTAACGTCCCACAGGGAACTTATGAACATAGAAGATATTTGTGAGACGGGTACTACGGTTTCTAGTCCTTATCCGAGAAGACTTGAAAGTCTAACCATTTGCAGATGAAATTACAAAGACAGCAGCATTTTCTCCTCAGTTATTTTAAGATCCTAAGTGTTGATCCGGCCGGGGCTCGAACCCGCGACCTCCCGCATGGCAGCCCGATGCACCACTTGCGAAAAGTACTTCAATTTCTGAAAATGCTACTTAAAGCCAAATAGCCCATTCAAGTGCAAACTTAATAGTTCGTTGGACAGATTTTCACGTTTCGTTCACGCACAGGTTGATAAAATCTTCACTAACTTTTTTGTGATCAGCGTGTAGAACAGAGCATTGAAAACTACCTGGCGAAAAATGCTTAATTGAGCAATATAAAATTCGTGACGAAATAACTCAAACAGGTTTGCCTAGCAAATTGGGCCAGGTAGAGTATCAGGCCTTTGTCCAGTGCTCGGTTTTCGAAAGGGCTAAAAGTGACCAGTGAAATCGTTTCACATGAGGCATCTTTCTAGGCGCACAAGCATACATGATTGTCATTTTTGAATTACGTTTCAAGGAAGAATTTTTAAGAGTTTGAAGCAAATTCACAGAAAGCTGGATCATCAGTTAAACGAACGCCTAAAATTTGAAGTAATGTATTTGCATTTTCAGATAATTCTGTACACTCTCCCAACAACTCGATGGTCATTCAATGGAGAATACGTTTTATTTGTAACCTCGCATAATAGAGGAATAACTACTTAGAATCGATCAGACGAAAAACAATTCGATCCACCCTGTAGAAATCGACCGATCCCAGTGGTCTTTCCATAACAAAATGGGAACGATCTCTGCGTTCTAACGACCGGATTTTCACCTAAAATCAGGCTTAACCCTAACTCTAACCCCTCGCATACATAATCTCTTTTATCATATCGTCCGTGAAAACGCCTAAAGCCATTTGAACACTTGGGACGCTTGTCTTTAGGCACGTTCACTTGGAATAACAAGTTAAACATGGCTTCAAGGGCACGAAAAAGGTCTCGTGATTCCTTTAAGCCGCGCACCGTGCCATGTTAACAAATTATGTTACCGATGATCCACCCTCCTAAATTGCCGTTTCGCCAAACTTTACTCAGCTTCCAATTGCTTTCGTTTGATCATCGAATGTAAAATATACCAATTATGTGAAGTGTGACACCACACCTAGTCTGTTGCGGGTACAGTTGAGAAAGAGATATATATTATGTAATTACATAATTATGTAAGGAGAAGGATTAAAATGGGTAAACCTGCATGGTTTGATTCTTAGATCTCTGTCATACAGAGTCCCTCCTTTTACCAATTCTGCCGTTGCAGTAGCCGCTTCTTTACAAACTCCCTAAAAAAGAGCTCAAGCAAGGACCACGACGACGGCAACGTACGAGAATGCTGTCTAAAAATATTATTATTATTATTATTTCTCGTATTTGTAGTAATTTCGCAATTACTCCTAAGTCATTCCGCGTGTACAGCGTGGATCAACATTTCAGGAATAAGTGCGGCTGTTTGGAGTGAAAATCGAAAATTTATCGTCAGGTGCTCGTGTGCTCCACTTAACCATAAATTTGGTCATTTCAGGTGGTTGTCAGGAAGAGGACAGACGGGACACGTCCGAGAATAGGGAGCTTAAGGTAAGTACGCGCGTTTTGAGACGCGGACGGCAACCGGAAGTGAGCTGTTTTCCCTTTTAACTTGTCTGCACACAACCACATTTACATTTCTACGTATCTTCTCACCATTAATGATGATTGGTATAATATCTGGGAGACATCACTGTCCTAGCACGCGAAATGTTCTCTCCCGGTTGCCGTCCGCGTGTCAAAAACGCCCAGGCTTAAGCTCCCTGCGCGTACGCACGTGCGGGGATTACAAAGCTTTTGTTTCATGGCGTTCTCGTTGCCGTCGTCGTCGTCCTTGCGCAAGCCCCCTTCATAAGCCTCAGGACAGGAGGTCGATTAACCGGAGCCTAGTCATTTCCCACATCTCTACTTGAAGCTACCATTTTTCAAAAATCTTTTCCTCGACCCTCACAGCTTTTCTGCCAAGTATTGGTCTTCCGGCCAAACAATGCACAAATTACGCCAAATTACACTAGAAAGATGGACGACTTACATGAAAATCAAGAAATAACCAGGTCTAAGGAAACTGGCTACCATTGTTTATCCCTTGTCAGACGCTCGTGATCTCCTTCGTACGGTATTAGTAACAAAGGCAACAATTTCAGTGGAAAAAAAGGTTTCGTCACGGCTACGTCTTTATGTAGTAAGTCTGAACTAGTGTTTCGTTTTTTAACTTACTGTCGACATTAATTAACATGAGCACAAAGAGAATTGTTCATGTCGCTGCAAGCTCAGGTCTTCTCGGGCTTTGTTAATGATTGAAATGACTTCCGTTCCGCACATAGACATTCGTTATCCGTGACAATAGAGCATCAGTAGTCCCATTACACTGATCCCGTAGTAGCCTCAATTTGAGGAAAATATTTGAGCTCAGAAGCGCAGGTGTGGTTTGTGCTTGATCATAAATCTGCCGCAAAAAGAAAGAAAAAGATTAAAACTGAACCAAAAGTTGCTGATAGACGGACGATTCACTCGATATGTACACTTTAAAAGAGAAGACAAAAAAAGTAGAAAATCTTGAACCTATTGATTCTGGAACAATCGAAATAGGCCCTAAATTGCTCGTTTTAAGCAGATCTTACTCCATGTCGAACAGAATTGTCCAAGGTTTGAACCCAGGAATGACATAATTGAAGGAATTTGATCCTCTGCGTAAGTACTTTTATTTAGGACTGATATTTCAACAAGCTTGAGTGGAAGTCAACTTCAGAGTTAAGTAAAAAAATGAAATGAAATGAACTGAAAGTCAGGAAAATCACCACAGTCAAGTACTGTAAATCCTCCATTAAGCCCCCTGCTTGGAGGCTGTTTCAAGCACATTTGAGGGGGGAGGGGGGGGGGGCTTAAAAAAAAGGGGGCCTTATTAAATTCAGCGAAAGGCATTACCGGTAGAAAAAGAAAAAGGAAAGAAAGAAACTAGAGTTAGGGCCTGGCCAAAGGGGAAATATTTGGTCACCAAACATGCTGATGTTAAAGTGAGTGGCCAAACGGTTAAAACATGTTTGATATAACTCAGATCAAACTCCACAAGCAAAGAACTATGGGTCACACAAACGTAAACAACACGTGGATACAAGCAGCTGACACGCCACACATGTTTGATACGGCTGTCTGAACGAACAATACTTTGGCCATCAAACACGAGAACAAACGAAATGTTTTAAGTTGTTTGATCAAATGTTTGATGGCCTTTCAAATTTTATCAAACACGACCAAACGCGATCAAACACGGCCAAAACGGTAAAATGTTTAGTCACCAAATAATGTTTGATGTTTGTTTGTTATTTATTTGTTTGAGAAGGTTGACGTTTTGGCAGATATTCAGCTGATGTGGACCAATACCCACCAACCCACACATTTACAAAGGACAGCCACAACACCGGGAAATTCATCCCCTACTCTTCTCGAATAGTATGTGGGTTTTTTAACGTCCCACAGGAAACTAATGAACATAGAAGATATTTGTGAGACGAGGCCTAAGGTTTATAGTCCTTATCCGAGAAGACTTGAAAGTCTAACCATTTGCGGACTTTCTCCTCAGTTATTTAAAGACCCTGAGTGTTGGTCCGGCCGGAGTTGAACTCACGACCTCCTGCATGGCAGCCCGGTGCTCAACCAACTGAGCCACCGGTGCGCGTGGTATCCCTGTCACATGTATTTGTAATACGGCACTGCTTTTGGAAGTAATTGAGAAAATCGTCGTTTTGCTTCACTGTCCCAAGAAATTTTGTCCACGATTATATTTTGGAAAAATTGTATAAAATTACCTATAACATATTCACTTACTTGTCAAGAATTTCCCAGAATCGGATGATAGAAGCTTTATCCAAATGTCTTTTATTTCGACTGATCTAAAGTTGTCAGATGAAACGTATATTAACAAGGACAACTCTGCAACACCACACAAACGCCGCACAATTTTCAATATTTTGAAAAGAAACTGACGTACTGTTAGAATTTGCACATCCCATTTTTGAACATTTGGGTCCGTCTTCATCTCGTCATATTTTAGATAGAAACCCTTGACTGCAACACAACAAATTCAAAGTCAATCTCATTGAAAACAGAACTACACAAGCTGTTTCCTTTTGTTTGGAAATCGAATACATCATGGCAGACTAAGTAAACAAGCTTTGGGAAATAACAATGATAACAATCATATCAAAATAGTAAAAATAATGATTTAGATAACAACCCTACTTTTTGAGAAAATATCAACTGGTGAGGTGTATGGCCATCCTTTGAACTGCCATGCAGGCCCTTGGACAAAAACTGCTACAACACGACTCCTGTGGAAGCAAGCAAACACTTGCATTATTTCTGTGTACCTGGCTTGGTAAGTACCAGTAAGGCTAAGCAGAGGAAAAGGGAAGTGGAGAAACATTATGGCAGCTCTCCCAGCCATTAAAATGCAGCTCTACCCGAACCACGTGCACCGAAGCAATAACAATGATATTGTTCTTGGTGAACGTTGCATCATTTCTGCTTGCACATGAATAATGCTGCTGTATATTTTAGCATTGCAAAGTGGAAGAATGGCTGCATTCCAGGGAAGTACAGTGTGTAAAGTTAATCACTAACATACCAGTCATTGTGTTGAAGACGGGCTGGGTTGTCAATCACTCTGTATGGAACAGTCACTGTTGTTGGCGTGGCTCCAGGTGCAGCTTGGGCCTGGTGAATTTCCTTCCTTCGCTGAATAAGGACCTCATTCTCACGTCTCACACCCTGTGCCTTCTTCTCCTCAGAACTCACAAACCTTAACGAATGACAACAGTTGGTGAAAGTAGCATACAACAGGTAATTGCAGTGAGTGAAAGTAGCCTACAGCAGATGCTCTCAGTTTGAGTATTGTAAGAGCAGAATTGAGAGTTCTGTTAGCTGCTTCCTTAGGTGGGACCCTCACATGACTTCTGCTAGCCCACATAAATTTGAATGGTTTCCTCACAGGCAGTTGTTAAATGAATTTTTGTCCCTTGGACCTTCTAATCCAAAACAATTTCTAAAACTACATATTTTTTTTCCAAGTTAGCCACCTGTTTACACCAAAGTGGGTAAAGTTGAAAAGTCAGGAATCAAAGTGTTAAGACTATGACATCGCATAATACATATTTAGATGATGTTCAAGGATGTATTCAATGATTCAGATTTGGTCTGACCAAAATTGCACAGGCCTTGAAAAAGATTGAAAAGAAGAAGCTCTCTGGATTACTAAGAATGGGACCTTTCAGTATGAGGTCGTCACTCAATTATTAATACAATGAGGAAATAGTCTCACTTGAAATCCTGCAGAAGGTCCTGTGCATTGAACAGTGATATCAGTGAAGTTGCACCAGCAGGAATTATTATGATTGGTGTTCGAGATTCTGGAAGGAAACAAGCAATACCAAAATCTGGCACATAGACACTTTGAATCTCTACACAGCACACAATTCATAGATTTCCTCAGCAATCCATTGAGTTGATGCCAAAGTTAACTGCAGCACTCCCCACCCATATAAACGTTATAGAAAAATGAGGGAAAATATGGCTCACAGTTCCTGCATTCAATTAGTGACAAAAAAGTAACTTGTAACATAAATAATTATTAGTCTCACCTCGTTTCGCAGGCTTTTGTGGGACTAAAACAAAATAAAGAGTTAACACAATGAGATAGTTGTGTCATGTTATTTTTCCGATCTAGGCAGTAAATGCTGTACCATATTACAATGTATCACTGTTACTTTTTTAAGTGATTAAAATGTTGTAGTATACAACCTTTCTTAGATCTTCTATCATGAAGCACAATGCAAATGAAAAAAAAAACATAAAAAACCTTACACATCTGGGAAAAATATCTCTTCATTTCAATAAACTTTTAGTTTAATTTTGTTGGTTAAAATGTTTTGCACTACAAAAAAAAGAACAAAAAACAAAACAGTGGGCCTGGACACTTGATGCTAATGTTAAATTAGAACTTTGCAATATTCGAGACAGTTTTGTATCACATTAATTTATAATCTGTCTATCTTCATCCTGGGTTTGTGAATATGATGCACTAATGCTGCTCAGTTGTAAACATCAGAGGGCCCTTCAATAACTTGTCACACTTACGAGGTCTTGGAGACTTGTTAGGTTGTGTATGAGGAGAAGGACTAGGTAACACTCTTTTGGCAGGCTTTTGAACTCCTTCCTGGGAAAATAAAATGAAACAATTGTCAAATTTGTAACTCTCATTCATCCTCTTTAACATTTAGCAGTTGCTAAATATATAGACTGACCTGTAAAACATTTTGGATTCTGTAAATTCAAATGGAAGCTGAAGCTATATTTAATGTACTAGAGTTAGACACATTTCTTTTTAGTAGAATTTAATTGACCAGTGCTCTTGACATAAAGCAAAAGAGACAATAAATTAATTTTGTTACACACTACCTTCACAGATTCCAAACTAAGACCATGGTATGTTCCCATTGTGTCAATTTTGAATCCCTCAGTTTCTGTAGGGATCAAAAACATTGTTCATGGAGCATCAAGCACATAATTAATTTAACATAAACTCTCTTTGTAGTAACTGTTCTTTGGCAACACCCTCATTAGCTTGCATATGAGACCTACAATCTTGGACAAAATAAAATGGAACAGAAATGCCCCCTCTCCCCCAAATCAAGGATGAAGGTGCGTGAAGGCCAAAACGCGCCATTTTCCCATCACTGCTTTTGGGGGGAGGGGTGGTCTCAATGTTCCATTTAATTTGTCCAAGATTGTCTGCAGAGGCTATGACATCACAAATTCAAGATTTGGTCAATTAAGAGGTCATATCTCAACACATTAATCATCCGAAACCACTGGCCTCTGACGCAGTCACGCTCGTCGCTAGTGTTGCTATGTTGAGATACTACATGGAAGATATTTTAAGAGAAGCGGAGCGTATAAAAAAAGCCAAACCTAAAATGAAAATTTGCCAGTACGATCTAGAATAAGGGTATAACTCTACGTAGAATTGACGAAAAAATTGCCACCGAGAAAAAGAATACCCGAGGAAACAAAAGTAAGAGTTAGAGTTCTCAAGCCCACTACTGATCTTACTCTGGAAGCATTTCTGGGAGAGTTAATCGATAAAACTATAGGGTCTATGTAGGGTCGCATCGCTGAGATTAAACGAAGCAATGGCAAAAGACTCAAGCATTAAAGTAGCGCTTTTAAAGCTTTGTAGAGTACTTGAATGGTTTTACGTGACATTAAAACTTTTAAGGCACGATTCACGAGACTTTTTATACGATTAACGTCTGTTTTGAGACGCTTTTCAACGGTTAAGCACGGTTAACAAGCAATGGAAAAAAGAGTCAATCTGTTCTGTCACCTTTCTGGCCAGACGACAAAATTGTGAAAAATCGACAAAATTCGTTGCTGATAGCCTGCAAATCGTGCCCATCAACACTTTTGTGAACGTAAATCATGCTCTATTTTTCAGCGTGGAAAAATCAGAAGATAGATCAGGTAGATATCGCCAACAAATTTAAGGAAGTAAAAATGCAGTTCTTAAAATTCAACAAGTTTGCGTATTCGGTATGGTTAGCGCACGGATGCAAAGTCTAAAGCGTAGAATGTGGGTAGGTTGGATAGTTGGATGGGGTAGATAATCTGTGGTAGAAGGTTCGAATCCTCCTTACATGCAATTTCTTTCTTTTTCTTTTTTTTTTCCAATAGTTTTATTCCCTTTTTTGTTTGGAATTTATGTTAACGTGAAATGCCACTTGCATTTATTTTTTTTTCAGTGTCGCCTTGCTCAGTTTATTTTTTGAATGGGAGATGTGCTCTCGGATGATGTAACTTTTGAGCGAACGAGCGCAGATTTCGTGTCGTGATTACCCCATATACTACTGGTAACGCCAAGCAGGGGCTCTTAGACAATCTTAGACAAAATAAAATGGAACAGAAATGCCCCCTCTCCCCCAAATCAAGGATGAAGGTGCGTGAAGGCCAAAACGCGCCATTTTCCCATCACTGATTTTGGAGGGAGGGGTGGTCTCAATGTTCCATTTAATTTGTCCAAGATTGTAGCACCCACAAAAAGGCCTTGTGTTGAAGCAAATTTACCAAATAACTTACCACAACATTATTATTTGCTGTTACACAGTCACGATTTGGTTGGTAAAAGGTATATTACCTTCTTTCCCTCTAAATCTCTCCTGATCATATCTGTTGTATGGTACTGGGGTAGCTGGCTTTTTCTTGACTTCCTGTACAACAAACATGAATGACAAAGAAATAAAAATTATGAAAAGTTAATTGGTTGAAAAATGTCTACCACTGACAACACTAAAAAGAGAGACTGCCATCTTAAAACGTACTGGTGTATTAGCAAAAGGGTCTTGATTCTGTAAGTTCTTGACTTTTCCTTCCTCCTGAGCTTTTACTGATTGCAGTATGGCCAACACATTCTTTAGGAATTGCTGCAAAATAAAGCAGACATTATAGAATTTATTCTCAGAGTATCTCATCAAGTAACAAAATGGAACACACATGCATCATGCCCAAATAAACGTGGGAAAGAAATGGACTAGCTAAGATTACAAGATTGGCCAACTGTCTTTTACATGACAACATGCCACTGGTAGTTACACATCTCAGTATAAACAAGACGTTTGTTAAATCATTTAAAGTTTCTACTTTTCCTGACTGCTTACATCCATGCTCTCCTTTCATGTTTAACAAGGAGGTCCTGAGAAAGGACCTCCAGTTATCTGGACTAATCCCAGAGGACGCAAACAACCGCATTTTATGGAGAAGGGAAATGGCTATGCAATGTCAGACCCGCGGTTCAGTGGATAACTGACATCATAAAGGATAGTGAGTGAGTGAGTGAGTGAGTGAGTGGGTGTTTCCCTCACCTTTTTCTTCCTCTTTTCCTTTTTTTAAATTTTAGCACAATTAATTTCTAAGCAGCTCTACTTTTACCAGTCCTTTAACTTCAAAACTATGATGTTGAATGAGAGCACAAGTAAATGCAAACTTTCAAAAAGCGCTGGTCGGGGTTTTCTGGCACATAATTTTACTTTCCTGAGTCAATTTCATGCACATATTTGCCAATGATTAACACAAACCTTTCCAGAGCTCTGCAACACAGAGGTCCTTGTTCGCAAAGGCCGCTCACGACTCACTATGTCTCTTGTAACATCAACTTCTGCGTCTACAAAAAACCTTTGTTCCTAATAAAAATTTAAAACAATTACAGTACAGTATTTGGAGATATATATAATTAAGAAAGCTTCAATTCAAAACAATGCAAACAAGAAGAACAAAGGCAAGAGAGAAACTCAACTGCATAATAAATTATTAATATTATAATATTGTCATGTATTATTATCATCATTTTGGAGTTGACAAATTATTTGTCTCCTCCTTCCTCTTGAACTGATTTTTGGTACTTACCAAAGCCCCAGCTTCCAAATCGTCATCAACTTTAATCGTGGTCCTTTTTTTTGCAAGACGCTTAGCCTTGATGGCTGCAATCTTCTCAACTGACATGGCATCACTCAAAGACCTATAAAAGGTATTTGAGGGTAAACAAGCTTTCAAAACTAACAAAAGCTGCAAAATCACTTGATACATGATCATTGTCCACTGATCAGATGGTGTACAAGGTCGAGGAAAATTACACAAACTGGTCACTACATTCATAATTTGTGAGACATCTACAGTGTTATATTGATATTGGTATTAACCCTTTCACCCCTAAACCAACCATACTCAGTATTTTACTCTGTCTAATGCAGCAGTCAAAGTAAATCCTCCCCCCCCCCCCCCCCTTCCCCAACCCGGGCCATAGCAGCGAATTGCGGGGACTTAAACTTATTTTCACTCGACTTTGATCCCCCGGCAGGCTGGAAGAGCGCACAAATTCACGATCTTCACCTACGAGACCGGGGAGTAAGCGGGGACTTCACTATCCGTTGATCAGCAGTTTCTTTTTCGCGCCTCATGGTAATTTTGCATACATTAACTTTTTTTCTTGCGTTTCCATTGAGCTGTTTAGTCCTGTATATGTGCAAAACAAAATGCTTTGCAAAGTTTTTAGGTTACAATACACATCCAGAGAGTTTTGTTTCACAAAATTTCCCGTTCAAGGAAAGGTGATTTGTAAAGAGCATTAAATTATTATTTTGTTCCTTTCACGTTTTAGTACGTACTCACATGTTCCCGAAGGCAGGGACATTGGACCAAAAATATTTCCCTGGAGGGGGGACTACTTTCTCTGCTTCACAGACTGCAAATTCCAATTCCCCGCTATGACTTGGGTTGGGGATTTACTTTGACTGGTGCATAACGCCAGATGATTTTACTCCTCAATGGGGAACCTCCAGGAGTCAATGGGTCAAAGTCAACGATTTTACTCCTTTAAAAGAAAACTGTACCTGATTTGTTCAGTGGTAACAGTCCCCTCCTTGTGACCTTCAAGCCGAGCCTCCAACCTTTTCTATGAATCCATGAATTGAAACTGATGAGAAGTTGGTACACAAGGTAGAACAAGCATTGCATATAATTATCACTGTCAAATATAACATCTAAAAACATTCTGCGTCATTAACCAGTTGACAACTGGACTGGATGACCTAAAATTGGGTGTGCATCACTAAGATTCTTAAAAATTCCTCAGGAAACACAAAGGTGACACTTAAACTTCCTTGTTAAACAATTTGGTATCTTAACATTAAATAATAATTATTATAACTTTGAAAAAATATTTGACAAAATTTACCTTATCAAGCCGTAGCTGTTCTGTCTGCAAAAGATAAGCATACATGTATGAACATAGCTTAGCTTTGGTAACAAAACCAAACTGACTTAACTACCTTTCATGCTTCAACAAGTCACCAGAGGTAAAAGCAGTTTCCATCATTATTCTACTGACAGGCCACAGGCCAAGGAAACCCATTCACAGGCTATTGATTTCCACTGGTTTCTGCTCCTAAATATTGTGTTCACCCAACCATCACTTGGTGATGTAGTATGACTACCATACCAAGGTTTACAAAACAGTACCAACACTTGCTTTTAAATTCAAGAACTTTTTCATCATACTATATACACGTAGCGCGATACTCTGACCTCAACTCTTGGTTTCTTGAACTCCCCACCTCCTGAATCATCTCCAGCTCTTTTTGCTGTTTTTCCAAAAATGCAAATTATTCATGATAAGTAAACTACTCTATAATAATAATAATAATAATAATAATAATGGCTTTATTCAGCATTTCCACAAGGTGGCTCTTCATCTGCTAAAATATATCATCTAAAATAAAAATAAAGATAAAAAAAAAAAGTAAAAAAGTAATAAAAATACAATAATAAAAATAAATATATCTATTTACAGTGCTTAATAAAAACGTTAAGCTAAAAAATTATCTTTGACCTTTTTCATTAAAAACTTAAAAGTCATCTTAGAAAACTGGTTAAAATCAAGACAGTTCCTTACACATCCAGGTAAAATGTTAAAGCTTTTAGCAGCTTGGTCTTGATAAATATATGACACTAATGGGATTTCAAGCTGCATAGCTGCACTGACCTCAGCGTTCCATTGTGCATAAATTGCTTCAGTCGCAGGTAACCTGGCCATTCACGAGAATAAATCGCCTTATGAACTAGCTTTAACAACTGCCATTCGATATGTTCTTTAACTGGTAGCCAACTTAGCTTTATAATATCCTCCCTTTCAACAAATTTACCTACAACAAAGCTCGCGCATGCCGTTTGAATTCTTTGTAGGCGTTTAACAAGGTAATGTGGTAAATTATGATAGACAACACAATTGTAGTACAACTTGGAAAGTACTAGGGCCTGAACTAACTGCTTGCGAATATGAAATGGAAGAAAGTTCCTCAATTTCTTTAAGATTCCAAGAGTGCGATAGCAAGAAGCTGAAGTTTGCTTGACATTTTCTTCCCATTTTAGGTTGTGATCAATATGGGTCCCTAAAAGTTTTGCCGAAGATACACGTTCTAAGGATATACTTCCAACTCTTAAATCAATGTCAATGTTATTAAGTTCATGATAGGAAGAAAGTTTAGTGGAAGATAATAACATGTACTTCGTTTTGCTGGGATTTAAAGCCAGATTTGCTTCATTAGCCCAACATTGCAGTTTATCCAAATTACGTTGCACTGAAATAATGCAAGATGTTAGTTCAGCAGGCTTCGATGCTTGATATATGGTTGTGTCATCAGCATATTGATGGCAAGCACAATCGAGTTTCCCTTGGGGATCAGCAATATATATGTTGAAAATGAGAGGACCCATGATCGAACCTTGTGGGACTCCAAAGCTAATACTGACAGATTTTGAAATCCGGTCATCGATTTGAACAAACTGCTCTCTTCCACACAAGTAGTTGACTGTCCATTTAAGGTATGACTTTGAAAATCCGAGAACATTCATTTTCTCAAGCACAGACTTATACTTGACAGTGTCAAAAGCTTTCGAGAAGTCAGCTAAAACAAGCAGGGTGCATTCGCTCCGATTCATTGCTTTCAATATGTCATCACGTATGCTTAATAAAACAGATGTTGTAGAGTGGCCTTTCCTAAAGCCAGAAATATTGTCCTCAAGGAGATGGTGATTTTCCAAAAACTCAACAACTTGGTTGTGAACAAGCCTCTCGTAGATTTTAGACAAATCGGGCAATATAGAGATTGGTCGAAAATCATTGTTATCTTGAAGACTATCCACTTTTGGGATTGGAGTTATACGAGCTTGTTTCCATTTATCTGGAAAGTCACACAATGCAATAAATGAGTTAATTATGTGAGTTAAAGGGCTTGCAATATATTCAGCAATAGGCTTTAAAAATTTTGTTGGAATTAGGTCAGGACCTGTGGATGTGTCTGATCGTAGGTGCTTTAGCTCACGTAGGACCTCATGGAATGTAACAAGCCTCAAGGTAAAGCTGTCATTTCCTGTCAGAGACTCTTCGGGTTGTAGTGCATCCAAGAAGGCTATCAGGTCTTCTTTAGTATCAGATGTTTGGACACCAGTAGTCCTCGTGGCTGTACTTGCAAAGTGTTCATTTAGAGCATCTACATTGCACCTCAAGGGTGTAGGATTTGGGTGCAGAATACGGTAGATAACCTGCCACACCTCTTTAGGCTTTTTGGATGAGAGAGCTTTATTGATGAAATTTTGGCGAGCCTCACGTATTTTCTTCTTCAGGAGGTTTCGCACATCACGAAACTTTTGCCAGATGTCTTGTGCTTTAGTTGCGTGTGCTTCGAACCGAAGCTTGTCCCTCAGTAGCTGAGTCTGCCGTATTTCATCTTTTTGTAACCATGGAGCCGGAGGACGAGTTAGCCTAGTACGCTTTAGCGGCGCATGTCGTTCTATACACTGCAATATAAGGCCACTAAAAACGTCAAGTTTTTCATTGGGATCCTCCAGAGCATAAACAACACTCAATGGGAGATTAGCACAGTCTTCCACGTAAGACTCCTCATTGAACTGACGCTCATTACGAATGTATTTAAACCTTGGAGCAAAGCGCGTAACACGTATATCTATGCAAGCGTAAGGAGCATCATGGTCACTGATGGTTGAGCAAGGCAGGACATTAATGAATTTTACACGTTGCGGACAATTGGAAATGATATGGTCGATGAGTGTTTCACTTTGACGTGTCGTTCTAGTAGGTTTGTCCACATGTTGCGTTAAGTTAAAAATATACAAGAGATCAAGGAACTGTCTAGCCATAGGTGTGGGTTTTAACAGATCAATGTTAAAGTCACCCAGGAGAACCAACAGACCATTACACATAAGACGACAATTTTCATTAAAATAGTTTTCTGAACGCAAATTAGAAACAAAAACTCAATAACAATAGAACCAAATGCAAATTTCATTTAATTCAATAACAAAGTACGATTTGCGCGAGATGCACGAGATGCACGAGTGATTGGCATGGAAACGCCTTTACGCTATCGTTGATTGGTTATATTTCCTCATGTGAAATAGCTGTACGCCATTCTGATTTTCCACATGTGAAAATAAAGCATACAGATTTATACAAAATTATGAGCTTTACGGAATAAAATTCTCATGTTACGTGTAATAAACTAGCTGGAGTTTGGCCAGCTCAATGAGCTCTAAACTCGAGCCCACAATATTGTCACGTGATACTGGTCACATTGACATGGTGGACGTATGTACAGTCATATGGTGACCAAAACCAAAGCTGCACTATTACCACTCTATCTACTACCACTCCAAATCACAACATCCCAAAGTCTCATTTACCCTTTCCTATGTAAACAACTGATAACATGTGACCTTTTCAGTATTCATCTCCCAAGATGACCACAACA
The DNA here is from genome assembly GCF_036669935.1 of Montipora foliosa. NCBI lineage: Eukaryota > Metazoa > Cnidaria > Anthozoa > Scleractinia > Acroporidae > Montipora > Montipora foliosa. The sequence continues at coordinate 54,674,111 of NC_090870.1, forward strand.
TTTAGTGACAATATTTTCCCTTTATCAATCTGTATGCACCAAAGAAACTTTCTGATGGTTGTAGTACATGTACATATTCAATGCGCAAGGAGTCCTTGGTACTCTTTCATTGCTCAAGGGAACAGGTTGTAATTAACCTGAGCACACATGTATTACTTGGCTGTTGAACCTTATAGGATTTTTTACCTTGTGCTTGTGCTGCAGCTGAGCGCTGGTTAGGCATCTCCAGTGGAACACTCTTGTCAATGCTACTTGAAGTGTCTGTTGAAAACCGGGCAAATTGTAAGGTGTATTATCAAAACTAAATTTAAGAGGTAGCAATATTTAGGAATGGGTTGCATAATCTAGCCACTCTACAAAAATGCACTACTACTACTACTACTACTACTACTACTACTACTACTACTACTAATAATAATAATAATAATAATAATAATAATAATAATAATAAATCTTGACTTTCTGTGAAAAGAACAACCTGTGAGTAGATGGTACATTGTATTCAAACTTTGCAGGCATATCATTAACACTGCTTTGCCTCGGTCCCTGACCTGATAATGATGATGATAATAACAACAACAACAACAACAACAACAACAATAATAATGATGATGATAACAGAATGTCATGAAATTTATGTGCATGAACAATAGGTACCAAGCTGCAGTAACAGTCAGAGCCTAAATACTTTAATTAATTTACAAATATATATAATGGTTTAAGAATTTACCTGTCTCTCCATTGAGGTAGCTGAGTAATCCCTGAAAAGTAAATACATCATATACATTGAATTTGTGTGTTTATTGACAGGAATCTTCATTAAACTACGTCAACAATAAGGAGTGCATTGTAAAGTTAAGAGAAAAATAAATAACATTAAAAAAAATACATTACCGGTATAGATTTTTATCATTTTTTGAAGTTGAGAAATGCATGACTGTACCTTTCTGTCGGGTAACCTAACAACAGGAATCTTTGTACCCTGTAAATAGAGAACCAAAAATCACTTATTGGACAATGTCTACTGACAAGTCATTATTAAAGAACTATCAAAAACACCTTAGGAGACTAACTGATGACAGCACATCAAGAGAAACATCAGTATTTATAATAACATTGCCAGTGACTAGAAGTTTAAAGTTCAAACATTGAACTGCATGTGTCAATTCCAGGATTTCACCCTGGACCACATTGCTGGAGTGCACATTTTCTTTGGCAGCTCCTTCTCTGCACCACCCCGTATTTACTTTTTTTTAAAATATCTCTTTTTAACTCATTGATACTTGCCCATATATGGAAGTAGACGCTACAAATTCCCGGATAACAACAACAACAAAGGCGCGCAATGTAAAGTGGGTGACTAAGGTTCTTTAAGTTCAGCTATATGTATGCATATATAGGATCAAGCTATAATAAACTAGCTGATACAGCGTACATGTAGATATGTAGTATATTTCCTTCTGTCTACTATTATTGTTTATTTCCCGTTTCACATTTTCAAGGGGGCCTTCATCTCTGGTTCTCCCTTCACTGTCTCTGCTCTGCACATTACCTCCAGCCTCTGCAGTCACCCCACTCCAGGTGGATCAGTTTGCTCTTGAACTCAGCCACCACCCTAATCAGCTCAGATAGTTTCGTTTGTGTTGGAAGGCATAAGTCAGGGTTTCGGGTGGGCTATTTTCAACCTCGCAGGCTCAAATCAACTCTTAGAAACAAACCCTCTGCCTATTTTACATCCATGAGTCGTAGATTCTTATTTGGCGAACAAAGTATCCCTTGGCAAGGTAGCTAGCCCCTTTGATCATCCTCCCCTGCCCGGTCTTCACATCAATAGCTTTGGTGTAATCCGAAAGACAACGGTTAAGGAGCTCTTCAGCAGGTTGGGTTTACCATTTCACCCCCTCAAATGTGTGGGGCCTTCTTCTGTCATGGTTGTCCTGGCCATTGAACTGGACTCTAACCAACACGTTGCTAGACTTCCTGCTGAAACCTTGGAAGCAATGTGCGTGCTAGTCAGTGAGTGGCGTGCTAGTGCAGTGAGTGGTGCAACTGTCGCCAGTTAGAGTCTCTAATTGGCCACCTACAACATGCAGCCAAAATAGTTTGGCCCGGCAGGACTTTCTTGCATCGAATGATAGATTTGTTATGTTGCTTTCGAATGAGACCACCCTATCCACATTAACAGGAATTTTGCTTGGATCTCGAATGGTGGCATACGTTTTTGTCCTCCTGGAATGGGGTAAGCTTCTGGCTCTTCCCTGGCTTCGAACCGTCCTCTGACGTTGAGGTGATTTTGGATGCATCAGGGTCCCTCGGCTTTGGTGCCTTCTCCTCTGGCACATGGTTTTTTGGTTCTTGGGCAACCCCTCAGGTATCTCTTTCCATAGCCTACAAGGAACTTTTTCCAGTGGTGATAGCAGCACGGGTCTGAGGAGGTCTGTCGAAACTCTTAATTTTGAAAAACAAACTAAGATGTCCCTTTTTTAGCTTCCGTACATCTATGTTCCTTATTCTTTTGACTAATTTCCACCATAAATGTTCCCTGCTAGTGGAGGTCTCTTTTCTTTTTGCTTTCGCTGGGCTAACGAGTACAGGAAAAGAGACCTCTGAAAGGGTTAAAACTCAATTTGATCCAACCGCCGTCCACAACCTTGAACGGCACTCTTCACACCGCATACCCCATGATATGTTTGCTGATTGGACTTGAGCCCACTGTGTCCCGTGCCTTTCTTTACAGTATTTCTGTTGTTGTTAAGTGAGCCCACGCAACTTGTAGTATCACATGAGGATTTGGTCGCTAAGTAACCACCACGCATGCTCAGCACAATGAGTTTCGATCCACGGCAGCGGTCTCTTTTCCTGTACATGTACTTGTCAGCACAGTGAACACAAATGAAAAGAGATCTCTGCTAGCAGGGAACCATAAATCAAGGAAAGATG
>NC_090870.1:54684550-54687050 GCF_036669935.1 Montipora foliosa
GGGGCACTTTAAAGAATGTGCACCTATCACATCCAATTTATGTCCAACGTGCAGCGGTGAGCTTTAGAATAATTGCAAAATTTATACTATTCAGAAGATGCTTGTTCGCCTTAAGTCCAATCTTAAACGATCTTAAGTTTGCACATTCCTTGACATGATGCGGAAGAAGATTCCATGCCAAGGCAGCCCTGTCTTTAAAAGAAGACCTACCAATTTCAGATCTTGGTCTTGGCACTTCTAAATTTAGAGAATTCCTTAAGCTGTAATTTATTTTTACCTTAGAAATTAAAATGTTTAGATCCTCCGTATTTAAACTATGATAAGATTGATAGGTCAGAACCAGCAGTCTCTTAACATAATACAAAGAAATAGGATTCCATTGCCTCAATTTCTTGATCTCATCTGCTGAAGTGGTCATAGGTAGCTTACAAACAACCCTAATTGCTCTCATATGAATACGTTCAATATCCTCCATAAGTGACGGGGAAACAGAGCCCCAGACAACAATATTATATACTACACTAGGAATAATTGAGTTAAAATAAATAGATTCCAAGGTGGACTGAGGCAGGAATTTGATTCGTTTCAGAACAGCCAATTTCTTGTTAAATAAATTACAAACATTTCTAATATGATCCTGCTAAGATAACTTATTGTCAATAGTTAAGCCAAGACACTTAGCTGAAGACTTGAACTCGATGGTCTTGGTGCCGTATCTTAAAGCTGGCAGAGGACCTATAAAGATTGATCTAGATATTATCATTGCTTCAGTCTTTGATTCACGAGCAATTAGTCTTTTGGATGCGCTTAAATAAAGTTCCTTTCCTTTCCTTTCCTTTCCTTTCCTTTCCTTTCCTTCATCTGTAACCCGCACATCAAATATATGTACATATTCATTTATTTCACCAAGTCCTTTCACGGGAACACAGGAGCCTAAAAAAATTGATCTGCTCCCAACTGAGTACATTCATAGCTCAGTTGGTAAATCATTGCAGTGGCATCGCAGAGGTCATGACTTCGAAACCCGTCGAAGCTTCCTGAATTTTTCGGGTGTCTTTGAGAGACAATTGCTTGAATTGTTTAGTTAAGTGCGAATCACTTCTCCAGTTCGAACATGGAATCTATTTGTTAAGTAGAAAATGCATGCGCATTCGCAAAACAAGAAAAAAAAAAAAAGAGAAAATCATAGATTTGAACTGGTTGAATCCACGCTTGAACTGGACTCGAACTCATGCCTCATAATCTCATGACCGGGACTCCAGTTCAAAGAATTGAAAATTCACAGAACATGGTCGCACCCGCTCAGCCAATCGGTGCCCAGTTTTTGTGTGCTTTGTATCTAAACTGCCTTACATTATGTAAAGAGGCAGGGGCTTTGAAGCACAAGGAAATTGTGGGGTAAACTAACTACTCATTAGTAAACTCTGTATAGAACATCCTAATGGTTTCTTTTGTTTTCCTTTGTCGAAAAGCCTAATTAGGATGCTCTCGAGCATACTAAATGAGAAAATATAGCCTACTTATCAACTATAGGCTGCTTATTTAAACAAAAATAACTTGTAGTCATAACAATGACAATTTTGTTTGAAGTTTTTGCTTTACGTAACTTAAGAAAGAGACTAATAACCAAATTCGACTAAACAAGTTTTAGGAAGAATTAAAGGAAAGAGTGGTCTCGCCGTGCGGTGAATAACAAGAGGTGTGGTTGCTGATGATTCGCTAGATGTTGCCCCAAGCATTCGGTAATGTCTACGCTCTCAAAAGCAAGTAACTCTTGAGTGGCAAGGACAGCCCCAGTTTCCTCGAGCTCTTTATACTGGCTCATAGATGGAGCAAATGGGCAATCAAAACAACAAAGAATAAACAAAGCTCCAAAGAAAGAAAAGCACTGTTATTCGTAAAATTTTACCAACATTACGGCGACATCAAAAACAAAATAACAACGTGATTCCAAAATGTGAATGACACAATGAAAATACTCTCATAACTGGAATCTGCATAAAAGATGGTTTCTTCGCGGATATCACCATGTTCTAAGACAGTTAGACAATAAAAGCTCGTGTCCTGTGGGATATAGCGCCTCTCGCATTAGATAGAAGTGCCACTCTGGCTACGCCTTCGTGGCCTCCTATCCATGCTAGAGGCACTATATCCCATAGAACATTCGCGTTCATAGTCTAACCCTTACGTATATTCTCTGTCAAATAATAAAAAAATAACAATAGATGTCAGTGGATAACAACCGATCAATTAAAATCAGTCGAGCCCTTTCACATCAAGCGTAAAACAGTCGACTGGTTTAACTTATGGAAAGTGCAAGGTAACCGAGATTCCTGCCAGGGAGAAAAAGAGATCACGCGATGCTACATCGCAAATCATTCCGCTTCTGTGCAACGCTTAACCACATATAATACTGCTTTTAGATCAAGTGACAAGCCGCAACGACCGCAACCAGCGCTATTGCAGCCCTAAACGGCAACTTTGCAATTAGCCTCAGTTA
>NC_090870.1:54692050-54697050 GCF_036669935.1 Montipora foliosa
CCTATTTTATCCAACTGACTTTCTATTATTGAGCTCCATAAGGGTATATTTTGTTTAAGGATCTACTAAAACGCCATTCGCGTTACATGACTTTCGACGCCATTGCAGGCTAAGTTAATGATTCTACTGTGTCCACCAGAGAAATCTACGCATTTCCACTACCCTCTCGATCCTAAGAAAATACTCGCAGAAGGCTCTATCCACAAAGACACCACTTACCAGGGGAGTGACAGGCAAGACTTTTACCGACACGGAAAAAAAAAAAAAAAAAAACTAAAAAAAAAAAAAGAAAACAAACAAACTAAACGCAGACCTTGACTGGGTTTGCCCATAGGCAACCCAGTAAAAAGCTAAATATAACGCCTAGGGAATGTGAAGCCTCCCTACAGACCTCTTGGATCTTACAACAGGAGCGGTTACTAAATCACCATCTTTTCCTACTTCCTGTTCACTGCATGCAGAATATGCACAGAAATAATGGTCGCGAGAGTTGCCAACCAATATAAGTTCATTTTCTTGAATATTCTGCTCTATTTTCCCTCTTCAGGATCACTGCCATCGAGAGATGGCGTTGTGACAGACAATTTATTCACTACTGGTGAAATTCTTGGTATGAAAAAATTGCTCAGTTCGGAGGAAACAATTTGGAGCTTTGCAGGCACAGAAACTTCAGATGAAACATCCGCAGTGACGTCCTGTCACTCTTGGTCTAGTCAGCCAACGCCTTCAAGCTTTATGAAGTTGTCAGCTTGGAGCAAATTGGCAAACATCTGTTTGAACGTTAGTGGATGGAGAGCGACCCCTGACCGTTTCTGCAGTGTATTAGCAACTGAGGGGGAAATAAATATCAAAACAAACCATATTTGTAGCAAACAGCTTGCATGTAAGCTTACTCTTAATAACACTGATAATTGCTTCGTTGCTGTTATCTTTCTCGTGGAGGAATGGAATCGCAACAGTTATGGTGAACTTGTCGTTTATGACAAGGGTGAGATTCTGAAAGCTGTTCATCCGAAACCAGGAAGACTGGTTATCTTTCCTGCGAGGTTGGAACATATCATCAAGCCCCCAGCCATAGACTATTCAGGAAGGTTGTATGCCATGAAAGTTTACCTATCAGTTTTGGATAAAAGGAGGCAAATTCCACATGAATTGTCAAAGGATGACAATCATGTATTTCAACAAAAATTGTGGCCTAGTTTTAAACTTTTGTCCAAAGCTAATGATCTATCTAAAGAAGACGTTCAAGTAGACGTTAAAAAATTCATCACTAGGAATTTTACCACTAGGGATGGCCGTAGTATTGTCGTCTTTGATGATCTCATTCCAGTGAAAGATCTTAACGCTTTAATGCACACAGTCAGGAGCAGTGGGTATACTGATGATGCTGCTAGCAAAAACAGTGAAGACAACGTACAGTGGATCATGGCATTTGAAGTTGAGGAGTTTGTTCAGACTTTGATGTGGCAGCTTTTTAGCCAAATTGTAACAGCTGTCACAGGAAAGCAGGGCTATTACCCTTATGATATTGGGTGTAATAACATTCAGAGTTCAGACACACCTACCATTCACAGAGATTGTGCACCTCATGAAAATGAATTTACTCTTCTTGTTTACTTGAATGAAAACTGGACCAAGAACCATCATGGAGAAACAGTCTTCTTTACTGATATGGAAGGGAGTGAGGTCATCTTTGCTGTGCGTCCGAAGTATGGTCGTGTTACTATTTTCCATGGCACAATTCCACACAGTGCACGTCCTCCTCCCTTGACATTTGCTGGTAAGTTATTCAATAAATGTTTTTGGGTTTGGAAAGTATCGTAAAGTATCTAAACAAACCAGTGGACAGTGAAAGAAACCACGGGAACACATGAGCCCAACAATTTTCCCCTCTCGCAACTGAGTGGCTTCATTATAAGCTCAGTTGGTAGAGCAATGCACCGGCATTGCACCAGCATCACAGAGGTCATAGGTTCGAATCCCATTCGAAACTCCTGAAGCTTTCAGTTGTCTATAAGAGACAATTGCTTAAATTGTCCACGTAACTGTGAGGATCATTTCTCTCTGGGATCTTTTTGATGGTTATAAAACCCTGTAAACAAAACTTGTTTGAAAATATTACTTGCACAGTGAGCCTCAACCTTTCTTGTGTATGTTTGACTTGAATATTCTCTAGGTGCAAGGTTTAGTTTTGCTGTCAAAATGTCACCATCCAAAGAAATTGCTGACAAAAAGGCTCTTACTCTGGACCTTGATGTTTTGTATGAGCTTTTGGCGACACTACAAGGTGCTGAGGAAAGGAAATTAAGGAATATCATACGAGACATTAATGATGGCAAAGTCGATCAAGAAACAATCCAAAATATTTTGGCAGAGTATGAAAGAAGGTTACTATAATGATAGCAAGTCTACTATATTGGACAAAACTCTTGGGAAAACGTCCAACTTTAAACATCATTTGACATGCACTCACAAAGACTGCAGACTATTGGGTTGGAGGTTATGGATTAATGGCTCCCATCTGGAACAAAAACTAAGGTTTTGAAATAAAGTGGTTTGCTCAGTTGGTTGTGCATCAGACTTCTCTGCGGGAGGCCGCAGGATCAAAAACTCCGGCCAGACCAACTCTCAGGGTGTTAAGTAAATAAATGAGGAGAAAGTGTTTCCTTTGCCAGTTTGTACTCTCCATTCAATGTGGATAAGGACGATAAACCATAGTTCCCATGTCACAACACTTCAATGTTCATAACCCTGTGCCAATCCTGTGGAACATAAAACCATACAGAATTCGAAAAGAGTAGGACACAGACTTCCCAGTGTTGTGGTCTATCGTCTGTAGTATATCATGGTTGAGAGCATGAGTAAATGCTTGGTGATATTAGCTACACCTATCGAAGGAGACTCTGCTTGCAGGTTAAGCTACACCAAGCTGCTCTAAAATCCGAGGGTAAAGAAAGATGTGATGATGATCATGCTTTCTCAAAATCTGCTTGTTCAAAATCGACTTGGTGGTGATACCGTATTTACCCGTGTATAAGTCGACCTTTTGTGGTCTCAAAAGAAGCTCCAAAAATCGCCCTCGTCTTATACATGGGTCAAAGATTTCGAGACAAGTTTCAGCTAAGTAATTTATTCAAAATTAACATCATAATGTGGTCTTTGGGCATAACGAACGCAGTGGACGAAAGACTTCAAAATGAATGTACTTAAGCAATTCCAGTTGAAATGAAAAAGGATTTGTTTTACTTTAAATGTTGAAGATACTCACAAGCACAAATATGAGATAGACACTGGAAATTTTCGTTTTCCAAAGGCGGAAAGCTCTAAAAAACATTCTCGTTTCTTCAAATAAAACGCGATCCTTCAATGGCTTAGTAACCTGGCGCAATACCTCATGTTTGCGTGCAAGCATGATCGTCACTCGTGTTGCCTGAAAATGCTGGTTGGCATACATGCCAACTCTCCCGGATTATCCGGGAGTCTCCCGGATACGGAACGAATCTCCCGGTCTCCCGTACGGGTCATTAAATCTCCCGGATAAAAGCGACTCTGAACCTTTCACAGACGTTTCTCTATTCTAGACTCAAATTGCATCCCCAAGTTTAAAAAAGATCGATTTTTTCAAACTCGTTTCATTGTTTCTTAATGCATTTCTTCATCTCTGAGTCTCAAACACTAAACAAAATGACTTCCTTTAGCTATCATAGCCATATAACCGATTGTTTGATTGGATCTCCGATTCACCAATAAAAATTCTTGACATAAGTACCCTGTTTTCCCGCAAATTCACAATGGTGGCAGAACATTCTTGTATTCTGAAGGAGCTGCTGGGGGATGGGTAGGTGCGTTTAGGGGGGGGGGGGGAGGAGGGAGAGGAGGGGAGGGGGTAGGTTGATTGAGGGGGGAGGGGTGGGGAGACCGGATGGAAAAAATCTCCAGATTTTCGATCTCCATAGGTTGGCATCTCTGGGTTGGTAATGATTGTTTTTTATTCTTTATACAAACCTGGAAAACCTGGAGGATTTAAATGCTTTTGCAAACTTTGTATTGTGTGGTTTATGAGTTTTGTTTCGTTTGCCATGCGAGAAATTATAAGTCAAGCACCAATTAAACCTTGCACGTTTCGCATCGTTTTTGAAGTTATTTTCAAAGATTGACTCCTGCTTCTGTGATGTTGTGCTTATCCTCTAAAGCCCTTTATCCTTGAACAACGAAACAGGTTAGTTTGAGGTTTACATGTTCGATTTTCTGAGAACTTTTTCGAAATTCAAGGACAAAATGCCGGCACATACAACAACCGCTGAAGCACAAAACTATTAACCGCTCGAGGCCCTTAATTTTTTGTGAATCCACAGTTCCAGAAATCGAAGAATGCAAGATTAGTAATCCCATGAACATTTAGCAAAGAAATTAAGAAATTACTTTTTTTGCCATCAAAAATGGGGGGTCGACTTATACATGGGATCAACTTATACACGGGTAAATACGGTATGTCCTTGGCCTTGGGGACTGGGGCTCTATTGGAACAAGAATCCTGTACTTCTTTCCAGTCAAGAGTATCTATGGGCAAATTCAATAAAATTATTGAATATGGGTTATTGACCAAGCGTGAGGTGAAGATGGCTGGATATTGGCCGAGTTCTTTATTTTCCTGTTTATTCAAGGTTCATAAGCACGCAAAAAAAGAACAAGGCCAATATCCAGCCAACTTGACCGAACAAGCTTGGTCAATAATGGATTTATTATATGGGATAAAACACCAAACAATGATCTTTGATCTTGTGGGACCAAGCGAGAAATCCCAAGTGGGCGAGATAGCTCCATCTTGCCCCGCTCCGGTAGCCATTCACAGCCTGGGATTTGGTCATGGAGCTAGTCGTTAGCCCTACTAATGGAAATGGGCTCACACAAGGACAGAGAAAAACTCTGACCACACAAGGACAGAGAAAAACAATTCGCACCCTGGTGTGGACCCATTTCCATTAGCAGGGCTAATGCTC
>NC_090870.1:54712050-54724550 GCF_036669935.1 Montipora foliosa
ATTTTTTCCCTAGTATACCCTTGATCGATCAAATGTTCTTGTGAAGACAGTTGTTTTCTCGCCCTTCTCGTCTGCTCCGTTGTCAAGGCGACCAAGCGCAATGTGCGCTTGTGCTTACGCCAGTAATGGCTGACCGTTGAACGCAGTCGCAAAATCTGTCAACCAATGGAAAAGCGAAGCGCGCCTTCCCTCGAAATTTAGAAACAGAAATGGCGGCAAAGAACACTTCTTGTGGAACAGAGGTTCCTTCAATAGAAACTGAGAGAGAAGTTGCACCATTAGAAGCCCGGAAGAGGATGTCAGTATACCTTCTCTTTATTTTTACAAGCAGTGACCTGATTTTTTTTACTTGTACTGCTAATTAAAATCCAGGAATCATCTTTTAAAAGCGTTTTAAGGCTATAGCCATAATTATTATTATTAAAAGCTAGGCATCTTCCTTTTGAAACAGATCTAATTGTTCTGGAAAAGATTTCAAGCCTTCCTTGTTGACGGCAAATAGCTCAGACAGTGAATCGCAAATCGCTTCAAAGACTCAGAAAACTCCAACGTTTACAGGGAGACGGTCATCGCTGGCCTCAAGGTAATGTGCACAAACAGGGAAGACAATCTGTTCACAAACGTTGCTTTTATTTTTCAAATGTGCTAACCACAGGAACAAAAGACCCTTAGTTTCGACAGCCAATGAGGCTTATTTTACTTTGACTGGTGCATAAAACTAAACCCCTTTATCCTCAACAAAGTAAGGTTGCCTGGATCACAGGCAGCCCAAGCTCGGTGTACGATTTATAGACTTTGTATGGGAAAACATACTTTGAGCTTATAAATACTAAAATAAGCTGTAAATGGAGAAATAAAGTTCGCTTACCTCTACATACGGTTGTCCTCTTCTTTTCTGTGCAATCGGAGGGCAAACTTGTGTCCGTTTAGATGGGTTTGTGGCTTTCGAATTTTTGCGATGTCGTTAGTTGTCAATTCCCCTCATAAAGAGAAGAAAGGCTGGTGACTCGCGGCGATCTTGCCCCACAAATTGCTCTCGCATCACAAAGCAACGGTCCAAATTGCCATAAAAACACCACAGCTTTAAGGCCAGGTAAATTTCCTATCACATCAACTCAACTCCTGGAGCACACAGCGAGTTCTGGCGGATAACTATATGAGGGGAAATGACAACTAACCACATCGCAAAAATTCGAAAGCCACAAACCCGTCTAAAACGGACTCAAGTTTGCCCTCCGATTCCACAGAAAAGACGAGGACAACCGTATGTAGAGGTAACCAAACTTTATTTCTACATTTACAGCTTATTTTAGCATTTATAAGCTCAAAGTGTGTTTTCCCATACAAGGTCTAAAAATTGTACATCAAGCTTGGGCTGCCTGTGCCTGGATCGCCCAGGTACAAAAGTTGTTGGCAGATGTTGATTTTACTTTGTGAATGATTTCATGAGATTTAGTGTTTTGAATAACAGGTTTTCTTTGTGTTCATTTACTAGGAGTGGCTCCAAGTTAAGTCGGCCTTTCAAATCTCCTGTAAGTAACTAGTGTCTTCAGTTTACAGTACAAGTTGACATGTCACTGTCTACTGTTACTTTCAAGAATTCAGAAATCGAAAATTGTCGGTATTCAACAGTCAAAAAATGTAAATGCTTTGTTTATAGTGGAAGTGCACTTAGCTATCAAGCTAGGTCACAGGCACCCTACTTTTAACAATCTTGCCCGGGTTGCTTAAAGCATGGTTAGCGCTAACGGCGTTAAATACCATGGAAACCTATAGGTTTGATATCTCTTAACCAACGGTTAGCGCTAACCATGCTTTGAGCAACCGGCCCGTGAACTTAACAGAAACATGATTAATTAAGAACCCCAACTGGCAGGAGGCAATCAGTTGGCTATTTACAAAGCGTGGTAGAGTTGAATCCGGGACAACCAGAAACAAATCCAAACCAGTGGTTACAGTGGGATTTGAACCCGGGTCAAGTGCCCTTAAACCACTTGACCACCCCACCTCCTCAAAGGTAAAAAAAAGGTAAAGTCTGCATACCAGCCAAGTGGCCCATTAGGCCGGAGCTTATCCGGTTTCTGTGGCATGAAGCGACTAAGAGTATTTCTACTCCCCACCTGGATAGGATGCCAGTCCATTGCAGGGTTACGCCCGGCATTAAATTCGCAGGTACCGTATTTACCTGTGTATAATACGCACCACAATTTTGGACTGCATTTTTGAAAAAAAAGGTTCAAGCAGAAAACAGAGAAATTGTTCTTGCAAAACTAGCGTGAAAAAAATCCATTTCCTGGATAAGAAAACTTGTTCCGCTACTTACAACAGTAAAGTAAATAAGCCTAGACGTAAAGTGTTTAAAAACTGAAACCTTTATACAAACTCTAACTTGTTGTCAAAATCGAACAGTTCTCTCGCACAAGATTCATCATCGACAAGTTCATCTTTTTTGTCCATCCACAAGATTGTCTTGTGTATCATCAAGGTTTTTTTAGCACTCCATACTTGACAAAATATGACTCAATCATCTCTTAAGGATATTATGTCATGATGCACCAACGATCCACATAAAGCGATGATTTCTTCTGAGGGCATCTTTTGGTGGCCATTGATTCCATCCGCCATCCACCTCTTCCGAACCCTATCTTTACGTGGTTTATTAATTTTTTTAAAGAAACATTAAGGGGCTGCAGAACAGAGGTCAATCCGCCAAGAATTACTGCTAAATTGGTGTTTTCTCTGCAAATGCTGCTTTTATGCTTTCAGTCACACGAGCCTCAAAAGCATAAATAAGCAGGCTTCTTCTTCTTCTTCTTCTTCTTCTCCCCAGTGCACCACATGGACGGATTGCCTTCAGTGAAATTAACGAGTATAATTTATCAGACCGGAAGTGTAAACTCCAGTGAGTTTCGTGGCCATTTTGATGTTTCAATTAATTGCTCAGAAGTGAAGGCTATGTTGATCAGTTGTTCATTTAAACAGGAAGGTTAATTTATTAGTGAATCTAAATTTTTAAGCCTTACTTTTCAATCAAAAACCAATGTGTCTTTGTTTATATGTTCATGAGGGACACACGTCTAAAACAATGAATTCCATGTGTATTATACGCATCTCAATTTTCAGAGCTGTTTTAGTGGAAAATAAGTGCGTATTGTACACAGGTAAATACGATACCCATTTATGCACCTGTGGAGAGAGGCACCATGAGAGTAAGGTGTCTTGCCCAAGAACACAACACAATTTGTCCCCGGCCAGGGCCTGAACCCGGACCACTCGATCCAGAGTCAAGTGCCACCGCACCTCCCCCACCTCCTCAAACAGTTACACAAAATGTACTTAAGTTGGTTTTTAAGGGGTCTGGAAGTGTCATGTACTGGGTGTTAAGCAAAGAGCTGATGTCTTCCTTTCCAAGGCTTCTTCATATTAAAAGACTGATTTTGATGTATTAAAATTCAGTCCAAAACAAAAGGAATCATGTCGAGGCTCTAGGGAACAAATATAAGGATTTGTGTGAATTGATTCCCCAGAGCCTAGAGATGATGCCTTATTTTAATGTATAGAAAGTGGGGCTACACTGTATTTGGTCTTACTCAACCCACCAGATGTAATGATGCATACCATACACATGTATGCTTTTTTCATTTGCTTTTTCACTTGTCTTGGTTAATTAATTAACAAAGAGTCTCATCAAAGCATAATTGAGGTCACAGACTCACTCTCACTGTAGTATCTGATGCTTGGATGAAAGTTAATCATCCCTGAGATGTCATCTTTAGAGTTAGGACGGTGTCTTTTAATTCAAAGGTATAATTTTGTGGTTATGTGAATAAGTGGGAAAAGCAGATCTTAACAAGTGCTACTGAAATCCAAAAAGAAAATTGGGCATAACCACACATTTTTCAAAGATAATTAATTAATCAACAATATTTGTAAAAAGCTTTAAAATACAAAGCAATGTGTGGCATCGTTTAATATCTCTGGAAAATGCATGGTTACTGCTACTTTTCGCTTTGGATACCAAGAGTAAATACTAAGTTCTGCTTACTCCACATAATTTTAAACTGCGCAAAAATATCTCTGTATTAGTAAGCACCAACTGTAGGAAACTCGAGTATCTCGAGATGCACAGAACATAATTATGCGCAATAACAATAGTAGGCACCTTCCTTATTGTCAAGATCACAAACAACACACTTCTACACCACCTTCTGTCAAGGTCCATCATTCTTGGGTTCAGTGCATTAGTAAATTAGTTATCTATTATGAAGTTTACATATACTGGCAAAAACTAACGATAAAAGCGTCCGACGTTTCGGCGACATACTGGCGCCATTGTCAACTGAAGGGACACTAAATTAAATATACGATCTCAAGAAAAACTAAGAGTCCAGAGTCATTAATTTGCATGAGTTAGACAAAGACCTTAGCACGAATTGAGTCTGATTGTACATTTAAACACGGTCGTATTAATTGTTTAATGAGTAACATCTCATTAACAAGACAATGTACAATCAGACTCAATTCACGCTAAGGTCTTTGTCTAACTCATGCAAATTAATGACTCTGGACTCTTAGTTTCTCTTGAGATCGCATATTTAATTTAGTTTCCCTTGACAATGGCACCAGAATGTCGCCGAAACGTCAGACGCTTTTATCGTTAGTTTTTGCCAGTATATGTTTATCTAAATCATTGTTAATTATTATTAAGTGCTCTCAACAAATAGAGATCTGGCCCCACTTGTTCAAAGACTGGATAACTTTATCCAGTGGATCACTATCCAGAGTTAATTAAAAGTGAACATCACTTTACATGTAATGGCAAAAGATTTTGTACTTGCCTCTACTTGTGCTTATTTATGCATATTCACAGTTACGTGTACTGAGCAAATCTTTGGACAGATTTAAATGGATACCTTTGAACAACTGGGACCTGAATTGGTCAATTTTGCTACCTTGTGAGTCACCTATTAAACAGAGCCATAAAACATGTTTTTTTTTTGTCTGCTGAGTTGGTTGTGATATTGTTTTACTAAAAAACATTCAGCTTCAATCCAGAGAGCTACATGCACCTGATGAGGAAAAAGCATCATTGCTTGACCAGATTCAAACATTAGAAGAAAAGCTTGAAGTCTTGAATAAGGAAGTGGAAGAACTCAGTAAAGAGTAGGTAGATAGGCCTAATAGAGATGTTTAGCATAAGGCCACGATGTATGTAAATGATCTGTTATTAGTGAACTTAGTGGAAATACCCAGGGGATTAGGGGAAAAATGAGAGAGAGTGAGGTGAGCTTTATATTGTTGAAGACAAAATGTCGAGCAAATATCAAAAGTTGGATGTCAAAAACAATGAAACTAAAATCAACCAATTCTTCTTTTTAAGTTGCACTTAGTTATGGGGAACAGCCTCTTCGTTTTTTTTTTTTTTTTTTTTTTTGCCAAAGTTCCAGCAGGTTTTCGATAGCTTGGCTTTCCAGTGTTTTTTATTTAGTTTCTGAATGCGCGGCTCAAAAAATTACTTGCAAAACAGGACATATCACAAACACGATACATGCTCGAATAACTTCCTTTGAAATACAAACAGATCCCCTGGGTATTTCCACTAAGTCCACTAATAACAGATCATTTACATACATCGTGGCCTTATGCTAAACATCTCTTATAAGGCCTAACGAGGCGTAAGTTTAGCAATAGTAAAGGTTTTATAATGAGTGACCTGTACTTTAAACCTGTTGGTATTTCATATTAATTTTTTATAAACCTAGCAAATCCTATGGTTTACATGAATTTTACTTGGATTGGACAGACACATGTAGAAAGATATTTAATTTGTTAACTCTAAGTACCACAAAATGAGTGAATGTGCCATCTTATTAAATTTGTGGAAAAAAATACAAGTCTTTCATTTCAGGAACCTTGCTCAAACAAACCAATAATTACTTTTGTAAGGAGTAATTATTTCTTTTTTGTTTTAATGATTAATATCAATAACAACTATTGATATTATTGTTATTATTATTATTATTATTATTATTATTATTATTATTATTAACCCTCTGGTGATGTTATTTTACCATCATTCTACGAGACCACTCATTAAAATCCCAATTATCATGCAAATGATTAATTTTTGTTCTTTGGCATGAATGATGTCATACATGTAGTACCTTGTCTTGCCAACCCATCATTCCTTCCTTTGAGAAAAACATTATTTTACTTGTGGAGTCACCTGATCAAGCTGGCATCACAGGAAGACACCCAGTAATATTAGTGAACAAACTGGACGGAATTGAACTTTTGTGATAATAATTACGTTTTCAAATACCAGCATTAATTTTTGAAAGATGACAATTCTGGGAAAAAAAATAATCACAGCATTATCATTTTTGTTTTGCTTTTATTAGATACTGTGAAGGAGAGTTACAGGAGCACATAGACAAGCTTCATGAATACAATGAAATCAAGGATGTTGGTCAGCTAATCATTGGAAAATTAGGTTACCAAATCTTTTTTTCGTCCATGAAGTGATTATTTAATGAATGACATTACACAACACTTTGCAGCCATTTCTTTCCAGTTGTGAATTACATCAGTAGTTACAGTATTGTAAGTAAGTTTTCTTTTCATCAATTTTGTTTACTTTTTATATTAAAAGCTGAGATAGACGGAACAACCACAAAAGCTATGTATCAAGAGTTTGGACTGGACCTTGATGACTAGTTTCTGGTTAATCCTTCAGGTAGGACAATTTTAATGGTTGAAAATTGCATCTGTGAAAAGTGCAAAACTATGAGGAAAATGTAGTCCTCTGTAGCAATTTTGAGCAGAAAGATGGGCCATATAATTTATTTACTGATACTTGTAATTTATATGGATTGAATATAATATTGTTACTTTCTCTGTGCACAAGTTTTTGGATATTTTTGGCATCATTCACCAAGTCAATTGTTTCCTCTTACAGGACAATAGGCTTGTGCAGTCCCCACTCTGGATGAATGGTAAAATGCCGCCCATATTTCCTGCTTGTCTGTGTGAACATTGCACTCTTATTAATAGCTGCATCACTGGACACCTTGTACACAGGCAAGTGGTGCCAAGTCTGATACTGTTGACGCAAATGTACTGGCAGCCGCTGCCTGGCTTTCTGGTAGAATGACTGTTTGGTGATGTCTGGGGTCCTCTTTGGATTGGAGAGAAGTTTGCTCCGTGACAAAACAGTATTACTTCTGTGGCCCAGGGAACAAATCATGAACAGTGTTACAGATAAAAATTAATGTTAATAAGTATAAATCAAAAGAGGAAAAACTGATATTATAAAGTCCCTTAAATTAAATGAAAAAAAGATATTTCAGCCAGGGAGTTCATTAACATCAATTAAATTAGTAAATTTTAAACTTTGTCCTTTTGCCTGTTGTTTCATCTCTACTTTTTTTGCCAAAAGAAAAATGACAGATCAGCTGCAAACCCTAAAGACCTCCTGGACCAAAACGTCTATGGAAGTGTTCATAGTAAAACATTTTACTATCGCGACTGTGATCTCACATTCGCTATTATGGGGAAAATATCTTCGATAAAGATTTTGATCTAATCTAAGGACAGTGGATCAAATTTTCCAAAGCTTAAGGACGTTGCCTACTATTGTTATTGCGCATACGTTCTGCACGTCTCCAGATACTCAGATTTCCTATCGCCAGTGGTTACTAATACAGGGATATTTTTGCGCGGTTTAAAACTATCCGGAGAAAGTAGATCTTGGTAAGTACTCTTGGTATTCCAAAAGAAAATTGGGGGTAACCATGCATTTTTGACAGATAATTAAGCTTCAATTTGAGAAAGAACGCCATACATTGCTTTGTATTTTAAAGCTTTTTACAAATATTATTCATGAATTATCTTTGAAAAATGCGTGGTTACCCCCAATTTTCTTTTTGGATTTCAATAACACTTGTTAAGATCTACATTTTCTGCATAATCACACACCGGGGAAAAATATCTTTAATTAGTAGGCACCGTCCTTACTAAGGAACAAAGAACTTACGAAATGTATCAAAAGTACAGTGTAGTTAACTAAAGGCATCAAAATGTTTATTAACCCATTGACTCCCAGGGGTTCCCCATTGACAAGTAAAATCAGATTGAATGGGAGTCCAACGGTTAATGTTAGTGAATGAAACAAAGAACTGAAATGTTGACGTATTCTTAACCAAGTGTTTCTACCTAGGAATTGAAGATACTGGTAAATCAAAAAACTAGATCTATCATCTTGACAGTCACAAATAATTTTATTTTATTAGCCTGTATAGAAGTTTGTAATGCTGTTATTGCTAATACTTAATTCTTAAGGACTATGTGCATTTTGTGTGTAATAAATTATTATGTCACTATAAAGTCTTCTTATTTTTTAAGAGGCCAATTTCAATACGCTCAATTTTACTGTACCTAAAGTTCAATTTCAATTTCATTTTTACTGTTCAAGCAGTGTTCAGAAGTGCTTGGCATAAAACATCAGCAAATGGCACAGCAAAAGTCCAAATAAATGCCTTATTTGGAAAGGAAAAACAACTTTTAAAAAAGCAAGCAAAAAATAAGATGTGTTGGGCCAATCAAAGTTCAGTCCTTCAAAAATGTCAAAAGACAAAAAAAGGCACAAAATCCTTCTCAAGAGAGTTACTACAGTGTATCTAATGAGCACATTCAGCATTGTGATTAGCTCATTTGGATCCACGTGTGGGTTTCTGTTTTTAATAACCCTGATAACTGTGAATCTTCTAGAAACAAGGACCTTCTGGCTGCAATATTGAAGGTAAATATACCTGGCAAGTGCTTGTAGAGCTTCCTCAATTCTGCCACTGTCACAGATCTCACAGCTTTTCTCAGTGTGGTCATTGTTTAATTTCTGGCTGAGCATCTCCAGTTTGTCTGTTTTTACCCCAGAAAGAGTGCTGAAGAACTTGAGAGCTAGCTCACGTTCTTGAAACCAAAAGAGAAAGTAAACGATCCATGACCTTTCTTTACAATGCTAAACAACTTATAATAAGTATGTACATACATTACATTATTCATTTTGTTACTCCTTTTATAGAAAGAGTGAAAAATGCATGGCTAAATTACAGGTAATATGCAATAAATCAAAACATTGAAAAATTATTTAACTATAATTAACTAATTATGGTTATGACTGACATATTAATTAAAGTAGTGGTCATGTTGCTAAAATATACTGTAGAATGTCAGGTTGCCATACCACCCTTAAAATGGAAATGGCTTGAGCTCCCAGAAATGTAATGGAAATGTGGGCCAATTTGCTCTTCAGGCCAGGTTTAGAGTAGTTTTCAGTTGAGTGTTGAAAGTAATTAGATAATTACTTTGGGTTTGCATTACTTCACTCAGTGATTGGTTCAAAATTCTTGCACCACTTTTTCAACCAATCAGAAGTGAAACCAAAACCAATTGTGGCTCGTGTCTGCACATTTTCCCGCTCTTTGTGTCGGCTACGTGTAATTACTTTGAGTTTTGATTGGTTGAATGGATTGTCTCTGTCCTTCTTGATTGGCCAAAGTAATTACTTTGGTTTTGGTTTTACGACACTCATTTGAAAACCGCTCTAATTGGTTGCAATTAATATGGTCATGAAACACTTCCACTTTTTTCTGACTCAAGAAAGCTCTCTTACTGCTGAATTCCATCATTTTGCAATCAAGTGCGAGTATGGTGTGGATAATTTATAAGGAAAAAGTAAAGCAAAGTGAACCTTTGTGTGTAGCTGTTTTTAGCCATGATTCGACTGCCTCCAGTGAGTGGGGATGAACAGACTTCTTGATGGACTAAGAAAAGGAAAGGTTAGAGTTTTAGAAAAAAGAACTGAAATCATGGTTAATAATCATGATAATAATTTAATAATAATAATAATGATGATAGTTATTATAGTAATTATGGTGACCTTTGCTTATAAGGTGTCAAGTTTACTTTATAGCACTGAGACATAATAGATTAACACCCCAATCTGCGATTAATAACCACTTAATAACCGAAAGTGAGGTCATTACAGCAAAATCTCGAACGGAGGCCTTGTTGTATAGCGAGATTAATACAGCTAGGCCGAGGTTTGAGAATTTTGCTGTAACGACTGAACAGTCAAGGTTATTAAGTTGTTTAATTCATATGGCTAACAGAACGGTTCTTAATTAAAGAAGAAAAACTAAATGTGCATAATCCATAATTAGCCAATAATTGGCTCTTAGCCAATCAGAGTGTGCATCATATTGACCAGAAACACTGTCTAGCCATATATTAATAAAAATTAATTTATTAATACCAACTGAGGTTTGAATTTTGCTCATCTCAAGAGCCTTAACAATGTAATTTTATGCAGAAGGAAAACAAAATTTCATTTCATTTTCATTTCATTTATTTATTCGCCATAAGGGGTACAAGAGAGAGAAGAAAAAAAAAAGTCTTACTGTTTACAATCTCATGGCGAGGAAGCCCAAAAGAAGCCAGCAGGCTTATAGAGAATGGGCTCCCTCAGAGTCCATTCAATTGTATTTCTTTTTTCAGTCACAATCATGCAGATTACTATTTTCTTAACAAATTTTCCTATTTTTAGACTGTTTACAAACAAGTTAATACCTTGTCATTAATTGCAAGCTTTTTGGCTTCTTCCAAGTCTTTCAAAATGTTCTTATCTGGTGCAAGATGACAAGGAAAAAACAGCAACATTAATTATAGGGTATTTCCATGATGCCAAATATTTCAATTTACCTATATGGTTACAATATTATTGTAAACTAAAATTTAATGCAAAAAGAAGACTGTTTACCTTGGCTTTTCTGTTTAGTCAAATTTCTCACAGCTGGCAGAGGTGTCTATGAAAGTAAAAAAAAAATCCATTACGACAAGAGAATACACTGTACATGTACTTCATTTGAACATATACATGTAATGCAAGAGTGTTTATTATAAATTGAAGGGATAAATTCTCTTTTTATTGATAACCACTTGCTCTGCTGTTTCTATAAACACAATAAACGCTGATATTACTCAAAGGATATTCTTCATTTCTTTCTGCCAATATAGCAGTTGTATCCCCAATGTAGAAACTGAAAAGTACTACTGTGCAGCTATTCTGAGTTATAGTTTAACAAACAGGCCTTATACTGTAGTACTGTGTAAAATGATTTAAATTATTGCTATTGCAGTTTGTTTCATAAATCGAATCGGACACAAAAACACAGACACTCGTCTTTTACTTGACTGTGTTATGCGTGCTTGCATAAATATTATTGTAAAACATTGCTCATAAGGTGAGAGGAAGAACAGTTATGTGTCACTGACTTGAACTGGTGGTGTAGCTTGCCTCTGCGCTGGGCTTTTCTTCACAGAGTTAGCTGAGTCCAACCTTGGTACTGCATTTAAAAAGGGATTGTCATTATTAACTTGTTTGACTTTATTTGCATGAATTGTTAATTTCAGTTTAGTGTCCCCAATTAGCGCTCCAGTGCTAGAATGACTGGACACTTTATCCTTTCCTTTCCTTTTCAACTCTAAGCAAGAATAATAGTTGTAAAGGCTTGAAATTAAGTCTCAATATTTAAAGTGGTACTATGATCAAAAAATCATTTCCTTTTTTTCTTCAGATTTTGAAAGCGTGTTAATTCGCTTCACACCTAACTGGCAAAATTTTGAGCTTTGAGTTTTATCCAAAGCCTGTTTATTTTGAGTGTAAGTTTTGGATTTCATGGTCCGCCATTACTCAAGTTCAAAACTGGCCGATTGGACCTCAGAGGGTTGGATCTAGAGAAAATGACGTCATCTACTCACTAGCTTAAAATTTCAGCGTGTAAACGCAATTTATTATATATGCAAAACACGGGTTGAAAAGTCTGAAAGCCGAAACCCCTGTGCTGCATATTAATTAGGCCGCGTATACACGCATTGCATTCTTAAACTAGTGAGTGTTTGACGTCATTTTCTCCTCGACCCAGCTCTCTCAAGATTTTAAAGTTAGTAATGGCAGACCAATAAATAAGAAAATTCCAGCTAAAATAAACAGGTGTCTTTAAAATCAGAACTTAAAACTTGGGTGAGTTAGTGTTTAGTTAACATAGTTTTGAAATGCAAAGGAAAAACAAAATTTTTTTTTGGTCGTAGTACCACTTTAACAATTATTCGCCAAAGGCGAAGTGATTATCGATGAATATTCACCAACATGAAGTCGAGGTGAATATTCACCTATATTCACTGAGCCTGAGGCGAATAATTGTTTTAATTAGTATAAATTCACAGGTGATTATCTCAAAAAAGACAAAAAAAAAACATTTCAATGCGAAATCATCTTCACTTACAGTGGCAAAGCAACTACTGGCAGCCATTTTGTCCATTGAGGTGATTATCGGCTGATAATCCGAGATAGCGAGCCAATGAGAGCGTGCGATTTTGCATAATCACCTGATGTGTATTTATACTAATAATTATGGCTATAATGCTAATTGCAGCTAATGGAT
>NC_090870.1:54734550-54753355 GCF_036669935.1 Montipora foliosa
ATTTCCGCTCACTCACTAATGCTACAAGAGGAATGAATTAAAATCATCCCCTCTTGAGGACCCACAAACTCGAGTCTTTAGGATGCCTGCGTGATTCAACTCACCCAGGATTTGTCTTAATTAATATCGTTTTCATTTTAAGTAACGGACAGACGACTGGTATCCATAGAAACTGGTCATGTTTGCTCCCGAGTGGTTTTTTATACCTTAATGGCTATAAAACGCCCGCGACAAGCTGACCAAAATGGCACTTAACAAAAGTTGTTATCTTTGCTTATCAAATGTGTACTTTAGAATGCCTAAATCTGGGGCAACATGCAAGTGCAAGTATCTTACAAGTGCTTTATTTATATCTCGTACTAACTGTGCAAAGAAAGACAGCTCCGCGCATGAGATCTTAGAATCTATAGATATATATCTTCTGGTCTCTAATCAGACACGTAATCCCCGATAATGGATTTCACCGCTCATTTTGTTAATTGACATCTGTGCCTGGGACGGATCACGAAATTGACGAGTCCGAGTTGAGACCCGTGTTTTGAAACCTTTTTGAAATAACAACTTAATCAAACGCATCCTATATTTAGACATGTGAGTAAGACTTGTCCCGTATGCAAGTTTGTTGAATTAGGTCCAAACGGATCAGCGTTCTCTGTCTTTTTGGCCTGACTACCTGGCAACAAATTCCTTCCCAAATCACTATCACTAGATTAGCGACTAAAGGAAAGAATGTTTGTGTAACCCGGCTTCTTTTCTGCACTTTCACGAACTGACGTTCATCCTTTTTTTGTCAAACCTTTTCATCTTATCTGATCTCTTGATTTGCCACTTGATCGTGTACGTGCGTTTAGTCCTTTCGCGTCTTTTATTGCAATCACGACTTGGAAACGAGCGCGTGCCCTTTGTGACGTTTCCTCATGCACTATATATTTGAAAGTTGCAAGCGTACATCTTGCGACATGAGCGAGACGTCAAGGATGTGTTCGATTGACCGTATTCCGAAATAGGAATACATGGAATAGAAGTTAGAAATCCCTTTTTTTTTTTACGGAGATTCACATTAAAATTGTCAAACAGCTGCTAAAATGCTATTTTAAACATATCTTTATTATCCTTGTTGCTTCAAAACGTTAAACATACCGTTTCAAATCATCACATAGGGTCAATCGAACGCACCCTAAGTCACCTTGGCGAAATCTGGCATTACATGACCAAGTAAGATATTTGTTTCAACAACAAAACTTCAATATATATAAGTGGTTCTCCATATAGATCCATTACATTAATTAAGTAGTATTTAGTCGAGAAGCCCATGGTACAATGTCGGCAGGCGATAACTGAATGATTGTTTCTGTTTTCAACATCGCGCCAATGTGCGCTACATGAAAGAAGTTGTTCGAAATATTCAGGAAAAAAGGGGAGGGTTGGAAAAAATCTCTGCCGCTTGTGTATCGACAGACCCGATGTCTTCCTTGAACAATTTTTTCAAATGTACGTGATTTATTTATTCAGATTTTGAATTAATATCGCGTGATATGTGGGTGAAGTTTGTTGGTTCTTTACTCTGCTCCGAGAGATTTTTGTTCGAGTACTCCTTCAAAAACAATCGTACGATTTGATTTGATTTGATTCCCCAATCAAAACTAAATAAAGTTAATCTATTATTGTTATTATTATTGTTATTATTATTATTATTATTATTATTATTATTATTATTATTATTATTATTATTATTATGGAAACTAATCATGTTCGTTGGTATTAATTGCTCCCTAAAGGTTGAACAAGGGCCCGATATAAAAACTAACCAAAATGACACGCGGAAAAACTGTTATCTTATCTTTTCAACAAGGCGTGCACTCTTAACAGAATTAGGTCAGTGGTAATATGGAGAGAAATGCCTCATTTACCTCCCACGCTAACTGTCTAAAGAATGCTAGTTTTACACACTACCTCAACGACAATGGAGCGCCTCTTCTGGATAATTGCTTGATGATTTTAAGATCTCTGTACAACACTTAAAAGAGCCTTGTTTGAGGTAGCAAATAGGCTGTGCGCGAATATTCGCTATGGCCTTAATCAACTTAGAGTATTGTATTTATTGATTGGGGAAGCAGCATATGGCCATGAAACTCAATATTCCGCTGCTGTGGATTTGATCCTAATATCCTTTAAACCTTGACTTGATTCGTATCTGATCGATCCCATTCAGCTGAAACTTTTAGGACTATTTTAAAACTAATACAGTTCGATGTACAAAATGGTGTCAGCTTTTTCAACTTTTTCCCTTGTTATACCACACTTTGTCTAAATTTCTTGTCACAAACACTATTTTCAACTTCGATGGAAGATAAAAAGTGCAAAACACAATATATCAAATATCGCGGACAGCCTCTAGCTGAAAATTTATCTCAAAATCGATTGCTTATGAAGGCCCAGTAATATGGGCAACATTTTTCGTGCAACTTGTCGCGCATTGCAACAATGTTACGTCGCAAGTTGAGATGGTTTGTTGCGCGTATTACCACCCTCTTGCGCAACAAATTTTCATGTTGCAAAAAGTAAAAGCGACGTCTACTTTTGCAACACAAAAATTTGCTGCGCAAGAAGGTCTTAATACGCGCAACAAACCATCTCAACTTGCAACGCAACATTGTTGCGCGGCAAGTTGCACGAAAAATGTTGCCCGTATTACTGGGCCTCTAGAATATTACTACCCGTTTATGGTTTGAGAGACTAACATCGTAAAACTAATGTTCAAACAAAAGAATACGTTTTTCGATTCAAAGCTGCATTCAAGGAGCGTTACAATGATGTTTATTTCATTCTTACAGCATAAGTACTGGCGAAATAGGAACGTTAAAAAAACTGACACCTCAAACCTATAAATGACGAGACCTTAAAACCAAGTTTGATGATCGTTCCTCTAAGGACTGCAGTGTAAAACGTTTGGCTAAGAGTATATCCTCAGTCGGCAATATAAGGCATCAAACAGTGTTTAAAAGACCATCATAAGAGTTAGTTTGTCACTCTGTTGGAAATTGAAAAACTGTAAAGAATCTCGTTTGAAGCTTTGGAGGGTACATGCTCAATTATAATGACTGAGATCATTGAGTTCGTGAACTAACCTTAAGAAGTTGCGAAGAAGCATGAGAAACTAATAACAAAAAAGTATGATGTAAGATTGAGCGACTTTCATATGACCTTGAAAAAGTGTTTTCAATTTTCTTCACGGACCAATGTTTGGCAAGATTAAAACAAAGCTTCTCCTTATTCCCGCCAAGGAAACTCCCAATATGGGCAGTAAACAATTCGATTGCCTAATCACATTACTGCATTTCAAATGACGTCAAAGCGAAACTTTCCAGAAATTTCCATGGGGATATGACGTTGTTTGCATCCGCGGCGTTCGCTAAACCTATGAAAATTCGCGCTCATTTGTTTTTTTCGATAAGCCAATTAAATGTTTTGCATTTTTGTTTACGTTCTGTTTTAAAGTTTATTTTTCAAGGTTATCTGTATGTCGCTCTATTATGAAAGCCACACCTTGCGACTGCAAATAAGTTGATCACCTTAAGCAGTGGAAAGATCCAGGCTTCAGACCTGGACTTGACCATATAACTGTGCCATTCGCTCCACGCTGCAGTACCATTTGGCGATAATTCCATCGGGATTGTGGTCCTGTCATTGAAAGTGTATTAATTAGTTTCTAAGATAACTGTGATAAATCATTGCACATATGCAGTTCCCACATAATATGACCTCACTTTTTGTTCTCACTAAATCATTGATACCATGTACGTTGTCTCTCCCACAGTAAGCTGCAAAGCGTAGAGGAGAAACCAGTGGATTCGGTAATAGGGCATGTATTTCAAAATTTCAAAACCTGGATAAATTTTCCAAGGATAGGACCTCATGTCGAGCAGCAGCCCGTCTTGGCGCTTTTTGTCGGCACATTACTCGTCACCGGATTCTTGCCTCTGCTGACCTATTTCTTTCTAACATGTGCAGCAGCATCTGTAAGCGTGTTCCTATTGGTTCTTCTCGGAAGTGGGATAGTCACCATGGTAACTGCTACCTTGATTGTGCTTCTGGCAATCCCAGTATTTATTGCGAGCGTATTTTTCCTTTGCGCTTGCGCACTTTACTTCGCTGCGTCACAAATGAAGATTCTGGTCAATGACGGGGAAGGACTTCTCAAGACGAAGAGCTGCGAGAGTAGCATTTCCTCTAAAAGCGTAAGGATAGAGTCTGAAAAGAACTTTTGCAAGCAATAAGTAAAAATTTGAGGAGAATAGTTTTAAAGAAAAGCGACAACGAACTGTGTAAATGAGGACTATAAATGTCGAATTTGTTTCAATACACTTTGTCAACGTACGATGAGGAAAGCCTTAATGTTTGTTTATTGATTTCGTAATGGTATTTACGTGGCCGTTTGCAGTCCATCACGTTGAGATCAGTCAAAGCTATATATGACTCCAGTGGCAGTGAAAATAAAAAGATAATAAAGGAAAGTAAAAACGAAACTGAGATAATCGAGGTTTAGTATCACGTTAACGGCAAACAGCAAACGTGAGGCTGAAATTCGCGTTTTTCCGAAAATCAAAGCAACTTGTTTGATTTCAACTAATTTCTCGTCTCTCTATAAATATCGAGCAATTTCTCAAAAGAGAGAAACAAGTGATGTGAGCTTATTAGTGGTCTACGTGACGACGCCACGTGATCTGCCCTAGCTTGATGGCTCGCTTTTGAGAGTTGTTTACGCGTAGGTCAGTGGGAGAAGCGAAGCAATTCTCTTTATTCAGTGAAAGAGCCAAATTTTACCCTCTCCTCTGCGTCACAGATTTGGACCATTCCAAACTAACAGGGTCAGGAAGGATATTCCCTGGATCCGTGATTTGATCAAAATATGATGCGGGATTCGGGAAAACGCAAAATTTATTGACGGGATTCGGAAATTGACTGCTCTCCGGGAAGCGGATGCTCAATTACTTATTGAGACGCTCTTCGCATCTATTATAATCTTGAGCGATTGTTATTACATATGGCAAATAGTGATGGCAGCTCTGCTGCCTTGAGTAAGACACAAAAGGGACATAAGGGATATCCCAAAGTTAAAGCGTCTTCCCGTACGTGTGATGTCTTAGTAGCAGGACATGGATTCCATACGCCAGTGGGCCAGCGAGCATTGCAAAGCGGCCAGACAGCTCTCGGTTCGTCAGACCAACACCAAGCATGCAGCACGAACTCTAAACATGTATAGGAAAGAGCTACCTATTGGCGACCGATTAACCGAAGAGGCTGTCAGAGTACAATTCTGACGCCAGCGACGATGCAGACAGTGCCACCCACCAAGGAAGAGGCGGTCGAGGATGTGTCTTTAAATTTTCTACCAAGGACAGTATACACACGAGCAAAAGGCAACTCATCACCCTGTTGTATCGCGCGCTATCATCATACTAAGGAGTGAAAAGCTCTTTCTCTTTTTCAATAGCCTTAAAACAGGCGCAAATTAAAAATTAAATTTCTATCGAAATGGCCAGTGTACAGATTATATTTTATTAGCTTGTGGAGAAATTGTCTTTTTAAATGTGTATTTTGGGAAAAAAAGAAGCGGGATTCGGGATAGCGATGAAAAGTGCGGGATGCGGGATTCTCGTGAAAACGAAGCCGGAATGTGGGATCAGCACCCCTCCTTCCAGACCCTGATCTAATTATAAAGCCACTTGCTCTGATTATTGAAATTCTTTTGACGTTATTCTTTGCGAAATTCCGTTTGTCGAAGCCAAAAACGGTATTGCTAAACACCATAGTGATAAGGAAAAAACCTAATTTGCTTTTACTTCCAACACACAGTTGGTAGCCGTATTGCTCTTAAAACAACATGGCTACCAAGTGACGAGGTCAGTAGACAAAGGTCGTGTTCTATTGGGATCAACCGTTTCAACCACAACCGGTTTAGGTTGAAGCGGTTGAGGTTTCCCAATAGAACACTTTTCTAACCGTCTCTCGGTTGAAACGCGGTAGACGACAGCGGTCGCTGCCAATGCTTTCTCGACCACTTGAACCTTGGTTTGATGCCGGTTGAAAAAGTTGATCATCCAAAGCAACCGAAAACGGTTTTTTTCCGAATAGAACACTAAAAAACCCAACTAATCCAACCAACTAAAAACGGTTGATCCCAATAGAACACGACCGAAACTAGTTTTCCAGTAGCATATTAATGTGTGTGTTGGAAGTAAAAGCAAATTAAGTTTTTCCTTATCATTGTGGTGTTTGACGTTATAAAGTTCTTCAACAAAATTGTTACATAACGCACTGACTAAATATGCTGTTTCTTCCTCAATTAGAAATCGTGATAGGAAAAGACAGTGATTTCTTATGAGACGCTCTCTAGTTACTGAGATGGCACCTAAACTGATGATCGGAACATTCATTTCAGTTTGGACTCGCGATTTTCTAGCGGGAGCACTGATTAAATTCCTCAAAATCAATTGTCAACAGTAAATGTAGCTACGCGTAATCAAATAAGGAAATGAAAAGAATGACTGAAATTTCAAGGAACTTGCAATGAAAAAGATGTATTTGATACATCTTTTCAAATTTTAAGTTTTATATCTTAACTTTTGAACGTTTTCTTAGTAAATGTTGCTAAAGTTTCCTCTTTTTTTCGTTTCCTAAGGTCAGATTTTGAATTGTAACTTATGTTGCACTTCTATTACCAATTATGTTAACGAATGCAATCGCCCTATTCTATCTTAATTACAGAACATGTGCCGGATCGCAGAGTTAACTGAATCCAAATTTGTTCAGAAGGATTATAAATAGCAAGGTTACTGCTATAATTGAAACTTAATAATACACTTGGAAATCTGAAAAATTTTGCAAGTTAGAGCTATTTGTTTTAAGTTGTTTGTATCTATTGTTTTTTCTTCAAATTGATACCAACAAACAACTGAAAGTGCGGTAACAGTAATTGTATTTTTCTCAAATCCAATGACAGGGTGATAACAGGTAAAAAATTTGTTTTCCGTGAAGAAAAAAGTCAGCGATGGGAAAAACCTTGAGTTTCACCACTGATGCAGTCCTTGGGGTTACGCTCGCTGTTTGCTGCACGGTAATAAATCTGGTTTATCTCTACATGAAAACCTGTAATTAAAAGATCGAATTTGCCTTGTTTCAGTTATTGTTTTCACTCTCAACATCTGCTCAGGCCATAGTTTTGCAAATACACTTTTGCATTCGCATTTTAGGATTCAATTAAAGAACCTCAAATTTAAACAGCTTCTATCAGTTCGCTGATTACCGTCTCGGTCTGTCATTCCTCGTCGAAGCCTTTCGGAAACCAATCTGGTAAGTAAAATTTACATGGTCACTTTAAATTTCAGCCAATGCTCGCATCTGTTGATAGAAGACCTTTGGGAAAAAACAGCTTTCTTCTTCTAAACGGAAAGCATACTGCATTAACTTGAGTGCCCGCAAGAACGCGAGATTTAAATTAAAGGCAAAGTCATTATAAGAGCATTTCTTACATAACAGTAAATAGCTTCCCTTTCTAAATTAGCTCTATTTTCAAAATGCTTTACTTTGTTAATCTGCATTTAAAGTGGTCGACATGGAAAACTTATGAAAAACTTTTGTTATATATTTATTATGAAAACTTGAACCACAGCATCTGTTGTGAAAATGGCCACATTGAAATCACTGACAGAAAGAGATTGAAATTGTGTTAACTCTCTTTAATTAATTGTTGCTCGCGATTGAATATTCGGTTTGAGGCTTCCGTGTCTTTCAGACGTAAATGTATCACTCCCTTTATTCAATTAGTAATTTCCCGGTCCACCTTGATATCTGCCCTTTATAGCGATGATTAAAGAAGGTCTTTAACATGTTCTTTTCTATTTTAAAAAGAATACTTAATTCTACCTCTCTTTGTGTATTTTGTTTTGGGCAATAGAGCCAAAGATTAAGTACTTTCTTGTCTTGCGTCCATTACTTTATTGACAGAAAAACAAAACTCTCAAAGCATACACGCAAATCAAAATACTCTCCTACTTAACGCGACACAAAGTGCTGGATATTTTCTTTAAATGACAGGTGGATGCGATAGATCATAAAAGGCACTCGATCACTTCAGGTAATAAACTGATTGCATTCGCAGAGCAAAGCGCTTACGGCACGCATAGGGCGTGCTATCAATTTTTCAGATCAGGTAATTAAAGTTTTCTTGGCACGATTCTTTTAAAGATAAGTGCGCATTTGTATTGGCTGATACGTCTTTCTTTCTTCTGCAATAAAGCTCTGATTCTTTGCGGTTTTTCGACGGAAATGTGTGATTTGAAATGTCCACGAGTCCATTTCCGTATGCAGGTTGTTGCCACTATTCATAATATCGATTACAGGATTCAGTGCGTTCGTTAACGCAAAAACCCTTAATTGTTTTTTTCTTAGCTAATGTGCTGTCTTGAGAATCTGTTTCAAATTGGTTTCTGATTTTTTACGCGGATGTACTGCGAGCATACATTGAGAAATCTGTTTTTCCTCCCAAAAAACCTGTTTCTTGGAATTAACCGGCCAAATTTGGAAATGATTCGAAAATGATGGTAATCACGACACTTTCAATTGAGTTTTGGTTGTGAAGACGATTTTTACACTTTTTAGAGACTGGAAATCAGGGTTGATACGTTATTTTATATGACTTATAGCACCTGTTCTTTGCAGTGACGGTTTCGACTGGGCACGGAAATTATTTTCTGGGAAAAACAAAGTGTTACAGAGTACAATGTTATCGTTGCGCAAGTTCAACCGCTATCAAAACTCGTACAGATAGTAGTATTAATCGACAAATAGAAAATTCGAATCCACATTTGTTCAACTGAGATTCATTACGGGGTGAATGGTTATAATTTTCCGCTGCAGCCTTCGGACTTTCGCGGCAGTAAATCGTTCAGCTTAATCAAACGGCATCATTCATTCGAACATTCTTTGTGTTTGGAGCTGGCTTCATTGCTTGTGAGTTGTTTACATAAAGCGCCGTTCAGTGTAAACCGGCCCAAAATATTGCTTACAACGCGTGTTTCACTGTCCTGCTGGCAGCTTTCCACTCCGAGAAATTACCGCGATATACCTTGTTCTCCTTTTGGCTGATTAGCCATTTTGGCGGCCGTATCTTGCGTGAAAGAAAAGAGGAATCAGTAATCTAGAAAAGTAAGTAGAACTGAGCTGAGGAGCTCAAAGTGAGTTTTTCTCCGCAAAAAATGTGAACAATATTGTGTTTAATGTAGAGAATAACTTGAGGCAATGATATTGACCAGCTTTTAGTTTCATCGTGCTGTCACTTTGGATTCAATCAATCCTGCCGCGTCACTCGGATTCGATATCCGCTTCTAAATCATTTTCTCTCGCGGGCACAGTCAATTTGCAGCTGACAAAACAATAAGGACGTTTCAGTCGCTACAGTCCGTTCCTTCTGGACCGTAGATTTAATGGAGCTACTTTTCAGGACGCCCTCGGCGTTGACCGATAGCGAGAGCATGGAATCTCCGGGTTTTCATTTCCGTTTTACTGTCAAGTTTTGCAACTCCGTGGCACTTTGCAAAATAATAATTTGGTCACTCACCGTTGTTCAAGTCATCAGAATTCAATGTTTTTTTTACTATTCGTGGTTCCAAAACTGCAGTATAAAGGGTAACATACCATTTCTTTATGATCGAAAACAATTTTCTTTTATTAATACTGCTCCGTCCCTGTTTCAGAAGATCCTAGCAAGAATAGTTTACGGAAAAATGTCTCGGAATTTCGTTCACTCAGACGAAGCGAATACTGATTGTTCAGTCCTAGTAAATGACGTCTCTTTGTCAAACAAAATCAGAGCATCATGTCACGGTTTCAGGGCTTTGCACTGTGCTAGAGCGATTTGCAATCGATACGAGATCTTTATGAAACAATACTCACTGATTTTGCAAAGCACGCTTTTTGAGACGGCGTTCTTTGTTTACTATTTGTTACCAGCCCTCGCGCAACAAAATGTCGCTCAGTCGCACCTACGCTTGCACACTGGAACCACGGACAAGCAGTTAAGATGCGCTGAAAGTGATAACAAAAATGGATCATTCGAAAATGCGGGCAAACATGAAATATTCACTTAGCTAAAGACCCTAGTTAAGAGCGCATTAACTGAAGGACGTGATATTCTATTCGTCAAGAGATATTTCGAGATAGCCCATGCAGAATGGCGGCGCCAAAGAACCGTGTGAGAAGCAATCTAAGCCGAACCCAGATGCTAAAGCGTGATCTCGTGAAACCGAGACCTTTTACTGGTAATGGGAAGCCTTCGAAATTCAATAAATATATTCTTATCTGGTTTTACCGACAGAGATTTCGAAGTCACTTCTGCTCAATTCAATATAATCTGCCAATACTGCCTTTGGTGGCTTTAATATAAAAGCGGTTAGCGAGAGTTTATGTGAACTGTAATTGAGTGTTTTAGTGCCTCAGTCGCGCTGCAGCCAAGCAAGCATCACACAAACAGAGTTCCTAGTAATCACTTGTCGACTCATCCCGCTGCCCCTGGTCAGTGAAATATTTATGTTATTTTTTTTATTTCTTCCTCTTTCCGATTTTGCCTTATGATTAAATGCGATCACTGTTTACAATGTTTTATCATGTTTGTCACAAACTCTAGTTAACTTGTTGCTACGTCTTTATTTTTGCCTGCCCGAGTTCAAGGCTTCATAACAATTTTTTTTTTTGCTTTCACTATTCAACTCAATGTATTCGTTTTTATTTTAAACTGCATAAAGCGCAACCTCATCTGATACACAGATGTTCGGCTCTGGGAGACCAGCTTTTTAAAACATGAATATATATCATGAGAAAATTGAACTGAGGAAACGTCGGTAATCCAGTGTGGGAAGTGGAAATGAACAGCAAGCTCTATCTAGCAAGATAAATTTCCCGAAAAGGTTTATTAATAAGTGACGCTGACAGCTGATTCACCTGAAGTTTTTTTTTCAGAAATTCCCAAATCCATCAACTACATGTCAACTGACTCGTCAGCTAATTTCAATGCATTCAAAGTTTGTTACCTCTCGGTTGTAAAGGGCTTTTATTGCTATAGAGGCATCAGTATTGGAAGCTTTATCCTTGCATTTATAAACCATGAGCTGTAGTTTGCCACTAGGGCCCTTGAGTTTTTCGGGCAACTTGACGAAAATTTTAGAAAGGAAATACACACTTTTGCACTTTTCTTCAAAAAAGGTGAACTTTTCCGTACACGGATCATTGTGTTTCGATTGACTAATTTCTCCCTGAAGTTGTGAATTGTCTATTGTCTATACCTGAATGAGGACAGTTACGTAGGAATTGCCGAGGCCCAGTTGTTCGGCTTCCAAGTGGATTCTACGTTTAACCACTAAACAGACTGATCTTCCGTCATAAGGAATTTCACTTTATCTCTCTTTGTTTGCCTCCCGCAGTTGGTATTTTGTCGCTGTTGTCTAATTCGAATTGTTACTTCTACACGGCCCCAGTAGCTGCATGCTTTGTTTCTATCACAGTGTGAATGTAAGTTACTTTTTTTGCTTGACTCAAGAAATAAAAAGCTACCGTTATTTAGGGTTTTTCGTTCTTTAAAAAAAACATTGCTCCGTTTCACAATCAAAAACTCCCAAGCTGACCCACATAAAATCTCTAGCATTTCCAGTTATAGCAAATGTACTGTCGAAAAAAAAAAAAACGACTATCGTTGCGCGAGAATTGATAATGATGCGTTCCGTTTGGCTTTGTGAAAAATTGATGTGTATGAAACCAGATGGAATATCCCCGATAACAAAGCCTTTCCTGACTCAGTGGGTTCATGATGCGATCGGCGAGAAATTAAAAGAATTCGTTAATTGGTGCCACCATTTTGCTGTCGCTTGACTTGAAACATTTTTTTCTGAAAGAGACAAAGGCATAATCAGTTAAAAATAAATAGAGCGATGGAAAAGGTCAACGAAAAAAAAATTCACAGTCCCTCTTATATAAACACTTTCCCGGCTAGTGAATGGCTAAATTGAACTTTTGCTTTAGCCAATGTAGGTAATGATCATGTCGACTGACAACAAATGAGACCTTTTCTTCGAGGGTGATCATAGTTAGTTTGTTTGCTCGTCATATGTTGGTTTGCATTCTGCGTCGCGGCCAATTTGAAGAATAGCAGTTTTATAAACTAGACACAATGTAAACTGACTGACACGATTTTTTCCTCTCTGCCTAGCAATTAAAGCTGTATTATTTTCAAACTACTGTAGCATTTTGACCGGCCTCTAAGGTAAAAGTGTAGTTCCATGGATTAAGTCGTACTGAGTGGAGAAACAACCATTCGGCAATTCGACGAGTGGCTATCAGGATTTATTCCAGTTTGTAACGTGCCTCAATATATGCTATACTTTGCGTCGTGTTTGAGTCGCAAATAAGCTTCCACTGTCACGCGTCACTCGCTACAAAGTTGATATCAAAATATCGCGAGGTCTTTCAATTTTGCAATGAACTATGTTCTTATTTCAGATTTTGTTTGGTGTTATCTGTTCCTACCCGGTGCCACTCGCTGGAAACTCTAAAGCGAATAATTCATTTTCGTTGCACGCGAGGATCTTATCTCGAACGGATGGTGATTTCAGCAGCTGCCTCCCATATTGTCGAATTAAAAATTTCACAAAAAAACTATTAATTATCTTACTGTTTAGGGCAAAACGTACGGTTATTTAGATAAAAACGAAAAGATAAGATGGCTTAACATTTTTCCCATGAAAAAAAAAAAATTACTTGCTATAAGCGTGAAAGAAGAAACACAATGATGAATCGGCCCGAGTGATATAAAACGTTTCGACTATGAAAAATCGGAAAATTGTGTTCAAGTCTGCTAAGCTACAGCGTTTTAGTCCGTAACGCCGGAACAGACATTGTGACTGGAAATAAGTTCATCAAAGGAAAGAAAGCACTATAGTTTTTTAAAAGTGGATGATTTTTTTTCAAAAAAGAAAACCCTGCTATTCAATTTATGGACGGATTTATTCCCGAAAATAAATTTAAAAAAATAATAATAAAAAAAATAATAATAAACGAAAAAGCTTATATTGCATTAAATGTCGCCCTTTTTGAGAATTTTTTTCAAAAATGCATGTTTATTAACACTTTGAAAACAAAGCATTTTGTGAAACAGAGTTATATCGAAAGGTCATGTACTGATAGATGTAGATGACTCACTCAGAGAAATTTGACATCTTAGCTCTTGATAGTGTTTTGGCTAAGACACGACAAAAAACATCAATATTCCTTTTATTACTTGCTCAATTCGCTGACTGTTAATTTTAGCGGTATTATTCAATGTCTCCACTATGAATTTCAAGTGTTGCAAAGCTAAGGTGTCCTCAGATTAGTATTGTACGAAATTTACTCCTATCCTACTCATATTTTATTTATGTTTGACAATACTGCTTCAAAATTTGCATGAACAACCACACGAAAAGAGAACAGAGCCTTATCTTTCTCGCAGGCAAAAAAAAACATCTTTTAGTCTCTAATTTTCTTCCGCTGTAAAATTACTTAATTTTTGTCGCACGCGTGCAGACAAGCTAACAAAATTGGACAAAAATTTGCTTTGATCAACCTACATCGCATCTTGTTTAGTTTTTAGCCGTGTTAAGTAGCTTAAGTGCTTTTAGCTTGGAAATTGTCTGAGCCACCACAATTTTCTTTATTAGCCAAATATTAATTCATCATACGTACAATTAAAGAATGGTCCACCCCGTGTTTCCATTTAAAACAATAACTCCTGTTCTTCATTTTGTGGTAATTTCCCCTGGGGGTCCACAAGGAGTCTAGAATTACAAGTTACACAGTTGTTTAACAGCATCACAAAATTGTAGTTAAAAAAAGTTCAAGCGACCGCCAATTTCTCTTTTATTCCATTGTGGAGTGACGCACATTTATATCAGGGTGGTTATTGAGCGGAGCCTTTTAATCGCCAAAGACTCAAAAGCAGTTTAGTCGCGATGAGCTGATTAAGAATTGGGGGAAAAAGTTTGCGTCCAACGTTTATTTTAGACTCCGCTCAACGAAGGCAACAATGCGCAGGAAAAAAGCGATGCTTAATTTCCCAGGGTGTCCGTTAAGAGATTTAGCGAGCGGTTCGATGACAACTCCTCGTAAAGCGTTTTTTACTTCATTAAGAAACTCTTTTCGATCCTCTTTGACAGGAAGAAAATCACTACGTCAAACACAATACGGCGGAGATTTACATTTCGTGCTAATGGATGTTCTTAAAACGCTCTTTTGCTAAATCTGAAACCATAACGAATTTGTTGCTCGACACATCAAGCACTTTGTATTCACAGGTTCTCAAAAAAAGCCGTCTTTAATTTGAATTCGTTAGTTTTTCTTTAAGAGTCTTATTCTCTTTTGTCATCATATAGAAAGAAACTTCAATTAAGACGATGCGATTTTTTTAGAGAGCTTTGAAATGGTCAAGTTTTAGCGCGTTTTGAGACAAGGCAATAAAACAGGACTTGTACACGCATTATTATCACTTCCTTTTACAGGTCGATATTATCACAGTGTCATTAACACAAGACGGGAATTAGGCCCGCCACAAATGATTGCAAACAAATCGTATCCTGTTGCGATTTTTGGCCGAACAAATACTCCTAAATATAATCGTTCCTTCATGCAGCTTAGCAACGAATAGAAAACAAGCTTCGAAAGACGTAAGTTTGATTTTGCCGTGCGCTATTAATCACCCCAGTTAATTCGATTAAAATGTAGGTAAGGTAATACTTTATGCACCTGTTGATAACCCCCAATCATCTCCCACACGTCCTCTAATTAGATTCTTCGCGTGGGCTTTCACTTGGATAAAAGCGACTCAAATTGTCATAGATGTGTAAAATTGTTCTCGCAATATGTTACCCGCTTATTTTGAGATCCAATAAGCGTCTTGCGTTTCTTTTCCTCTGTCAACCATGGATCGATTGCGAGACCGAATGCCTGCGTGAATCACGCATCATAGTAGTCCACGGCAGTACCCTGAAAAGTTTATGGTTTTTCAAATCTGATCGAAATCCAATAGTGTGCGACCGCACTTCATTGAATGAAGTGTCTTTCTCATTAACAAAACACGACCAAAGAGTTGACAACTAAGCTTACTTAAAAAATTGACAAAAAGCAGGTTCGATCTTTTTTTGAGCGCATCACCTTTGTATTCCATGTATTTTCTTGAAAAGAG
Source organism: Montipora foliosa (assembly GCF_036669935.1). Classification (NCBI taxonomy): domain Eukaryota; kingdom Metazoa; phylum Cnidaria; class Anthozoa; order Scleractinia; family Acroporidae; genus Montipora; species Montipora foliosa. The sequence goes on from NC_090870.1 coordinate 54,749,816, forward strand.
AAGTTTCGGCGCCAGGTATCCCGCTTTGATCACAGGGAGACATTTAAATTGTTTAATTACACCACTAATAACGATGATCTACTGTACTTGGCGTTCGATAAAGTCCTCCCAGCTGAAACTTGTAATGAGCCAATCAGACAATCATCATCCGCTAGTTTGAAATCCACACCGCGCGCATGCGCTGCTGGTCCTTGTTGTTGCTATGGAGTTCACCTGCCGCAGATAGACCTGGGTTACGCTTTTTGTTCTTGACGCCTTTAAAAACTCATCACGTCCCAAAAATGTCTTTATTATACAGCGACCAGCTTGCAGTGGTTCGTTGAACTGACTGAAACAACGCTCAGATTTTGCATCTCCGACAAACGAGATTTCAAAAAAAAAAAAATATGCCAAGATCTTTCCTGGTTAAGAAACGGATGGCACAGGCGCCCTCTACGGACCCGCAAAATCTCACCGGTTCTGAATTAATGCATGGTGAGATTGTGTGGAGTTGCGCATCTTAGGGACAGATTTTTTATTAGCAATGATTTATTTTTTTATTTTTTAATCCTCAATAGTTGGGGAAGCGTCAGAAAAAGTTTTCTTATCTTCTTTCTTACTTAAATGTTTAAATTGCTTCGTCTTTTACAGAGACTTCAAACGCGAACTAAAAACTAACGACAAATTTCTGTTTGGATTAAATCGTGCGCACTTTTCAAATCAGCGCTCATGTTATTTTATGAAGAGAAAGTGTATTACGAGCGTATATTCCAAACTGAAAACAGCCAGATTTCTGCTGATGTATTATTCTGGACTAGGGATTTGCGATCTCCTGGACGACCCAGCCTACAATCACCCAAGTTAACTTGTTGAGTTGTTATTAAGTTTCCCCAGGGCAAACTTCAAATTCCGAGATGGTGAAAGACCAACCGGGCGAGAAGGAAAGGAAGAGCTCCTCGTCAAGCCGTCCGTTCGACATTGAAAACCTGTTTGCCCCAGATAAGCCGACAAAACAGCAGAAGACGTCTTCACAGTTTCTTGCAGCAGAAGCATACAGGTCAAATTTTACGCACAAGGCTGCACTTACTGTTAATGGTAAATATGCCTATGGCTTATTTCGCTTTTACATAAGGAGCTTGATATTGGATGTAAGCGGTGTTGTGTCTTATTTCCTTTTTTTATCAAATTCACTGGCTTCATTTTGTACTTGCAATCAGAACCGGCATAAATATTTGTGTCACATTAACGGCTACTTTAATCCCGCGGCCGCGATTGAAAATGGAAACTTGAGTAGTAGTGGCATATAAGAGAAGCTGTATTGATAACCCACCAGTTAATGATAGAAATATATTCTTGGTTGAAACTGTGAATCTGCCAATTTCTTCGTTTTGGATATTCGGTTTAATTTCGGAAATCAGAACCCACGAATTGGCTTAATATGGCACACAGGAAATGATCCCACTAGCCCATAAACTTTACGAGTATTTTTTGGCGGTTCATTCATAGAAAGATTTTAAATCTGCAAACAAACCACTTTAAATGGTATGGAACAGAGCGCGCCGCATTTTACACGATTGCCAATTGCCCACGAGTACAAAACTTTTCACATTATTTATATAGCTACTCCGACTTCATAAGACGGCGTCGAGCGAAGATTAATTAAGCAGGAGAATTCTCTCACAATATCTTAAAGGCTGTATATTTAACCCGTTGGAGTTTAATTGTTTAAACAAAGTACATGTATTAGTCCAGTGTTAGAACGATCTAAAATCAAATTGAGGCATGGAGCCCTTATGACTGCCACAAACAGAAAGGAACGCACTGAATTTGCCGGAGGAAGGGGAAGTTATGCGCTTTAGCACTTGTTTTATTTATCCGTTGAAATTAATCGTCACAGAAGCTTAATTACGCTTCTTATACAGAGGAAATACCATACAAAGTATTTTCTTATACACTACCCTTTGCGTATTGTTGCAATTCGGATGATTTGTTCCTCTTCAATCAAAACTTTAAAACACCATTTTGTATCACAAATGAAGCGGTGTCTACAAAGGTTTCTAATTTAAGTGAATCTTCATTTACCCTTTCTTGAATTTATCAAGACTGCCGTAAAAATGATAAAAGAAATCAAAAATTTCCCGTCGCACGGGTACTCTAAAACACTAGAGAGGGAAACCTGACATTATGAGCAGATTGCACTGGCTTGAGATTTAAAAAATATTAAACATTCATGAAATCTTTGTATTTGCGTATATATTTTGATTTGTTTTCAAACGCTGGAAGCTGGTTGCCACATTGCAAAAAGTCGATTTTTGGCGAAAGTTTTCTGTAACATTAAAAAGAGTACAATGCCCCGCCACGGACCACATGTTATTTTTTAAGACGTCATGTGTTAACTGGCAGAAAATTAAAACGACCCCAGAACTAGGTCTGATTTATTGTTCTTCTTTTATCATCTTTCAGATGTTCGACCTTATCTACCTGGCTTTCCCTCTCGATTTATTCCTCCTGGTGCTTTCAACCCGATTTTTCTTCCACCGTTCGGGCGTTTACCGCCTCAACCGTTACTAACGGAACAAGGAAGAATTAATATTCCGTATTGGCGTGCTCCTCTGTTTGGCCGGAACCAGTTTGCAGCCCGTATGACTGCCGACTCTAAGGTGTTCACACGTGAAGGAACGCAGCCGGTCGCACACGAGAAGAAAAAATCGGAACAAGCTTACAATGGTGAAACGTTTGATTGTCTTAGCTGCAAAAAGGTTTTCAGCACACCACATGGTCTGGAAGTCCACGTTAGACGCTCTCATACTGGACGTCGTCCGTTCGCGTGCGACGTTTGCGGAAAGACGTTTGGTCATGGAGTGAGTTTGGAACAGCACAAGAAAATCCACACGAACGAAAGAACATTTGAGTGTAAACAATGCAACAAGACATTCAAGAGGTCATCGACGCTTTCTACTCACATGCTAATTCACTCAGATACAAGGCCTTTTCCGTGCGGTTATTGTGGAAAGAGATTTCACCAGAAATCCGACATGAAGAAACACTTACGTTCACACTGGGAGAAACCCCACAAGTGTCTACAGTGCGGGAAAGCGTTCAGCCAGTCCAGCAACCTTATCACACACAGCCGGAAACATTCGGGCTTCAAACCTTTTTCTTGCCAAGTTTGTGATCGAGCATTCTACCGAAAGTTGATCTAAGAAGACATGCATACACCACGAAATGGAACAGTTACCTGATAAAGAATCATAGACTTTTTTTTCAATTTCACAGACTGCAAAAATCTGTCTTTTATAAACTTTTTGAGTGTATCACCTGACAGAAATTAGTGCTTTGAACTGTAAAATATATTTTCGCCGATTTCTTGTAGCTATAACAGCAAATGTTTGAAAACTTAACTAGTTTAAATAGAGTGGTACAGTTTTTTTAAATAAAAGAAACATTTTAAACGTCAAAGGACTAGAAAGCAGCCAAATATCATTGTAAAATAAGTAGATATGACACACAGCAGGATAGACAAAGAACTAGTATTCTTTTGTGATTACTGCATTGGCAAAT
>NC_090870.1:54753455-54803455 GCF_036669935.1 Montipora foliosa
TGAGATGATGCCTTTATTTGTTTAGGACCGACATTTTAATATATCGAAATTGGTCTATTATATTCCGAACATAAGTAGCCCTAAGACATGGTTTCCTTACAATCGCACTCAACACGTCTGCCACTGCCAGATCCTATGTTATTAAAACAAGTATACCAACAATGGCACTATTGAAAGCCGTGTGGGGTGCAGGGATAGCGTAGTGGATCCCACCAATGTGGCCCGGGTTCGATTCACCAAGACTCGGCGTCTATATGTGGGCTGAGTTTGTTGGTTCTCTATAAGGCATGCACACGAGAGTGTTTTTTCTCGTGGTACTGTCCAGGTTTCCCCTCTCCTCAAAAACGAACATTTGACTTGATTTACGTACAGTGTCCCCTATTAGTGCTCCAGCGCTAGACCGGATTGACACTTAAAATAAAGCGGTTCCTTCCTTTCTGTTTCTGGGGACACAACCGAGGGGAAGGAAAGTGCTTATTCAACCACTGATCGCACAACCACCGCTCGTGTGGAAAACGCATTGTATTGCTTTCAGTTGGATCTTAATGAGTGATGAAAAACAAAAAAAACCGTCATCAGTACCCTGGTTCCGACAAATCAAAAATTCATCTTTTTATAAAAAAAAAGAGTAAAAAAACCCAGTAACGTTGCTCTGGTTCAAAAAACGATCAGGCTTTCGGCTATCAATAATCCAATGTATACGCCTTCGTTAAAGGCTATTAAACAATTATTTCATGAGCCCGAGTTGGATACGAGATGGTAAATAGACAACGAGGCGCCTAGCGTCGAGTTGGCTGTTCCCACTCTCGTATCCAACAAGGCCGAATGGAATAATTGATTTCTTAATTCTCAACCTACGGTTTTGCTAAATTTTATTAACGTTTAAGAAACGACCGGATAGTGATGTGATTTCCGTGCGCCAAAAATTTAATGCTGAGCGGACATTTGCCGCACTCATTTCCATATAAGGTCAAACGCAGGTATAATTAAGAGCCAATCAGCGCCCGCGTTCAACGCTATCCACTGCTTTAGTATATACTAATGGCTGATAACCGAGATCCAGTGAACCAATGAGAAAGCTAGAATTGCATTATCCGAGGTTGAGAATTTAGTGAAGACGGATAGCCGAAAACTTATGTTTTTAATCTTTTAACCAGAGAACGTTCTGGGTTTTTCACCATTTTTTAAATTACGTCTTATCCTGGTTACAGCTCTATTTTTACTCGAACATTTATCTGGTAACACAAACGATATGATTATGTAATGCCATATATCAATAAGGTGATGTCTCCTGCGGAGACATTTATGGCGGATGTAATGGGTACGTTCCTTTATCGATATGCAGAGCGATTACCTTGAATCTACAGATGAATTATTCCTTGGACGCAAATAAATAATTCCACGCTCTTACCTACAGGAGCTGTCATCGTTTTCCAACAGAGAAAATGGCCTAAGACGGAGAAGAAAGAAAAGGGCACTCTTCAATGTCTTAAGCATGTGAAACCTCACAAATGGCTCTTGAGGTTTGAGTCGTGACTTAAGGGCCATTCAAGAAAAAAAAAAGCAGGTTCGCGATTTGTTCGCATAAGATACCCGACCAAATTTTCGCCTGCGCAATACTGGTTCCTAGCCCATACAATGAATGCACGAAAAAGTCGTGGTGCATCCATACGTGAGGCTTAAAACCTTCGGTACAATGGATTACGTTTATGTAAGCCGTTATAGAAAAAAAAATTGCATTTGCACAGTTTGCTTCTTATCTATGCTGCAGCAGAAATAAATGGCCATATTTTTCGTCTCTTCTAAGCTTCACAACATTGAGGAAGGCTTCTTTTGAAAGTAAAATTTATTGTTTTTATTATCATCATCATCATCATCATCATCATCATTATCATTATCATCATCATTATCATTATCATTATCATATCATTACCATTACCATTCATGATTACTGACATTAACCACACGGATTTTTATACATGTACATTAAATGTTCAAGCACCTTTCTCCAATGCGTGTCCACACAGGAGAATCGGAAACTTGTGATTCAAAATACTTGGAGGCCTTGAAACAGAAGCTACTACAAAAGCACTAAAAGACAAAATTCATACATCAGTGTCTCAAAAAGAACACTTATTAATCACTTTTTGGTAAAAGTATCAGCTGTGGCCTTCAATCCTATATAGTGACCCTGAATCCACCACTCATCAAGCATCACTAGTTTAACTTCAACTTCCTCAAAAACAATGCAGCATCAACAATTTAATCATTTGCAACTATAGCAATTTTTATTTTATATGGTATTTTGTAAAAATAAATGAAGAGCTCTCACGAGAGAAAATCCTGGGAAAAATTCATCAGTTAAGGGGAAAAGGTATAACTGACCTTCCTCTCTGTTATGTCGTACACTTTATTTGTTCTCAGGGAGATTTTATACCTTTGAAGTGGTACCTATTGAAACAAAAAATGCACAAAAAATGGCACGTACAACAGATTAAAAAAAAAAAACTCGAAAAGATAATCATCATCACCAACTTATGCACAAGGAATAATAATTATCCTGACTCGTAATTCAGATTGCTCTGGTACAGGCTTATTTCTGGATGTTTTCTTTTCCTGTATGTAAGACCGATCGGTTTCAGAAACTCTTTTATTGTTATGTAAGTAATTATGTAAGTCAGCCATTTTAGATATTTTAGATTACATTTTTTAAGGCTTTAAATTTTTCTAAATAATATATTTTTTCTCATTCTGTAATTATATACGTAAATCAGTCTTCGGACTTCAATGTTTTTATAATAAACGATTTATCTATCTATCTATCTATCTACCTACCTACCTATCTATCTATCTATCTATCTATCTATCTATCTATCTATCTATCTATCTATCTATCTATCTATCTATCTATCTATCTATCTATCTATCTATCTATCTATCTATCTATCTATCTATCTATCTATCTTCATGTACCTTGCTCAGTTGGTTGTTGCAAATTGCATATCCACATTTCTTTGCAATCATTCTTTCCTCAACCACATCTGCATAGTGACTTGTGGTAATGAGATTTCCCTGAAAGAAAATCATAGTTATCATAGCTTTGGAAATCACACCCTCCATCTCCAAAATGCCTCTGATATGCTAAATAAGACTCTAATTAGATAATTCAATTTTGAGCACTTTTGACTGTCCAGCTATTCAAATTTAGCACACAAATGGAGATCTAGTTTTCAAAGGCTCATAATTATGGGCTCATAAGGATGCAAATTGCAGCACACTGAATCCAGAATGGACATTTAATATCCAAGGCAGGAAGCACTGGGTTGACATAATGAATTATTGCAAGAATAGTTGCCATCTACCAATATTAATTGTCCTTGGCCTGGTTTTAAGGATCAGCATCACAATTATGTTGGCCAACTTTCGTGGTTCCACTTACATGTAATCTACTCCTTACCAAGAGATTTTCTCCAGGGACTGGTTTTCTCAACGCATCAAAAACCAATGTTTTGATTTGACAAGATGAATAAAAAGATTAGTTCAATTTCATTTGATTTTTCATCTCCCCAATACAACAATAACTCTGCTTTGTTCACTAGTATTACTTATTGAAATTTAAGGTTATTAACTTATAAAGATTAAAAATGTCCACATCAACACTGTGCAAATTTTTACATTATTGGGCTAGCCAAACCAAGGAACACTGTCATGGAAACATTCTTGCATACTGAAATGTCCCCTTGTAAAAGTCTAAAGAAATTATGTTCAAAAAACATAATTTGCATTTTAGCATGAAAAGAAAATCTGACCTTATAATCAGGCAAATCAGGTTCCACATTAATTTTACTCACTGCGTGCATAAGAAAGTCTGTTGAGATGTCATCCTCCAGAACAAGTTTTTCTACAATTTTATGAGCTCTCTCTTCTGCTGCAACCTGTGAGCGAATTGAGACTTCCAGATCTTTCAATCTGCAGGAGTAGAAAAAATCTAGCAATATGTTATTGAAAATAATTTTAAAATCCCCTCACTATGCTTGAAAGGACAAAGCCCACCACCAATTGCAATTGCACTGTATAGTGCTTTTGCCATCTGAGCTAACAAGCCATCTGGGAACTTGGTTAAGTGCGAGTTCATGTTATATCATAAATAACATGAAAATAAATTATATTGGGGTGGTAGAGTTGAGATGATTGGTATTGAAGAGATCAAAGCAGTGAAACAAGGAACTTAAATACCATCGCAAAAGAAGCCGAAAAAAGTCCAGGTTTGAATGTGATCAAGCCCCAAACCGACCAGATGACTTGATTTGTAGCTTAGATGGTAAAACACATGTGCAGCGAAATCACATGGTCAATTGGGTTGAAATCTAGTTTAGGTCTGCTCTTTCAATAAAACCTGTAACAGGACTGTAAGGTTGTTATCCATGTACATGTGTGTGTAGCAGTCATGTTGTTTTCCTTTTCATACTAACTAGGCGAGAAATAATTAGAAGCAGCCAAGCCACAGAAATTTATTAGTTGTTTTTCCTTTGACTGAGGCCATCTACATGTACCAAGCAATTGCGTTAAACCAGTAGCTTACTAGCCAACGTAGCAGGTGGTTTGTTAAATTTTAGAAGCCTCTTTCCACTGGGGTTTCCCTGCTAGCAGAGATCTCTTTTCTTTTGCATTCACTGGGCTGATGAGTACCAGAAAGGAGACCTCTGCCATGGGTTGAAACTCACTTTGATCTAAACACTGTCCACAACCATGGACACCACTCTTCAAACCGCGTGGCCCATGATATGATTGCTGACTGTGAATTGAGCCTGCTGTGTCCCATGCACTCCTTTATTGTGAGCCCACACAACATGAAGTATCACCTAAGGATTTGGTCACTAAGTAATCACCAGGGATGCTCAACACAGTGAGTTTTAACCCATGGCAGAGTTCTCATTTCCCATACTCATCAGCCCAGTGAGCGCACAAAGGAAAGAGACCTCTGCTAGCAGCGAACACTGGGGTTGTCTTTCAAGTGAAAATAAGTTGAAAGAGCAAGAGAAGGGGGAGTGCAGCGAGGAGAAGGAGCAAGGAACTGGCTGCAATCAACCCCAAAGGATTTTCAAAAACTTCCATTTCAATCATGCGTGACAAGGACCGGTTTGATGTCAACTACCAACCAATCATAGCGTGCCTTGTGTAAACATTGGCGGGAATACAATTACAATACAATACAATACATACTTAATTGACCATTTCCCATAGGGGCTTTTCAGGGCCATCAAACGCAGTTAACAAAACAACGAAACACCACAACAATGACAACAACTGTTAAGAATCCCAACTGGCCGGAGGCAAACCAGTTGACTATTTACAAGTGCAGCTGGGAAGTTGAACCTGGGACTACTGGGAACAACTTTCAACAAATGGTCAGAGCAGGTCTTGAACCCAGGATCTCCAGATCTAAAGGCAAGTGCCTTAACCAAGTGGGCCAATACTGCCAGTATAATTAATTTGGTAGGGAAAAATTTACAAGATTAAACTGAGATTTCAACTTGAGCAATACAATACAAATCATACATGTTGACCACTCCTCATTAGGGCTTTTCAGGGCAATGAAACACAATCAACGAAAAGACAGAACAGAACAACTACAACAACTGTTAAGAATCCTAACTGGCCGGAGGCAAACCGCTTGGCTATCTATGAGTGCAGCCGAGAAGTTGAACCAGAAACTACCAGAATCAATTCAAGTAGTGGTCAGAAAGGGTCTTGAATGCGAGATCTCCGAATCCCAAGGCAAGCGCCCCAACCACTGGGCCGCACTGCCTCCACACAATAGCAGAAGTTAGAATGTCCTGTCAGCACCTTGACCAGTGCCTTCAATGTCCAGGGCATCTTCTGCCAATGCGAAAACTAGAAATATGAAGCCTTTTCCCAATCCCATGGGAAGAACTGCCAAAATATCACCTCTATTTATTAAGCCACAGCTACACGAGCAATTTTTTGCTCACGCTGGTGATGCGATTTTTTCAAACTTTGTAGCGTCGCCAGCGCGAGATGAAAATCACAAGTGTAGCCACCCTTGAACTGGCAATGTGACAGGTGAAAAAATCGCAAGAAAAAAGTTCCCAGAGTTGAAACTTTCGCGACATCACAGAGATACATGTAGTTGCTCGTGTAGCCACCCTGCAACATTTTGCCCGCCCTTGCGACGCGACTAAAGAGTATTTAGCCAATGAAATTAAAGGAGCAATGTCTGTTTATAGTGCCCAGGTCTCTTGAAGTATGCAATTTGCGTGGCCTTCAATTTGCCAAAATTTGTCACAAGTGTAGCCACCCTGGCGCGCAGGAGACGCTACAAAATCTGAAAAAAATCGCATCACCGGCGCGAGACAAAAATCGCTTGTGTAGCCGCAGCTTTGGCTGCTTTACAATGTCTTTCTGCTCTTTTTTTAAGGACACAAGAAAATCCGTCCAAGCTCCCTGATCCCGCAAGGAAGTTTCCAGATTTGTTTGAAACCAGATGGTCCACTCTTTTCACTCTGTTTTGCATTGTCTTTACACTTTTACGAAAGGGAACAGTACATTTTGACTGACAAGCCAATTTTCTTCGACAATTAATCAGCCAATCAGGAACGATGTTTTGCCCTTTTGCCTACGAACGGGAGTATCGAAAATCTTGTCGGTTTGATTGCAGGCAGTTTCTCGCTGGACCTTCTCCTCGCACCCTCCCCCTTCGCTTGCTTTTTTAAACAGGTTTTCGCGTCGCTATTACATTCAAACGATCACTTGAAAGTCATTCCCCGCCGGAAAGAAGAGTCTAAACCGACTGAAACCGCCTGCGCGCTACGCAGACTAGTACCTTACTGGTTACCCTAGCGTGAATGCGATTCTATTATTCTCCTGTTTTTAACATGGCCCCGTATTCTTTAGTTTCTCCTAAAAGGTGCACTAAACTGAGAAAAAAGAATGATTGATACAGTAATCCCGAGAAAACGCCACAAGACTTCAATATATATAATCTTAACCTTTGTTGTTCATCTGCGTTTTCCTTGGTAACAGCTGTTTTTCCTCGACGTGCTGAAGTCTCTGAAAAAAAGATTTCAGGAAATTATAGAAAATGTTTTTCGATTATTCAATTTAACAAGAATGTAATCCTACGCTTCTTTCTCGAATGTTTCGGCTGTTTGTTCGGTTTGGTTTTGCCATCTAACAATTCGTCCGCCATGTTGTGAAAGTTATACGTGAATGGTCTTACGTACAGTACATACCAAAGCCGCTGAAAAGACGGCATTTTGAGCACAGGCTCAATTAAATACCTCTTTCTAACGGTACTGCACTGAGCACCGTACTGTAAATTACGGGCCCGCGTTTTTCCTCTTACTTATATGGTAATCAGTCGCGGGGAAAGGAAACTAGTTGAAGTCAAGCGGAAGGTTCAACCGCCATAAAGATCTGAAAAACGATAAAATTCTTGGCTTTTTAAATAGTTGCTATGTTTTACATAGCGTTACATGTTTATGCAACAGAAAGACAAGAAAAACTTTCTAGAGAATGTTTTATCGAAATTTCAAATTAAGCGAGCCTTACTGTACCCTGGTCCCAGAGATTTTTTTGAGCCGCGAGAGAGCTGCGAAGGGGCGAGAAGAGAAAAACCTCTGGTTACCTTTGACTTGAATCTCACTTTCATGCACACACCAAGGGTCCAATGGCAACTAAGCAATCTCGCGTCCCCTAGGTATTACCAGTCAAACGAACCAATCATATTGATTTGCGTGTTTGCAAAAATATCAACCAATCCGAGCCTAAGGGTCAGATCCTGATCCTAGCGTGTGCATGAAAGGGAGATTCAATTCCAAGGTAACCAGAGTTTCTTCGCCGCTCAAGAAAAACCTCTGGGACCAGGGTAGCCGTACTATGGAATACGGACCGCTAATTTAGCCAATCACAGCGTGCGTACTATCTGAGAGATAACAAGAACGATTAAATTAGCCTGCGAACGCAAACGTATTTCTGGCGGTCGTTTCTCTTCCCCGTAAATCTTGGGTAAAACCAGGAAAAGATCTTTGAACTAAGTTTTGGCGGCTTGATAGAATAAATACTTGAAATGGAATCTGCGTAGGAACGATGGCAGCAAACTGGGAGCAAACTGGATTGGACATGGACCATTTCCAGGACTCTCAACTATATTATTGCTGATTTCAGCTGTGCAAATTAGTAGCGTCCGCACGGTGATTTCCGAAGTCCAGAATTTTTTTCAACCTCGTTCCTAGGGCTTCTCACCACCGCCCGTCCCAGGGCTCTCGGCGGTGAAAAGCCCTTGGAACGAGGTTGACTTGTTTTGCCTCCGGTGTGTTGCAGTTGGCCTTTCGCCATCCTTTTTACAAGAGGGGAAACATTACCGCCGATCGAATCGCTCAATACGATTGCAGCAATGCATGCGACAAATGGCCAGCTTTTCACAGTCGACGTAACGTTTGTGGCACGATATACCAAAGAACATACGTCAACATTGCTTTTACCAAACACACGTATCTTCTCCTTAGCCACCAAGAACGTCCCTCTACAAAGAATGCAGTATTCACAGTCGTGAGAAATCTTCTTGGGAGTTTCCGTTCATGGTTGTTTATGTCACGCGACACAACGGAGAATCTTGCCTGTATTTCAGACACGCAATTGCGCGAGGTCGCGCAAGAGTAACTCGAGCTTGCATTCTATCGTAAAATTTGATTGGTCAAGAACCAAACAAAAGGTCTCACGTCACAGAAATCGTTTGGAGGGGAGAGAAATTGGGAGAGAGGCAACCGCTAGAAAGACGTCTGCGTTCGCAGGTTACGATTATATAAGCTTACGTGAGAAATCCAAAATTCCAAAGAAAATCATCTAATCTTAGCTTACAACGGAAAAATATCACGATAAACTTAATCGTCTGGAATTTAACTCGACATGCAACTTGCAAAGCTGGCGACCTGCTTTGTTGAAAAAAACAATTTTCACCTAGACTCGATTTGTCACACTATGCTAATAGAGCTTATTGAAAAACAATTTCACATGGTCGTCTTAACACTCATGAAGAAACTTGATGTTTGCACATTTCCTTTTCGTCTACAAATATGTATGACTCCATATATTCGGAACTGCAGTCATCATGATCGAATTCCTAACGCAGGTAATGTACCCTGAGAGCAGAGTCTCTTTTCAGTTTAACGCAGTTCCTGTCTATTCTTAGCAAAAGAAGACTGTTTTCGCAGTGTAAAGAGAACCGATCATCGCTGTGTTAAGAATTGCAAATGGTGCAAATGCACACTGATCTGGGAGCTCATTGATTGCGAGTTCGGGAAAAATGTCAGTAGGATATTTGAAAGTGCGATGGAAGATATATTAGTCTCAGTAAGCAGTTCCAGCCCTTCGGATATATATTGCAGTGTGCAGCGCGACAGCAATTTCATTGGCTCGATCAGTTCCGTGGAAAACCTCGAATTTTTTCAGGCTTTTTTGCTTCGCATATTCTGCGATGAAGTTTCGCTGAGAAAATCGCCTTTAACTGAAAATGAGAACATGATATGCATTTTCCATCAAACTTTCACCTCTTTAGAATACGAACAAGTACTGAATCAGCCAGCTCACCACTGAGGTAGCTAATTGATAGCTTGCCCACCGCAAGTCACCACCTTTCAGTAGAGCCGTTGAAATGCACGGTAATCTGGCTTCTTTTTCAGGCTGGCTTCTTTAAAACTGCAACCCAACCAAGCCAACCCAAATCAAATTATATTTGAGGGTTCAGCTCGTATGGGCTCTTGCCCTCATTAAACAACCTAACGACGGTTGCATACCGGCATTTTAACACCCCTCCGAGCTACATAACAATCTTATGGAATCCCTCTCAACTTTCTCTAGGTTTGATCTGAAGGAATACCACCATTGATGGATCATACGTGACACACGCAGCTAAAAGCCGCCATCTAGCCTAGCAAACAAAAAGCAGCAGAAAATTACCGTCCATTTAGTTTTGATGATTTTCTTAGAAGAGACACTATAAGTTTTTTCCTTTATAAAATGTTACAAATTTACAATGATGACCGATTGAGATATGGAACTAATGTATTTGGAAGGCGGTAATACTATAAACCGTGTGTATATTGAATGGGCTAATAAACAGAACGAGAGCTGTTGCAGTCATAAAAATGACAATGTATTGGAACTGCGAAAAACGTGGCTCTCGGAAAATTTCAGCGGGATCTCGAAATCTCGAAAGCGTTTTTGGTAAGTCTCGAAATCTCGTTTTTGCATGGTTTGTTTTTACCCTTTTTGAATCTCGAAACTTTTCACCAAGGAATCTCGGGCTCGGATTTTTAACTCAGTAGGATCTCGGCGTCTCGGCGAGTCTCGGATTTTACCATTCGCCAGCCCTATTGGAATCCTTTTCGACTCTGTAGTTTTGATCTGAACTCGGGGATGTACACTTGACACATGCAGGGATAACCCATCTATTTCCACAAACACATCAGAACAGCAGAAAATTGCTCTGAGAAACCTATTCAGTTTTGATTTTCTTAGAACAAAGACTAGGCTTAAAATTTCTTGATAAAATGTTACAAAGTTGCAACGATGGGCGACTGAAATCATAGGCAATATGTTTGGAAGGTGGTTACATAATATACCGTGACGGTAGCCGTAAACCGATTTTGGCAAAAATACAATAATTTGTCGAGGTTTAATTAAAGATGTTAAACCCATACTGTTTCAAAGGATTGTTTCCGGATTGTTTGTTCTTTACGAGATCTGATGAAAAGCTCCTGATGATAGACATATAACTGAAACGTCAACAGTTTGCTGCGTTGTCTTTTGAATGAAAAAGTTGCTTGTGTCACCAGTAGTTACTCGAGAAAATGCACAAAAATCGAGCAAAAGGGTTATTGCTTATTGCGCGCTTATTGCTCAGTGGTTTGGAATAGGAATGAGTTCAGTGCACTACGTTCTCACTGTGAGCCACAAAGACACCGGGTCTGACTTTGGGATGGTTACCCGAGACTGAAAACGTGAAAGTGTCCTATTGACGCCGTCGTTGCACGTGTCAAAACACACTTATGCGTTCGCTATTTTAAATTATGTAATATATTTCCATCCCCTAAAATTGAAAGTTTTGTCACATATGATTTCCTTACAGGTCACTTGTCAGACTTTTTTTTTAGAAATGGATACCAGTGGTCAGGTTAAAGAACTTCAATGCCGGGTTCGAATGAAACGTATTTGTTTAAAAAGGCGCAAGTTTTAGCGAGGGGGGGGGGAGGTATAAGGCGCCGCAGTGAATCGAGGTCAGAGAGGAACGGTGGAAAGAAGGAATACTCCGAGATAAAACCCTCAAGGGAAAGCGAAAAGTTGGTGTTTTGACATGGATCTGCTGTAAAATTAATACACCCTAGAACAGAATGTTTGGTAACCTGAGTGTCAGGCCTTTCTTAGCAACAGGGTAGGGGTAGGGAGGAATTCGCTTCTTCCCGATCTGCCAAGAAAAAACAAGAAAAAGAAAAGAAAAGCCTGATACTCAGGTTAAATGTTTGGCAAATTGTATTTTTGACGGCGCCAGAAAGTGGTGACCCAGGAACTTTTCCCGGTAGTGAGGTTTGTAGCCTGCGTAGCTGGTTATCACCTGTGGTCCCGAAAGATTTCGAGCGGCGTGAGAAGGCTGGGGCGGGGGAGACGAAGAACCCCCCGTCCCCCGCCCTACCCTTCTCTCGGCTTCGCCCGTTCCGCGCGCAACGACATAACCGCCAGCTGTGCATGCTATAACGTTGTTTTGGCCTTGTTACGCACGTGCGTGCATCAAGCCTCACTAGGATATAATGGATCATTGTTTCCTGCACGTGAATGTGTCATTTGAAACGAGGCCAAAACAGCAAAGTCATCGCTCCCTGATCAACGTCCGCATACATGATCACGTGGAGATGCATTATAAAGGCCGGTGTTTTTCGTCTACAATCGTTTGCAGTGCCTGCTGAATATAAAGACTCGTGTAACGATTCCATCCATAACAACTGCGTCAAGGTGAGTTACCTACCTCTTGCTAAATATTAATTTAAAATGCAGAAAACAAACTTAGGAAGTCATTATCAAATAACTGATAAAGGACTGAGTTGCTTTTGTAAATACAATAGGTTTTTACCAAAAATCCAATCCGTTGACATACGGTGCAGAGAAATCGATAACTACAGTGCTCCCAATCTTAAAATCAGTCTATTTGTCGAACTTTCCTTTACTTTAGAACCCTATGGAAAATAACTTTGATCAGTTCTACAGTATTTTTAAAGTCTTGGGTATTTTCCAATTCTCGTTATTCACAATTGTCCAATTTAGCACTTTTACTTAAGGATAATCAGTTTTTTTTCTTTTAAAGCGTGGGTTATTTCTGGTAAAGAAAGACTGAAGGTTTCTTATCACAAAAATTCCAAATTGTCATTTCTTACAATCGATTAAACTTTTCTTGAAGAATTGACCAAATTAAGTAGAATTTTATTACGTAACACGTCCTTTTGACCAGAAGTTGCGCCACGTTAATTTCATTCTTGTTACATGAGGATCGCATTAAACAAAAATAGAAATAAGGCTATTTTATCGATCAGTGTAAGAGATTTTCGTTGACTGGAAGGTAAAACGTGAGTTAAGTAGATTTGCCGTACTTTCTGAGAGAATGTACATTAGGTGTGGTCGATCCGGATTTTTCTTCCTGTGCATCATTACCAATAACAAGCCTTGCGAGAACTAAATCTTATGGCAAATGTTCTTCGCGAGCGATCAAGAAAGTCAGAAATGTCATCTGCTAATAGGTGTTACTATCAACGACTTGCCCATTGAAATACCCTAAACTGCATTACGTAATCAAAAAAGCAAATCCCCTTTTTGTTGCGTGCAAGTAAGTTTCAATTGATGTAGAATAACAATATAAAGGTTCAAATTCTTATCTGTAGTAAGAACATCTGCAGTCATTTCAATTGCAAAAAAACTATTTTCATACACAAACGCTTCGTATAAAGGGGATGATGGCAGAGAGGATTAAATTTGAACCTAAATACGTTTTGGGGGAAGCTCCTGGGTGTCCCCGACGGCTATGATTCGGATATTCTCTCTATTTTCCAACTCTAAGCCAGGGGCAAAGCCTTTGCACTCGCTTTGGACGGGGTGCCGACCAAAGGCAGGAAGCTGAGCTGTGCGGGAATTAATCGTTGATAGCCGAGATATAACGGAAACTATAGTTGAGGTCACACTACCCACTTTTGCCCGCTAGAAAATCGATTTACCTAAGGAAAATTTACCTGAGTATACCCGAGGTAAATTTATCTAGGGTTTCATTTTCCCCAAATGAAAAGGCCACAATGAAGCAAATCACATCCAGGTATTTACAAGGGATTGAGGGGATTAAATTTCAGTCTTTCTTGTTAAAATTTCGAGCTCCTTTAAAGCAGCGAGAGTGAAATCTTGGTGCCTCTTTTCGGCTTCCATTTCAAACTTCATGTTCCTGCATTGCCAAGCGATCTCGATCCTCTGCTTTCATCATCATTCTTGTTAACCCTGCAGCAATTCAATCAGAGTTTCTCGTTCGGCAGTTTTCTTTCGCTTATCCATTTTTCTTCGACGATTCATTTTTCAAATGAAACGCGTACTGATTGCAAATGATTTATACTTAAACGTTCGATCTAAACCACTCCATCTTCTTCCTTTGACACACGCACACGCACGCGACAAAAGACTTGCATTTCGTTTCAAGTACAACGTGACGCGATGAAATCAAATCTTTCATCAGCGCGTTTGCCGACGAGCATCTATTGGCTAAATACCTTGGGATTTCAAGTTTACCCCTTCAAAACATGTAGGGTAACTGTCAAGAGAAATTCTATTGTTCTCTTGATGAATTCAAGCTTCGATGGAAAACATTTTCCCTGGGTAATTTACCTGGGGAAGTATCGGTCACTCTTCTAAATTTAAGTTTCCCTAGGTAAAACTGTCAACAAGTCAAATTTACCCAGGGCAAAAGAGCGCAGTGTGACCACAGCTTATGTATGTAAACTTGACAGTCACCCACACCCACAAACGCAATAGAAGATTTGTTGTGCCAGATCGTATTATTACAATTTTGCAGAACAAATACTTAACAATTTGTGTTCTTTCTTTATTTCATAGATGAGGTTAGTCCCTGTATTTCTTGTGCTCTGCCTGGTGACTGTGGACGCTGGGCTTTTGGATCTTTTCTCTAAAAAAGTGCCCATAAGGAAATTTGACCTTGGTTCAGCTGTTCAAAAGATTGGTCAGGTTTTTGCCGGCAATTTCAATCCATCCAAGTTTCTGCAGGAACTCATTCCAAAGCCAAAGCAACTTGAAGCTTCTGAGTCGTCAAATAAATCCCCGAAATTCTGCGGCAAATATGAATGCCCGCTCTTTTACGAAGAGGAGCTAAACAAGACTAGCGACTACAAACTTCGATGCTATTCAAAATCCTACAAATGGGTGACTACTCGATATGATGGTAAGTTTCCAATGATAGATACATGTAAATGACTGGAAGCTGTATTTCATTAAGTAAGTAAGGAACTTTATTTCAACTTGGGTTGATGAGGCTAATTAGGCCCCTAGAAAATACATGCTGATATGCCGAGAAAAGTGAAATAAATAAATAAATAAAAATTGTATATGTATATATACATGATCAATTAATAACTAACATTCTAACTATATCAATAAATAAACGATCCTAACTCTAAAAATTATTACAATGAATCATATAAATCTGTACATATAACAGATGTAGTTCTCTCACAGCCTTCTTAAATTCCTTAAGAATTTTCGTTGAACGTAATTTATCCGGTAAAGAATTCATTGTCATAAAGAAAGAGATTGCCAGGGGTCATGTGTCGTGCAATTTTGTGTAGTGTCAAGACCCGCCAATGCCTATAAAAACTTCGCGACTGAACACTGTATAACAACATTCTGTACAACAAAACGAGAAAAGAAAGGCAGGATATGATAAAACAGATTACTCTTGAATATTCAGTCTTGCAAAAAGTCGGCCAAGATGAAGAAATTGTCTTGTTTTTTATGCAAAGGTATTCATTTTACAGGACATTTCTAAGTTTCTTGTATATGAATCTACATGATTTAAGGAGTAATGTAGCTTATAAGAATTTGAGCTTACCAAAGTTCGTGTTGAATGATTGAAGCACAAGAAAATTCTAAGCAATAAAATCTTCCTTTCAGAAATTATAACTGGAACTGAGAACTTTTTACAAAAATCTCAGCAAACTATGTGCACAGCTTCCCATAAATGTTAGGCGACCATTTTGAATGCCAAATATTTGTGTAAAAAGAAATAACCCTTTATCCCCATGGAGAATATCGGTAGAATCTGAAAACCTCAACTCTTGCAAACAGATTGTATTCACCCAAGTGCCTTACTGGCCTCTTCTGATTTAATTCGAAAGAGAATTCCATATTAAGAGTTCCTCCCATTTCCTTCTATAGAGTGGCACATATAGATTTTACTCTGTGTAAAACCCCTGACCATTTTTGTCGTCAATGGGGACCAGTTCGAAAAATACATATAAAAATATAACAAAATAAATATTTTAATTGCAATGTAAAATATTCTTGCTCATAAAGATTTAAGCTAACGATCCTATATGACGGATTTAAGCGTGACATGGCCTCTCCTGGTTGGTTCAGATGCCTGCCTGTTGTTTTTTTTTTTTTTTCCCGCATAAGTATATCTGGTTCTGCCGCCCAGTCAAGAGCACAAGAAATTTAGTCTTGGTGTAAGTTTAATTTAGTCTAATTTAGTCTTGTTCTAATTTAGTCTTAATAATAGGTGTAAGCTGTAGCACTCGTTAGTGAACTGAAGATGGCCTCGACCGAGAAAAAGAAAATATACTCGGCATTGGAGTACAAGAGCTGTGGGAACGTGGAACTCCCTTCCACTTTCCTTCGTTCTTTTAAAGCTTTAGCTAAAAGGTTTTTTTATGGCTTAGTACAGTTTTAAGTGTTCTTATTGTTATAATATTTGATCTGCTTTAATATGGGGTCTTTGACTCTTTTGCATTTCATCCCTTGGCCTCTGTTTTTTTGCATGCCATAATTAAATTGTAATAAATAAAAAAATAGAGTGGTTTTGAATTGAGTGTCGAAAGTAATTAGATAATTACTTTGGCTTTGCATTACTTCACTCAGTTATTGGTTCAAAGTTCTCGCGCCACTTTTTCAACCAATCAGAAGTGAAACCAAAACCAATCGTAGCTCCGCGTGCACATTTTCTCGCGCTTTGTGTCGGTTACGTGTAATTACTTTGCGTTTTGATTGGTTTAATGGATTGCCTCCGCCCTTTTTGATTTGGCCAAAGTAATTACTTTGGTTTTGGTTTTACGACACTCATTTGAAAACCGCTCTGAATAAATTAGACTCGAACATTTAGTACCAACAAGAGTCCATGACCACTTGTGTGGGATGTAGTTTCGTTCGCGTGCCCTTTATTTTTTAAATTTCAATTTTTTAATTGCGATGAAAAAAAGCATAATTGTTAAAAGAACTGTCTGGTATATCTTACAACACAAGGATCAGTTTAATTGAACACATTGCCCACGTCAAATGCAAAGCTTAGTAGACAGGTTAAGAATAAAATGCAAATTCGAAAAAGTTTCTTTTTGTTTTGGCCATTTTCAAAATATATCTCTCGATCTGTACAGATCCTGCAAACTTTGCTTCAAGCACAACAGTGAAATTGAACACTGCGCGGTTTTGTTTGTACATACTCCTGTTTAACCGCTTTGGTCACGTGCATTTCCGTAACAATATTCGTGTATAATAAGTTCAACATTTCGACTTGATTTTAGCGGATATGTGACGAAAATCGATTATATGCATGAACGACCATAAACGGGTTAACCCCAATATACAAGTTGTCCAAATATACGATTATACATTCACGCTTCTCTTCCAGGTACCAGCAGCAAACGAGAGTCCTTCATGCGCCTTTTCAAATACATCAGCGGCAGCAATATGGCCGGAATGAAAATGGACATGACGGTTCCCGTTGCTATGCAAATAAAACTTCGATCCCAATCGATGTCATATCAAACCATGAGCTTCTTCATTCCATTTGAACACCAGCTAGACGCACCCTCACCAACTGATAGAAATGTCAACCTGGAAATAGCCGAACCATTTTGCGCCTACGTGAAAGTGTACGGTGGCTATTCAAGTTTGTCGCAAGTTCGAGAGAATTACCAGACACTTGTAGAAGCCCTTAAGGAAGATGGCCGCGGCGATGATATCAGCTCTGATGGTATTTATTCTGCAGGTTACGACTCTCCCATGAAGTTTTGGAAACGTCACAATGAAATTTGGATCGTCAGCATCAACCACAAGCCCAAATCCGAAAATAGGTCTATTCTAGAATCCCCCACGAAGTCAAAGCCAATCATATCCGTTGATGAGCCACCCGTGGTTGAAAAGGCTCCAGAATTCTGTGATGGCCACGATTGTCCATCTTTCTACGAGGAGGACCTTAATGCTACCGACTTCAAGCTACGTTGCTATCCCATGTCTTATAAGTGGGTGTCTACGAGTGTAACAAGTAAGTTAAATCACAAGTTCTTGTCTTATGATTGGTTTATTTCCCAAAATGAGTGTTTCAATTGCATTACACTTTGACGCTAGCATGAAGCGAGCAGCGTTGTGTAGACTCTTGTCGAGAACGGCGAATTTACAAGCAATTGTGGGAAAAATATCTCAACGTTCTTGTTCAGGGAGGGGGGAGGGCAATCTAACAACAGACAACAGACAAATTGTTTTTAACATGGTTTGGAGCGGAATGAGTTTAAGGTTACTGCTAACCTTTTTGGGGTGCCTTCCGGGAAATCTTTCGTAAGCGCGTTATTTTCGGTAAAACTCCAGCTAACTATAGATCACCGAAAAGGTAATAAAATGAAGAATCCGAATATATGCACATTTTTCTTTATTAAGGGTTTCTTTAGCGTGCGCGAAGCTTCAAACACAAAACCATACATGTTCACTTTGCTGAATTACCCGCCTTCGCATTATCACGCACAACCAAACAAACTGTACTGTATTATGTGTCGGGGTTTTAGGATCTCCCAATTGGTTTCTGAGAAAATAAACTTTGAAGTTGACCAATGTAAAATTTTCCGTTTCGCGACACGCAGAGACGAGTCAAAGTAAAAATATTTCTAATCATTTATAAGCCCGACACAATTACGTGGACCAATATCCGACGATCATTTTGCCCAAATTTTGAAAAAATCCCTCAAATCTACATACCCTATCAATTCATTTGAAGAGGAGCTATTCCTGGAAAAATTAACCCCGAGTTTTCTGGCTGAAAAGATTTTACGCGTTTTCACACCTTGTCAATGCGGGTGTGAATGCAGTCATGCCGCTATGATGCCGCCGACTGATGAAAATCGAGGTATTAAGGCCCCCTGACATTCAGCGCTGTATCATTAGCTATAGATTAGTTATACTTGATTGAAGACTTAGCCCTTCTCGCTAGTAACGAGCTGAGTTTTCTCCATTTCCTCGATGGAATCTTTCTTTTTTTTAGACCCGGTCTTGTTCATACTTTTCAACCCAGGGAGAACTTCCCCGTTTCGACTTCTCTCCTTGTTTCATGCGTTTCATGGCCTAGTAAGGATGATATTGCCTGGCATATCCCTTTAACACAACGGCATCGATTACAAATAAATGACGAACTCAACAAGCGATAAAGTGAAGATACCCGGATGTATTCCCGCGTCAAACTGAGTTTAAGTCACGAAAAATACAAAACTTGTAATAACTCCGCAAGAAAAAAAAAACATTTTCTAAGAATTTCCTTTTTACAAGAAAACAAACGTAATGAGCTATCTTATGGTAGCTTTTAAACATTTTGCAAAATTCGAGATCGAAAAGGTTAGCAGTAACCTTAAAGGGAAATCAGTACATCCCATATGTTCTAGGTTATAGATTTAAATTAATTCTACTAAGAAGGATTGTGGGTCTTAGGTTTATGTTTGATTTTTTCTCTATGTCATAGATATGTATCCCAAGGCTGCCGGTAGGACAGCGTTCTGGCGTCTTTTCAGGTACATACAAGGCAGTAACGCAGAACAAATGAAGATTGACATGACCGTTCCTGTAACGATGAAGATGCAACCCCTCCAGTCTGGATCCGGCTCTCAGTTTGTCGAGAAGAACTACACGATGAGCTTCTTCATCCCCTTTAAGCACCAAGAGGACGCACCTGCCCCTTCTGCAGATAATGTTATGTTAACAGATGTCGAACCGTTCTGTGCCTACGTGAAAGAGTATGGCGGTTTCTCGGACATGACGAAGGTCGCGAGGCATTACAAGGAGCTTGTAGCATCACTGAAAAAGCATAACCTGGAGGATGATTTCTACACCAATATGTTCTATACTGCCGGCTACGACAGCCCTTCCAAGCTATTCAAACGACACAATGAAATCTGGCTTGTCAGTAAAAGCCGCAATCCAGTTAACGAACTTTTGGAAAGCCGTATTCTCAGCCAGTAATACTCGGCCTTGCCCTCGAGATGGATCCTGCTTCTGTTTAAGGAAGCATCACTCTTTCAATTAGCTATTGTACAAATCTCACTTTATAGTTTTCTCGAAGCCAAAAACCAGAATCATGAACGACCGTCATAAACCTGTTATTTCACGGCTCTTTCTTTAATTTCTCCTGGCGTAGAGCAGGCCAAAGTGACAGTCGAAAGAATTTCTAGTGCAAGAATGTGAATTTTATCGCATTTTATGTTACGCTAATGATACATCGACTGGCTGTTAGCCCAACGCAATGTCAAATACTCTAGTTAAACACTAGTTGCCATCAACTTTCCATGATTTGTTGGCGTTAAATAACGTTGTATATTGAATCATACTTAACCAATAAAATGTTAATTTGATAACAATCGCAAAAAGATGCAGACTGTCTGCCTTGGTTCTACCACAGATCACCCAAACGAATAATTCGAGCCTTAAAGTGCACCTAACCCCAAAATATAATTGTAGCTTCAATAAATCTCCATACTGTGTGAAGTTAATTGGTGAAAGAATTTTTCGATTTGGGTGAATTCTCGATTTTCTACGTCTAGTAGAAGTTGACAAACATTTGGTTCAAGTCCGCGACCTGGGGCGAGTCGAGCTGTGACGTAGAAAGGAGAACCGCGTGAGAATGCTTCCCGGTGTTGTTTACTATTTTCACAGCATTCTTCTGTTAGCTTTTGGAATTCTTCTCTTTTTAACAGCACTGAATGAAAAACACACACTCCAAAGTCGTCCGTCCTAAGCCATCTCTTGGAATTGTCAAGATTTTGTTCATCGCCCAGATCAGCTGAACGAACAAAATCTTCACGCTCTAAATGTTCGGAACATGGCACTGAAGATTGCGATGGTTGCCATTTCGCTCGCTTCAGTCGAACAAAATCGACCCATTTCTTCCTTCTTTTCTTGGCTTCTGTACGATCGTCGTTGTAGAATGGCAACTTATGAAGAGAAATACCTTCTTTAAAATTTCTCACGTTGTTGCAACCAGCAGCAATACATCTCTTCGGCATTTTCTGGACTACAACAGTGGACCATATGCGAACTATGTGAACTTTGTCAACACACTCGTTCTCCTTTCTACGTCATAGCAACTACTAGCCCCAATCCTCCCGTTACTCGGACTTGAACCAAGATGGCTGCCATTTAGGTGCGATTTTTCAAACTTTGAGGGGCCATAAAAGATACTAGATTTGAGCAAATCTAATAATTTTTTCACAAATGTACTATAAAAAATATGGTAAATCATTTACTCCAATTAAAATTTGGGGGGTTAGGTGCACTTTAAAAATCGACACAAAACACACAAGGTGAGGTATAATTAAGTTTTTTTTTTTTTTTCTCGCTTTTAACTAAGCTTAGCCGATTTTTTCGGTATTTCATGTTTCCCACAGAAATCCTACAAATCGTTACGTTGACAGTGCATTCGAATTATACGTTTGGGTGGCCTACGGTTCTGCTGAAAAGCACTGAACTTTCTTGCGGGAGGTCGTGTTTTGGAAATCTCATCTGAACGGACCAACCAACGCGACCAGCGGTCAGGGACTTGAAATATAATACCCATAAAAGGCTCCTAGGAATAGGGGCGCAATAGTTTGACCTTTTAGTCTTCTTGGGTGTGATATACGAAAAACGGTTAACCTAATTATCGCCTTCCCCTCGAAATCTATAGACATTCTTCCTTAAGCAAATTAATTTGACGGTAAATGCACGACCAAGATTACAACGCTAGAATGACTACCAAACCATCGTCAATCAATTAAGCGCAGTATCACGAGTTTCTAACAGTGCTGTAATGAGCTGATTGTCCGTTATTGTCTTAGACTGTCCTTTTTTACAGTTTTAACGGTCCTTTTACTGTCGCTGCAATAGATGTTTGGACTTTCTCCTCCGCACAGGTATTCATCCACAGCACTAAGTGTGTGCAGCCGCGAATGCCGAGACATAATCTCTCCATCCCCAACTCGCTTAACGCCTGCACTGTCTCTTTCAGCGGATTAATGATCTCGTTGCGAATTTTAATTCCTTTGACAGATCATCGTTAAGACTAAACAACTGGTTGACGTTGAAATTCACAGTCCTCACATTAATTTAAAAAGGCACAGTAACTTTAAAGCTCGAGTATCTCTTTGTTTATATGATTCGTCTTGGTCACTGTGAACAATTAAACCTATACCCAATCTAATACTTGTAGATAAAGCTTCCATTTTAGAAACAATTGCATTCGAGCCAAAAATACGACACAGATCAAGCAAAAGCTTGCTTCTGTCAAAAGTTTCATTTCCTTGTGTCTAAAAATGGTGTGTACATTGTTAAGCTTCTGTCTCAACACTTCACTGAGATACTGCGAATTGAGACGGTTTGTTCGACCTCACAAACTTACTTAGAATTATTCAAATGGTGGTCAAAATTTCAGAAGGATAACGCCAGTGACAATAATTGATATTATTTATTGTGGAAAGAACATTAAGCATTAGAGTAAGAACATTAGAGTAGGCCTTCCACGTTTTGATTACAAAATACCAAACAATGGCACAGGGATACCCAATGACCGAATGTCTTAAAATTTGTCAGAATGACCTAAAATGGTTTCCATAATGCTTTAAAAGTTCGTTTAGTGAGTTTGCAGCTGCTCTGCAAAACATTTATCTGTTGCGATGTTCTAGGGGAACTTCAGCTCAGTAGAAATTTCTCGGTAGCTTTTTTGCCACATTAACGAAAAAGGTACCATCCAGAAGTACCCACCGGATCCGTTCCCCAGAATATCCGATCGCGGCAGACTTAAGTCGACCTGGCTGGGAATCTTAGCTCTGGTTAGAGTCTTGCTGGGAAAATTGCTTATCGACCGATAGATAGCTGGCAAATTGTTTTGTGTGCACTAATAGCTTCTGCTTGCAATGTAAAATCAGGCAGTTTGGCTTGTTTATTACAATTTTGCTTTGTCAGCAAACAATAGTTGTCTGTTCTGCTGTCATTTAGAGTGAAATTGTACTTTACCCTGAACGCTCCCTTTTTCCACGGTCAGTTGTCTGCTTGACCACCGTTGGTTCCAATCGCTGAAATACGTCATCGTACCGCACAACGGGTTATCTGGAAATATAGAAACGTTATTTGCTTCGAGTAGCTAGTTTATTCGCAATTTGCTGGTCCTGACGCCGAAAAGATACACTGTATCACACAACTGGTTATCTGAAGTACCTGAAACGCTGTTGGGCACATCTATACTTCACAATTTGCTCCCGCGGACGCGGTAAAACGGCATCGTATCCTACGACTGGCTATATGAAAATCTGGAAACGTTATTTGGTACGTGTAGTTTATTCACATTTTGCTGCTTAGTGGCTGAGGCCGTAATAATTATAGAGGAGTCATTTGCTTCTAAAACACTGTACAGGATTATTATCCTTATACATATTTTGTCTGTCCAAATGAAGCGCGGTCAGACACTGGTCAGAGGAGATTCATCAAACGTTGTTGGTTGGCTGCCAGAGACATCAGGACTTTATTGATTGATTGAAAAGATTAAGGTAAACTAATAATAACTAATAACTACTTTTAGATTTAAACTCGGTGAATGAGCCTATGTATCTAATATTCAGTGTCAGTATCAAGTAACGCGCTTGGGAAAAGCCGGGAAAATTCTTTTCTGTCTTTTTGCCAAACCGTATTCACAGATCACAGCGGAACTGTATTCTATTTCAAAGCCAACAGAAATTACTGCTTCTTAACGTGGAAGAGTTTGGCAACTATCATCCGTAGTAAAAAGTTTTCTGATCTTTCGGACGTGGTGTTAATTTTCGCAGTCGGGTTTCGTAGAGATATTTATTATATGGAGGAGAGTGTTTTACTGGGAACTAAACCACTCGTAGATTCCATACGCCACTACATCCGGGACCCGAGTGGCGTATTTTCCGTATGTCACCTTTGTGAGTGTCGTATCTCGTGGCAAGAACAATATCTCACTCGTTCGCTTCGCTCACTCGTGAGATATTGTTCCGTGCCACTCGAACATAAAATTCATATCTTCTCGCCACCGTGTAATATCCTCTATATATAACGTAATTCTTAGATCTTGTTACCCTTTACCAGAGGATTTTTTTTTCCAAGGTCCAAAGGCCGCGCTGGTGTACGAAGGGCTCTCAGCACGTTTTTTAAACCTTTTATCTTAATCGAATGGAATATACTGCCGTAATTGCCTTTAAAATATCACGCGCGAGAAGGTCAGGGAAGGTCTACCAAGTTTCATCAAAGCTACGCATGTTAATTAATAAGGAACATATCCGAGAGCTCTTTCTTCATTTTTATTGCGTGGCGCATCAAGTGCTTCAACATCATTAACTTTAGTTCGCACTTTTATCTTTCCAACGATACTTTAAATTCCGAATTACGATCTTTTCCAGTTTTTTTTTTTTTTTTGTGCGCAAACTTGAGCTCCTGTAGCTCCATGAAAGCTGTTTTCACCAAAAAACAACAACAAAGGATTATGTCTGTTATGGCCTGAAATTACAACCTCCAAACTTGTCCTGGTAAATGCCGCAGTCTTGCCGCAGCCAATCGAACTTCACGTAGTGATAGACGCCTGTCAAATAATCTGGTATTTCACCGACACTCCCAGAACTTTTGATTCTCCACCTCCTTGGCCACAAGTTCTTGAGCTTACGGCGAAGAATGTTGTTTTGCCGTTCGCTTCACAGCATCACAACATTCAGTCACATCTTCCTCGCTTGTAGAGTCATTTTAAAACCAAGAAACCCCATCTTCCAAAAGAAAGTGTAAAAAGGCTTTGCTCAGATAAAGCGAGAATGAATAAAAGTTGCGCGCTTTTGAAATTTGAATTCTGAATTAGCAGCTCCAATTCCACATTAAAAACAATAAAAACAGATGTCACGTCGAACTTGTAAAGGTCCATCTGTAAACAAAACCTTGAAAGAATGTTCAAATCAACGAGTAAATTGGCCCAGTGACAACACTGCGTTGACCTTAGCGTACATCATGCGAATGAGCCGCTAACATCTTCACGCCTGGGATCCTTGCAAATTGAAAACTACGAATTGGCATATATCTTTTAGTTGTTTTTTTACACCACTGAGCTTCCTTTTTTTTTTTTTTGCCTTTTGTTTATTAACTTGAAACGGTACCCTCTATTGTCATTGTATTGTGCTTATGCTTCTCAGAATTTTTTCAGGGGGCTGCTACGCCGCGTTCTCGGGTGATGTCCTGTTGTTTTTGTTTTTGTTGACGATGCTACGGTTTAGGTATTTTACTTGTACACGGTGTATGGATCATAGGCATGAATTTGCCTTTTATGAATGGCATTTTCTGCTGACCTTTATTTTAACGAGATGCTTCTGTGAAGCATACACTGGGTTGCCTGTGGTACGTGCTACAGAAAATCAGAAGGCACTGAATTGTGTGGTATTGAAATACAGCATTCCAGTCTCTGAAGAACAACAAATAAAGGAGAAGCGAGAAACATTGGCTTCTGGGCTGACATGTTGATAATTTTCAAGTTCCCTCACAACTTCTGTTTACCACAAGTGTGCCCTCTGAGCATCTGACAGCTTTCTAATACTAAAGTTCACTGAAGTTAAGCCCTGCCGGGCGGGGTTAGTGTTTGGATGGGAGACAAAGACAACATTCCCCTCAAAAAACAGAAGCATCGGACCGAAAATACTATTAACTCTAACAAATGCGAACTCAGCAAGGTACAGATCTTGTTAGCTTGCTTTATGCAAAACAAATATTGATGAAAAAGCAAATAACTATTGATACACAGTTTCCAGAAAGAGCAGAAGGAAGTTTCCCGGACGGTCGATCGAGAATAAAATATTTACGACATGAAAACAACATTAATTTTGAACCGTGAATATAGAATATAAAAAGTTACGATCAGCGACAAACATTTTGGGAGATTTTTGCTACGTTCAAGTAAATTGCAAAATCGAAAGTGACATGGCCGGAATTCAGCGGGTGCTGTGATTAAGTTACCGCGGCATGTTTACTCGCCAAACAGTGAAGCATCTGTCTCAAATGATGGCAAGATACCGGGTTTTTGTAAGTTTCTTTTTCTGGCAAGTGTTATAAAGTTTGACAATGAAATGAGCGAAGTCAAAACAAAGATCACAATCGCCCAACTCTTGTTTATGCAAAGTCAAAATTTACTCTCCAAGACGCGTACGACGTTATCATCAACAGGTAATTCCATCATTCTGGAAATAGCAGCTACTTTATTATTCATCTGCGTCACAAGTTTTCACTGATTTTGGGGCTCATTTTGTTGAAACTCAAGCACACTTTCAACAGGCCTGTGAACCCTTCCTGCTTACAGAGCAATACTAAAAAACTTCTCCCATATCACATTTCAACCTTAAGCTCGAAAATTCAATACACAACATGATATTATAATTCACAAAGGCAGAAAATACCACAGAATCCTTTTCCAGAATCCTTTTCCATATTTGCTCTTAGAGGCGAAAATCTCTTCCTATTTCATTGCGTGCGTGAAGACAAGAAACTCAATTGTGTCAAATTACCATGTACTTCAGGTAAATAATGCTCACTTTGATTTCGTCTCGACGGGCGATAGATTGTTGTCGAAGTCCAGTACTCGTCGCTTTTGAGTATCCAACTGACTTTCCATTATTGAGCTCCATAAGGGTATATTTTGTTTAAGAATCCACTAAAACGCCATTCGCGTTACATGACTTTCGACGCCATTGCAGGCTAAGTTAATGATTCTACTGTGTCCACCAGAGAAATCTACGCAGTTCCACTACCCTCTCGATCCTACGCAGAAGGCTCTATGAACAAAGACACCACTTACCAGGGGAGTGACAGGCAAGACTTTTACCGACACGGAAAAAATACTAAAAAAATAAAAAACGGAAATCTACCTACTTTCCGACTGGGTTTGCAACCCAGTAATAATGGACACTATACTCAGTAGGTATACCAGATGTTTTAAAGGATCAAGGAGGGCGTGGAAAGGAGAATGGCAGACATTCCGCTAAAAGAGAACAATTTTTTTTGTATGGAACAACTTTTAACCGAACTAACTAGGGAACTATCTTGGATCACAGCGACTTTCTAAATGTCATTTATCTCATTTATCCTGGAATAGAAATGAGTATTAAACGAATAAATTGTGGACATTAGAAGAATTTCGATTGTAAAACAGTCACGCGTCACAACTCCGCACAGCTTGTGTCCAAATTATTAAATGAACACATGTAATAACGTTCTCGACCGACTATTTTTTCATGTTTTAGTAAGGTCGGCCTCAAACACTCACATTAAAATAGATGTTTTCATGCAAAGATAATAGCGTTTTGTTTGTTTCCAGAGACTAATATCCTTTTTTCAACGCTAAACATATTTTCACGTGCTTTTGCTATACATGTTTTAAAAATTATTTTGTCCTTGTTATAAAATTGATTGCAGATTTGTTATTTCTGAGCTTTGCATGCATCCTTGTTTGTGACTCTAGTGAACGACAAAATAATTGAATTTCGATACTCATATTTAATTTCATTCAGTTTCATCAATATATATTAAGTTTGACATCTGTCAGATAAACTAGGCATTTCTCTTCAATTATTTTGTCCTTGCTATACCTTTGCTTGCAGACTTGTCATTTGAGAGCTTTGCTTGCATCCTTGTTTGCGATCGTACCTCTAGTGAACGACAAAATAATTGAATTTCGATATTCATACTCAATTTCGCTGACTATCGTGGCTAGCGAGAAGGTTTGCTTGGTCCTATGACAGTTTGGAGAAATAGTCCGTAATGGTTGACTGCCTCCTTGCCAATAGAGACTTTAATCTCATGCCTACTAAGAGACTGTTGACCTTGGTAATTGCCTGGGCTGGCGGCTCGTTTCTTGCTAGTTAGAAAATGGCCAACAAATTCCAGTGCCTGTTCCGCAGAAGTAATTTAAAGACAACTTTCATTGCCAAGAGTCAATTATTGTAATTGGGGTGTCCGCTTAAGAGAGAGTAAACAAAAGAGAAATCCAATTGTCATTTTCATCAGTGTCCGCGCCCGCTCACCAGAGAGTGTACATTTACGGGAATGTGTAAATACAGAGTTTGACCAGGAAGTAAAATGGGAAATTGAAAAAAGTGTCCGTACGTAGAGCTATCCGCTTTTGCGCCGATCAACTCGAAACTTCAACTTGAACTTTTAAAGATTAGATCGTTCAAATTCACGCCCCCTCGGGCCAAAATGGTGTTCAAATGCCCTACCTTATCGTCGGATTTGTCTCTCATAGCCTACTAAAGAACAATCGTCGTCGGCTCCTGTGGTCTAAATAAAGCTGGTGTATAAACATGCTAACACGTGTTTCGTTACCCTTTATATGACGATGCCGTTTTTAGCAGACTTGAGATGCTACAAAAACACAATTTTATAATTGAAACTTTTAAAAGTGACTTGAAAATTGAATTAATTAAGTCGGGCCATGTCATTAAGCAAGTATAAGCTGCTCTAACCCCGGAAAGAGGAATACTCCGAGATAAAACCCTCAAAGGAAAGCGAAAAGTTGGTGTTTTGACGTGGATTTGCTGTAAAATTAATTCACCCTAGAACAGAATGTTTGGCAAATTGTATTTGTGACGGCACCAGAAGTGGAACTTTTCCCTTTACCTGTGGCTCTGTTGTTGTGGGGCGCGAGAGATTTCGAGCGGCCTGAGAATGCTGGGGTGGGGGTAACGAAGAACCCCCGCTACCGTCCCAGGCCGTCTCTCGGCTTAGCTTCGCGCGTTCCGCACGCAACAACATAACCGCCAGATGTACATGCTATAATAAGAGACTTGTTGTTTTGGCCTTGTTACGAAGTGCGTGTATCAAGCCTCACTTGTATTTTCATGATCATTGTTTCCTGCACGTGAATGTGTCATTTGAAACGAGGCCAAAACAGCAAAGTCATCGCTCCCTGATCAACGTCCGCATACATGATCACGTGGAGATGCATTATAAAGGCCGGTGTTTTTCGTCTACAATCGTTTGCAGTGCCTGCTGAATATAAAGACTCGTGTAACGATTCCATCCATAACAACTGCGTCAAGGTAAGTAACCTACCTCTTAATATTAGTTTAAAATGCAAAAAACAAACTTAGGAAGTCATTATCAAATAACTGATAAAGGACTGAGTTGCTTTTGTAAATACAATAGGTTTTTACTAAAAATCCAATCCGTTGACATACGGTGCAGAGAAATCGATAACTACAGTACTCCCAATCTTAAAATCAGTCTATTTGTCGAACTTTCCTTTACTTTAGAACCCTATGGAAAATAACTTTGATCAGTTCTACAGTATTTTTAAAGTCTTGGGTATTTTCCAATCCTCGTTATTCACAATTGTCCAATTTAGCACTTTTACTTAAGGATAATCAGTTTTTTTTCTTTTAAAGCGTGGGTTATTTCTGGTATAGAAAGACTGAAGGTTTCTTATCACAAAAATTCCAAATTGTCATTTCTTACAATCGATTAAACTTTTCTTGAAGAATTGACCAAATTAAGTAGAATTTTATTACGTAACACGTCCTTTTGACCAGAAGTTGCGCCACGTCAATTTCATTCTTGTTACATGAGGATCGCATTAAACAAAAATAGAAATAAGGCTATTTTATCGATCAGTGTAAGAGATTTTCGTTGACTGGAAGGTAAAACGTGATTTAAAGTAGATTTGCCGTACTTTCTGAGAGAATGTACATTAGGTGTGGTCGATCCGGATTTTTCTTCCTGTGCATCATTACCAATAACAAGCCTTGCGAGAACTAAATCTTATGGCAAATGTTCTTCGCGAGCGATCAAGAAAGTCAGAAATGTCATCTGCTAATAGGTGTTACTATGATCGACTTGCCCATTGAAATACACTAGACTGCATTACGTAATCAAAAAAGCAAATCCCCTTTTTGTTGCGTGCAAGTAAGTTTCAATTGATGTAGAATAACAATATAAAGGTTCAAATTCTTATCTGTAATAACAACATCTGCAGTCATTTCAATTGCAAAAAAACTATTTTCATACACAAACGCTTCGTATAAAGGGGGTGATGGCAGAGAGGATTAAATTTGAACCTAAATACGTTTTGGGGGAAGCTCCAGGGTGTCCCCGACGGCTATGATTCGGATATTCTCTCTATTTTCCAACTCTAAGCCAGGGGCAAAGCCTTTGCACTCGCTTTGGACGGGGTGCCGACCAAAGGCAGGAAGCTGAGCTGTGCGGGAATTAATCGTTGATAGCCGAGATATAACGGAAACTATAGTTGAGGTCACACTACCCACTTTTGCCCGATAGAAAATCGATTTACCTAAGGAAAATTTACCTGAGTATACCCGAGGTAAATTTATCTCATTTTCCCTAAATGAAAAGGTCACAGTGAAGAAAATCACATCCAGGTATTTACAAGGGATTGAGGGGATTAAATTTCAGTCTTTCTTGTTAAAATTTCGAGCTCCTTTAAAGCAGCGAGAGTGAAATCTTGGTGCCTCTTTTCGGCTTCCATTTCAAACTTCATGTTCCTGCATTGCCAAGCGATCTCGATCCTCTGCTTTCATCATCATTGCTTGTTGATCCTGCAGCAATTCAATCAGAGTTTCTCGTTCGTCAGTTTTCTTTCGCTTATCCATTTTTCTTCGATTCATTTTTCAAATGAAACGAAACGATTTATACTTAAACGTTCGATCTAAACCACGCCATCTTCTTCCTTTGACACACGCACACGCACGCGACAAAAGACTTGCATTTCGTTTCAAGTACAACGTGACGCGATGAAATCAAATCTTTCATCAGCGCGTTTGCCGACGAGCATCTATTGGCTAAATACCTTGGGATTTCAAGTTTACCCCTTCAAAACATGTAGGGTAACTGTCAAGAGAAATTCTATTGTTCTCTTGATGAATTCAAGCTTCGATGGAAAACATTTTCCCTGGATAATTTACCTGGGGAAGTATCGGTCACTCTTCTAAATTTAAGTTTCCCTAGGTAAAACTGTCAACAAGTCAAATTTACCCAGGGCAAAAGAGCGCAGTGTGACCACAGCTTATGTATGTAAACTTGACAGTCACCCACACCCACAAACGCAATAGAAGATTTGTTGTGCCAGATCGTATTATTACAATTTTGCAGAACAAATACTTAACAATTTGTGTTCTTTCTTTATTTCATAGATGAGGTTAGTCCCTGTATTTCTTGTGGTCTGCCTGGTGACTGTGGACGCTGGGCTTTTGGATCTTTTCTCTAAAAAAGTGCCCATAAGGAAATTTGACCTTGGTTCAGCTGTTCAAAAGATTGGTCAGGTTTTTGCCGGCAATTTCAATCCATCCAAGTTTCTGCAGCAACTCATTCCAAAGCAACTTGAAGCTTCTGAGTCGTCAAATAAATCCCCGAAATTCTGCGGCAAATATGAATGCCCGCTCTTTTACGAAGAGGAGCTAAACAAGACTAGCGACTACAAACTTCGATGCTATCCAAAATCCTACAAATGGGTGACTACTCGATGTGATGGTAAGTTTCCAATGATAGATACATGTAAATGACTGGAAGCTGTATTTCATTAAGTAAGTAAGGAACTTTATTTCAACTTGGGTTGATGAGGCTGATTAGGCCACTAGAAAATACATGCTGATATGCCGAGAAAAGTGAAACAAATAAATAAATAAATAAATAAATAAATAAAAATTGTATATGTATATATACATGATCAATTAATAACTAACATTCTAACTATATCAATAAATAAACGATCCTAACTCTAAAAATTATTACAATGAATCATATAAATCTGTACATTACAGATGTAGTTCTCTCACAGCCTTCTTAAATTCCTTAAGAATTTTCGTTGAACGTAATTTATCCGGTAAAGAATTCATTGTCATAAAGAAAGAGATTGCCAGGGGTCATGTGTCGTGCAATTTTGTGTAGTGTCAACACCCGCCAATGCCTATAAAAACTTCGCGACTGAACACTGTATAACAACATTCTGTACAACAAAACGAGAAAAGAAAGGCAGGATATGATAAAACAGATTACTCTTGAATATTCAGTCTTGCAAAAAGTCGGCCAAGATGAAGAAATTGTCTTGTTTTTTATGTAAAGGTATTCATTTTACAGGACATTTCTAAGTTTCTTGTATATGAATCTACATGATTTAAGGAGTAATGTAGCTATAAGAATTTGAGCTTACCAAAGTTCGTGTTGAATGATTGAAGCACAAGAAAATTCTAGGCAATGAAATCTTCCTTTCAGACATTATAACTGGAACTGAGAACTTTTTACAAAAATCTCAGCAAACTATGTGCGCAGCTTCCCATAAATGTTAGGCGACCATTTTGAATGCCAAATATTTGTGAAAAAAGAAATAACCCTTTCGAAACCCGGCCATCACAGACAACTTTATCCCCATGGAGAATATCGGTAGAATCTGAAAACCTCAACTCTTGCAAACAGATTGTATTCACCCAAGTGCCTTACTGGCCTCTTCCGGTTTTATTTGAAAGAGAATTCCATATTAAGAGTTCCTCTTTAGTACATTTCCTTCTATAGAGTGGCACATATAGATTTTACTCTGTGTAAAACCCCTGACCATTTTTGTCGTCAATGGGGACCAGTTCGAAAAATACATATAAAAATATAACAAAATAAATATTTTTTTTTTGCGATGTAACATATTCTTTCTCATGAAGATTTAAGCTAACGATCCTATGTGACGGATTTAACCGTGACATGGCCTCTCCTGGTTGGTTCAGATGGTTGCCTGTTATTTTTTTTTTCGCGCATAAGTATATCTGGTTCTGCCGCCCAGTCAAGAGCACAAGAAATTTAGTCTTGGTGTAAGTTTAATTTAGTCTAATTTAGTCTTGTTCTAATTTAGTCTTAATAATAGGTGTAAGCTGTAGCACTCGTTAGTGAACTGAAGATGGCCTCGACCGAAAAAAAGAAAATATACTCGGCATTGGCGTACAAGAGCTGTGGGAACGTGGAACTCCCTTCTACTTTCCTTCGTTCTTATAAAGCTTTAGCTAAAAGGTTTTTTTATGGCTTAGTACAGTTTTAAGTGTTCTTATTGTTATAATATTTAATCTGCTTTAATATGGGGTCTTTGACTCTTTTGCATTTCATCCCTTGGCCTCTGTTTTTTTTTGCATGCCATAATTAAATTGTAATAAATAAAAAAATTGAGTGGTTTTCAATTGAGTGTCGAAAGTAATTAGATAATTACTTTGGTTTTGCATTACTTCACTCAGTGATTGGTTCAAAGTTCTCGCGCCACTTTTTCAACCAATCAGAAGTGAAACCAAAAGCAATCGTAGCTCCGCGTGCACATTTTCCCGGGGCTTTGTGTCGGTTACGTGTAATTACTTTGCGTTTTGATTGGTTTAATGGAGTGTCTCCGTCCTTTTTGATTGGCCAAAGTAATTACTTTGGTTTTGGTTTTACGACACTCATTTGAAAACCGCTCTGAATAAATTAGACTCGAACATTTAGTACAAACAAGGGTCCATGCCCACTTGTGTGGGATGTAGTTTCGTTCGCGTGCCCTTTATTTTTTATATTTCAATTTTTTTAATTGCGATGAAAAAAAGCATAATTGTTAAAAGAACTGTCTGGTATATCTTACAACATAAGGATCAGTTTAATTGAACACATTGCCCATGTCAAATGCAAAGCCTAGTAGACAGGTTAAGAAAAAAATGCAAATTCGAAAAAGTTTCTTTTTGTTTTGGCCATTTTCAAAATATATCTCTCGATCTGTACAGATCCTGCAAACTTTGCTTCAAGCACAACAGTAAACTTGAACACTGCGCGGTTTTGTTTGTACATACTCCTGTTTAACCGCTTTGGTCACGTGCATTTCCGTAACAATATTCGTGTATAATAAGTTCAACATTTCGATTTGATTTTAGCGGATATGTGACGAAAATCGATTATATGCATAAACGTCGTAAACGGGTTAACCCCAATATACAAGTTGTCCAAATATACGATTATACATTCTCGCTTCTCTTCCAGGTACCAGCAGCAAACGAGAGTCCTTCATGCGCCTTTTCAAATACATCAACGGCAGCAATATGGCCGGAATGAAAATGGACATGACGGTTCCCGTTGCTATGCAAATAAAACTTCGATCCCAATCGATGTCATATCAAACCATGAGCTTCTTCATTCCATTTGAACACCAGCTAGACGCACCCACACCAACTGATAGAAATGTCAAGCTGGAAATAACCGAACCATTTTGCGCCTACGTGAAAGTGTACGGTGGCTATTCAAGTTTGTCGAAAGTTCGAGAGAATTACCA
The DNA here is from genome assembly GCF_036669935.1 of Montipora foliosa. Lineage (NCBI taxonomy): Eukaryota > Metazoa > Cnidaria > Anthozoa > Scleractinia > Acroporidae > Montipora > Montipora foliosa. Next base: position 54,787,336 of record NC_090870.1, read on the forward strand.
GACACTTGTAGAAGCCCTTAAGGAAGATGGCCGCGGCGATGATATCAGCTTTGATGGTATTTATTCTGCAGGTTACGACTCTCTCATGAAGTTCTGGAAACGTCACAATGAAATTTGGATCGTCAGCATCAACCACAAGCCCAAATCCGAAAATAGGTCTATTCTAGAATCCCCCACGAAGTCAACGCCAATCATATCCGTTGATGAGCCACTCGCGGTTGAAAAGGCTCCAGAATTCTGTGATGGCCACGATTGTCCATCTTTCTACGAGGAGGACCTTAATGCTACCGACTTCAAGCTACGTTGCTATCCCATGTCTTATAAGTGGGTGTCTACGAGTGTAACAAGTAAGTTAAATCAAAAGTTCTAGTCTTATGATTAGTTTATTTCCCAAAATGAGCGTTCCAATTGCATTACACTTTAACGCTAGCATGAAGCGAGCAGCGTTGTGTAGACTCTTGTCGAGAACGGCGAATTTACAAGCAATTGTGGGAAAAATATCTCAACGTTCTTGTTCAGGGAGGGGGGAGGGCAATCTAACAACAGACAACAGACAAATTATTTTTAACATGGTTTGGAGCGGAATGAGTTTAAGGATACTGCTAACCTTTTTGGGGTGCCTTCCGGGAAATCTTTCGTAAGCGCGTTATTTTCGGTAAAACTACAGCTAACTATAGATCACCGAAAAGGTAATAAAATGAAGAATCCGAATATATGCACATTTTTGTTTATTAAGGGTTTCTTTAGCGTGCGCGAAGCTTCAAACACAAAACCATACATGTTCACTTTGCTGAATTACCCGCCTTCGCATTATCACGCACAACCAAACAAACTGTACTGTATTATGTGTCGGGCTTTTAGGATCTTCCAATTGGTTTCTGAGAAAATAAACTTTGAAGTTGACCAATGTAAAATTTTCCGTTTCGCGACACGCAGAGACGCGTCAAAGTAAAAATATTTCTAATCATTTATAAGCCCGACCCAATTACGTGGACCAATATCCGACGATCATTTTGCCCAAATTTTGAAAAAATCCCTCAAATCTACATACCCTATCAATTCATTTGAAGAGGAGCTATTCCTTGAAAAATTAACTCCGAGTTTTCTAGCTGAAAAGATTTTACGCGTTTTCACACCTTGTCAATGCGGGTGTGAATGCAGTCATGCCGCTATGATGCCGCCGACTAATGAAAATCGAGGTAATTAGGCCCCCTGACATTCAGCGCTGTATCATTAGCTATAGATTAGTTATACCTGATTGAGGACTTAGCCCTTCTCGCTAGTAACGAGCTGAGTTTTCTCCGTTTCCTCGATGGAATCTTTCTTTTTTTTAGACCCGGTCTTGTTCATACTTTTCAACCCAGGGAGAACTTCCCCGTTTCGACTTCTCTCCTTGTTTCATGCGTTTCATGGCCTAGTAAGGATGATATATCCCTTTAACACAACGGCATCGATTACAAATAAATGACGAACTCAACAAGCGATAAAGTGAAGATACCCGGATGTATTTCCGCGTCAAACTGAGTTTAAGTCACGAAAAACACAAAACTTGTAATAACTCCGCAAGAAAAAAAAAACATTTTCTAATAATTTCTTTTTTACAAGAAAACAAACGTAATGAGCTATCTTATGGTAGCTTTTAAACATTTTGCAAAATTCGAGATCGAAAAGGTTAGCAGTAACCTTAAAGGGAAATCAGTTTACCCCATATGTTCTAGGTTATAGATTTAAATTCTACTAAGAAGGATTGTGGGCCTTAGGTTTATGTTTGATTTTTTTCTCAATCTCATAGATATGTATCCCAAGGCTGCCGGTAGGACAGCGTTCTGGCGTCTTTTCAGTTACATACAAGGCAGTAACGCAGAACAAATGAAGATTGACATGACCGTTCCTGTAACGATGAAGATGCAACCCCTCCAGTCTGGATCCGGCTCTCAGTTTGTCGAGAAGAACTACACGATGAGCTTCTTCATCCCCTTTAAGCACCAAGAGGACGCACCTGCCCCTTCTGCAGATAATGTTATGTTAACAGATGTCGAACCGTTCTGTGCCTACGTGAAAGAGTATGGCGGTTTCTCGGACATAACGAAGGTCGCCAGGTATTACAAGGAGCTTGTAGCATCACTGAAAAAGCATAACCTGGAGGATGATTTCTACACCAATATGTTTTATACTGCCGGCTACGACGACCCTCGCAAGCTAATCAAACGACACAATGAAATCTGGCTTGTCAGTAAAAGCCGCACTCCAGTTAACGAACTTTTGGAAAGCCGTATTCTCAGCCAGTAATACTCGGCCTTGCCCTCGAGATGGATGCTGCTTCTGTTTAAGGAAGCATCACTCTTTCAATTAGCTATTGTACAAATCTCACTTTATAGTTTTCTCGAAGCCAAAAACCAGAATCATGAACGACCGTCATAAACCTGTTATTTCACGGCTCTTTCTTTAATTTCTCCTGGCGTAGAGCAGGCCAAAGTGACAGTCGAAAGAATTTCTAGTGCAAGAATGTGAATTTTATCGCATTTTATGTTACGCTAATGATACATCGACTGGCTGTTAGCCCAACGCAATATGTCAAATACTCTAGTTAAACACTGGCTAGTTGCCATCAACTTTCCATGACTTGTTGGCGTTAAATAACGTTGTATATTGAATCATAACCAATAACCAACTTAACCAATAAAATGTTAATTTGATAACAATCGCAAAAAGATGCAGACTGTCTGCCTTGGTTCTACCACAGGTCACCCAAACGAATAATTCGAGCCTTAAAAATCGACACAAACACACAAGGTGAGGTATAATTACGTTTTTTTTTTTTTCTCGCTTTTAACTAAGCTTAGCCGATTTTTTCGGTATTTCATGTTTCCCACAGAAACCCTACAAATCGTTAGGTTGACAGTGCATTCGAATTAAACGTTTGGGTGGCCTATGGTTCTGCTGAAAAGCACTGAACTTTCTTGCGGGAGGTCGTGTTTTGGAAATCTCATCTGAACGGACCAACCAACGCGACCAGCGGTCAGGGACTTGAAATATAATACCCATAAAAGGCTCCTAGGAATAGGGGCGCAATAGTTTGACCTTTTAGTCTTCTTGGATGTGATATACGATCCGAGGGAGCAAGCGCGGGTCCCGTTTTGAAAAACGGTTAACCTAATTATCGCCTTCCCCTAGAAATCTATAGACATTCTTTCTAAAGCAAATTAATTTGACGGTAAATGCACGACCAAGATTACAACGCATGAATGACTACCAAACCATCGTCAATCAATTAAGCGCAATATCACGAGTTTCTAACAGTGCTGTAATGAGCTGATTGTCCGTTATTGTCTTAGACTGTCCTTTTTTACAGTTTTAACGGTTCTTTTACTGTCGCTGCAATAGATGATTGGACTTTCTCCTCCGCACAGGTATTCATCCACAGCACTAAGTGTGTGCAGCCGCGAATGCCGAGACATAATCTCCCCATCCCCAACTCGCTTAACGCCTGCACTGTCTCTTTCAGCGGATTAATGATCTCGATGCGAATTTTAATTCCTTTGACAGATCATCGTTAAGACTAAACAACTGGTTGACGTTGAAATTCACAGTCCTCACATTAATTTAAAAAGGCACAGTAACTTTGAAGCTCGACTTTCTCTTTGTTTTCACTGTGTGAACAATTAAACCTATACCAGAAACCCATAAGGGTTGAAACGTGTAACGCGCGTTCACAGCTTCCGAATATTCAGTGCGAACTGATTGGTTGAATGTCTCAGAGCTAAGTACCATATTTGGAAACCGCTTGCTCTTGTTGTTCCAAATATGGTACTTAGCAAATTGAATATTCAGAAGCTTGTTACCCAGCACACAAGGGGCCGTTACACATTTCAACCCTTATGAGTTTCTGCCTATACCCAATCTAATACTTGTAGATAAAGCTTCCATTTTAGAAACATTTGCATTCGAGCCAAAAATACGACACAGATCAAGCAAAAGCTTGCTTCTGTCAAAAGTTTCATTTCCTTGTGTCTAAAAATGGTGTGTACATTGTTAAGCTTCTGTCTCAACACTTCACTGAGATACTGCGAATTGAGACGGTTTGTTCGACCTCACAAACTTACTTAGAATTATTAAAATAGTGGTTAAAATTTCAGAAGGATAACGCCAGTGACAATAATTGATATTATCTATTGTGGAATAATAAGAACATTAAGCATTAGACTAAGAACATTAGAGTAGGCCTTCCACGTTTTGATTTCAATACCAAACAATGGCACAGGGACACCCAATGACCGAACGTCTTAAAATTTGTCAGAATGACCTAAAATGGTTTCCATAATGCTTTAAAAGTTCGTTTAGTGAGTTTGTAGCTGCTCTGCAAAATATTTATCTGTTCCGATGTTCTAGGGGGACTTCAGCTCTGTAGAAATTTCTCGGTGGCTTTTTTGCCACATTAACAAACAAAGTACTATCCAGAAGTACCCACCGGATCCGCTCCGCAGAATATGCGATCGCGGCAGACTTAAGTCGACCTGGCTGGGAATCTTAGCTCTGGTTAGAGTCTTGCTGGGAAAATTGCTTATCGACTGACAGATAGCTGGCAAATTGTTTTGTGTGCACTAGTAGCTTACATATCGGTGTTGTGGATCAATGCTGGCTGGAAAATACTTTAAAATGAAATTACTGTTAACTGATTGAAGCGTGCAAAAAAGAACTTTGTTTTGGAAAAACTGCTTGCAATGTAAAATCATTCAGTTTGGCTTGTTTATTACAATTTTGCTTTGTCAGCAAACAATAGTTGTCTGTTCTGCTGTCATTTAGAGTGAAATTGTACTTTACCCTGAACGCTCCCTTTTCCACGGTCAGTTGTGCGCTTGACCACCGTTGGTTCCAATCGCTGAAATACGTCATCGTACCGCACAACGGGTTATCTGGAAATCTAGAAACGTTATTTGGTTCGAGTAGCTAGTTTATTCACAATTTGCTGCTCCTGACGCCGAAAAGCTACACTGTATCACACAACTGGTTATCTGAAGTACCTGAAACGCTGTTGGGCACATCTATACTTCACAATTTGCTCCCGCGGACGCGGAAAAGCGGCATCACATCCTACGACTGGCTATACGAAAATCTGGAAACGTTATTTGGTACGTGTAGTTTATTCACATTTTGCTGTTTAGTGGCTGAGGCCGTAATAATTATAGAGGAGTAATTTGCTTCTAAAACACTGTACAGGATTATTATCCTTATACATATTTTGTCTGTCCAAATGAAGCGCGGTCAGACACTGGTCAGAGAGGATTCATCGAAACGTTGTTGGTTGGCTGCCAGAGACATCAGGACTTCATTGGTTGATTGAAAAGATTAAGGTAAACTAATAATAACTAATAACTACTTTTAGATTTAAACTCGATGAATGAGCCTATGTATCTAATATTCAGTGTCAGTATTAAGTAACGCGCTTGGGAAAAGCCGGGAAAATTCTTTTCTGTCTTTTTTCCAAACCACATTCACAGATCACAGCGGAACTGTATTCAATTTCAAAGCCAACAAAAATTACTGCTTCTTAACGTGGAAGAGTTTGGCAACTATCATCCGTAGTAAAAAGTTTTCTGATCTTTCGGACGTGGTGTTAATTTTCGCAGTCGGGTTTCGTAGAGATATTTATAACGTAATTCTTAGATTTTGTTACCCTTTATCAGAGGATTTTTTTTTTCCAAGGTCCAAAGGCCGCGCTGGTGTACGATGGGCTCTCAGCACTTTTTTTTAACCTTTTATCTAAATCGAATGGAATATACTGCCGTAATTGCCTTTAAAATATCACGCGCGAGAAGGCCAGGGAAGGTCTGGCAAGTTTCATCAAAGCTACGCATGTTAATTAATCAGGAACATATCCGAGAGCTCTTTCTTCATTTTTATTGCGTTGCGCATCAAGTGCTTCAACATCATTAACTTTAGTTCGTACTTTTATCTTTCCAACGATACCTTAAATTCCGAATTTGACCAAATATTAACGGAGATACGATCTTTCCAGTTTTTTTTTTTTTTTTTTTTTTTGCGCGCAAACTTGAGCTCCTGCAGCTCCATGAAAGCTGTTTTCACCAAAAAACAACAACAAAGGATTATGTCTGTTGTGGCCTGAAATTACAACCTCCAAACTTGTCCTGGTAAATGCCGCAGTCTTGCCGCAGCCAATCGAACTTCACGTAGTGATAGACGCCTGTCAAATAATCTGGTATTTCACCGACACTCCCAGAACTTATGATTCTCCACCTCCTTGGCCACAAGTTCTTGAGCTTACGGCGAAGAATGTTGTTTTGCCGTTCGCTTCACAGCATCACAACATTCAGTCACATCTTCCTCGCTTGTAGAGTCATTTTAAAACCAAGAAACCCCATCTTCCAAAAGAAAGTGTAAAAGTCCTTTGCTCAGATAAAGCGAGAATGAATAAAAGTTGCGCGCTTTTGAAATTTGAATTCTGAATTAGCAGCTCCAATTCCACATTAAAAACAATAAAAACAGATGTCACGTCGAACTTGTAAAGGTCCATCTGTAAACAAAACCTTGAAAGAATGTTCAAATCAACGAGTAAATTGGCCCAGTGACAACACTGCGTTGACCTTAGCGTACATCATGCGAATCAGCCGCTAACATCTTCACGCCTGGGATCCTTGCAAATTGAAAACTACGAATTGCGCATATATCTTTTAGTTGTTTTTTTACACCACTGCGCTTCCTTTTTTTTTGCCTTTTGTTTATTAACTTGAAACGATACCCTCTATTGTCATTGTATTGTCCTTATGCTTCTCAGAATTTTTTCAGGGGGCTGCCACGCGTTCTCGGGTGATGTCCTGTTGTTTTTGTTTTTCTTGACGATGCTACGGTTTAGGTATTTTACTTGTACACGGTGTATGGATCATAGGCATGAATTTGCCTTTTATGAATGGCATTTTCTGCTGACCTTTAATTTAATAATGGACACTATACACAGTAGATATACCAGATGTTTTAAAGGATCAAGGAGGGCGTGGAAAGGAGAATGGCAGACATTCCGCTAAAAGAGAACAATTTTTTTTGTATGGAACAACTTTTAACCGAACTAACTTCTTTGTAAAAGTCATTTATCTCATTTATCCTGGAATAGAAATGAGTATTAAACGAATAAATTGTGGACATTAGAAGAATTTCGATTGTAAAACAGTCACGCGTCACAACTCCGCACAGCTTGTGTCCAAATTATTAAAGGAACACATGTAATAACGTTCTCGACCGACTATTTTTTCATGTTTTAGTAAGGTCGGCCTCAAACACCCACATTAAAATAGATGTTTTCATGCAAAGATAATAGCGTTTTGTTTGTTTCCAGAGACTAATATCGTTTTTTCAACGCTAAACATATTTTCAAGTGCTTTTGCTATACATGTTTTAAAAATTATTTTGTCCTTGTTATAAAATTGGTTGCAGATTTGTTATTTCTGAGCTTTGCATGCATCCTTGTTTGTGACTCTAGTGAACGACAAAATAATTGAATTTCGATACTCATATTTAATTTCATTCAGTTTCATCAATATATATTAAGTTTGACATCTGTCAGAGAAACTAGGCATTTCTCTTCAATTATTTTGTCCTTGCTATACCTTTGCTTGCAGACTTGTCATTTGTGAGCATTGCTTGTGAGCTTTGCTTGCATCCTTGTTTGCGATCTTACCTCTAGTGAACGACAAAATAATTGAATTTCGATATTCATACTCAATTTCGCTGACTATCGTGGCTAGCGAGAAGGTTTGCTTGGTCCTATGACAGTTTGGAGAAATAGTTCGTAATGGTTGACTGCCTCCTTGCTAATAGAAACCTTAATCTCATGTCTACTATAAAGAGACTGTTGACCTTGGTAATTTCCCTGGCTGGCGGCTCGTTTCTTGCTAGTCAGAAAATGGCCAACAAATTCCAGTGCCTGTTCCGCAGAAGTAAATTAAAGACAACTTTCATTGCCAAGAGTCAATTATTATAATTGGGGTGTCCGCTTAACAGAGAGTAAACAAAAGAGAAATCCAATTGTCATTTTCATCAGTGTCCGCGCCAGCTCACCAGTGAGTGTACGTTTACGGGAATGTGTAAATACAGAGTTTGACCAGGAGGTAAAAAGGGAAATTGAAAAAAGTGTCCGTACGTAGAGCTATCCGCTTATGTGCCGATCAACATACCTTCCCCCACCCCACCCCCTCCCTCCCGGGCAAAGCCCGGGAATTTGAACTTTTGAAGATTAGATCGTTCAAATTCACGCCCCCTCGGGCCAAAATGGTGTTCAAATGCCCTACCTTATCGTCGGATTTGTCTCTCATATCCTACTAAAGAACAATCGTCGTCGGCTCCTGTGGTCTAAATAAAGCTGGTGTATAAACATGCTAACACATATTTCGTTACCCTTTATATGATGATGCCGTTTTTAGCAGACTTGAGATGCTACAAAAACACAATTTTATAATTGAAACTTTTAAAATTGACTTGAAATTTGAATTAATTAAGTCGGACAATGTCATTAAGCAAGTATGCAAGTATAAGCTGCTCTAACCCCGGGAAGAGGAATACTCCGAGATAAAACCCTCAAAGGAAAGAGAAAAGTTGGTGTTTTGACGTGGATTTGCTGTAAAATTAATTCACCCTAGAACAGAATGTTTGGCAAATTGTATTTGTGACGGCACCAGAAAGTGGTGACCAAGGAACTTTTCCCTTTACCTGTGGCTCTGTTGTTGTAGGGCGCGAGAGATTTCGAGCGGGCTGAGAATGCTGGGGTGGGGGTAACGAAGAACCCCCGCTTCCCGCCCTGGCCGTCTCTCGGCTTAGCTTCGCGCGTTCCGCACGCAACAACATAACCGCCAGATGTACATGCTATAATAAGAGACTTGTTGTTTTGGCCTTGTTACGAAGTGCGTGTATCAAGCCTCACTTGGATATAAATGATCATTGTTTCTTGCACGTGAATGTGTCATTTGAAACGAGGTAAAAAAAACCAAAGTCATCGCTCCCTGATCAACGTCCGCATACATGATCACGTGGTGATGCATTATAAAGGCCGGTGTTTTTTGTCTACAATCGTTTACAGTGCCTGCTGAACATAGCTATATAGAGACTTCGGAAACGATTCCATCCATAACAACTGCGTCAAGGTGAGTAACCTACCTCTTGCTAAATACTAATTTAAAATGCAAAAAATAACAACCCATTATCGAATAACTTTGTAAAGGACTAAATTGTTTTTATAAATACAAACGGTTTTTACCAACAATCCAAGCGTTGACATATGGTGGAAAGAAATCGATAATTACAGTGCTCCCAATCTTCAAATCAGTCTATTTGTCGAAGTTTCGTTTACTTTAGAACCCTATGGAAAATAACTTTAATCAGCTCTACAGTATTTTTAAAAGTCTTGGGTATTTTCCAATCCTCCTTACTCAAAATTGTCCAATTTACTGAGAACTTTTACTTAAGGATAATAAGTTTTTTCTTTTAAAGCAAGGGTTATTTCTGGTAAAGAAAGACTGAAGGTTTCTTATCAGAGAAAATTCGAAATTGTCATTTCTTACCCTCGATTAAACTTAAAGAATTAACCAAATTAAGTAGAATTTTCTTACGTAACACGTCCTTTTGACCAGAAGCTGCTCCACGTCAATTTAATTCTTGTTGCGTGAGGATCGCATTAAGTAAAAATAGAAATAAGGCTATTTTATCGATCAGTTCAAGAGATTTTCCTTGACGGGAATAAAAAACGTGATTTAATGCATATTTGCCGTACTTTCTGAGAGAGTGTACATTACGATTCGGTATATTCAATTACCCTAAAGAATTCAGAAAAGTACTAATAGGTGTGGTCGATCCGGATTTTTCTTCGTGTGCATCATTACCAATAACAAGCCTTGCGAGAACTAAATCATAATAAAGCAACTGTTCTTTGCAAGCGATCAAGATCAAGTCGGAAATGTCATCTGCTAATAGGTGTTACTATGATTGACTTGCCAATTGAAATACCTTTTTGTTGCGTGCAAGTGAGTTTCAAGTGACGTCGATTTACAATATAAAGGTTTAAATTCTTATCTGTAACAAGAACATCTGCAGTCATTTCAACTGCAAAACACTATTTTCAAACACAAACGCTTCGTATAAAGGGGGTGATGCCAGAGAGGAAAAAAATTTAACATAAATACGTTTTGGGGGAAACTCCTGGGTGTCCCCGGCGGCTATGATTCGGACATTCTCTCTATTTTCCAACTCTAAGCCAGGGGCAAAGCCTTTGCACTCGCTTTGGACGGGGTGCCGACCATATGCAGGAAGCTGAGCTGTGCAGGAATTTATCGGGAAACTATGTATGCTTGACAGTCACCTACACCCACAAACGCAATAGAAGATTTGTTGTGCCAGATCGTATTATTACAATTTTGCAGAACAAATACTTAACAATTTGTGTTCTTTCTTTATTTCATAGATGAGGTTAGTCCCTGTATTTCTTGTGGTCTGCCTGGTGACTGTGGACGCTGGGCTTTTAGATCTTTTCTCTAAAAAAGTGCCCATTAGGAAATTTGACCTTGGTTCAGCTGTTCAAAAGATTGGTCAGGTTTTTGCCGGCAAATTCAATCCATCCAAGTTTCTGCCGCAACTCATTCCAAAGCAACTTGAAGCTTCTGAGTCGTCAAATAAATCCCCGAAATTCTGCGGCAAATATGAATGCCCGCTCTTTTACGAAGAGGAGCTAAACAAGACTAGCGACTATAAACTTCGCTGCTATCCAAAATCCTACAAATGGGTGACTACTCGATGTGATGGTAAGTTTCCAATGATAGATACATGTAAATGACTGGAAGCTGTATTTCATTGTCAAAAACCGGAAAGAGATTGTCAGGGGTCGTGTGTCGTGCAATTTTGTATAGTTTCAAGACCCGCCAAAGCCTATAAGAACTTCGCGACTGGAAACTGTATAACAACATTCTGTAGAACAACACGAGAAAACAAAGACAGGATATGATAAAACAAATTACTTTTGAATATTCAGTCTTGCCAAAAGTCGGCCAAGATGAAGGAATTGTCTTGTTTTTTTATTTAAAGGTATTTATTTTACAGGACGTTTCTGAGTTTCTTGTTTATGAATCGACAATTTAAGGAGTAATTTCTGAGCTATAAGATTTTGAGCTAACCAAAGTTCGTATTGAATGATCGAAGTACAAGAAAATTCTAGGCAATAAAATCTTCCCTTCAGAAATTATAACTGGAACTGGGAATTTTTTACAAACATCTCAGCACACTATGTGCTTCCCACAAATGTTAGGCGACCATTTTGAATGCCAAATATTGTCAGTGAAACTCTGCCATCACGGACTACTTTATGCCCATGGATAATATCGATAGAATCTGAAAACCTCAATACTTGCAAACAGATATATTCACCCAAGTGCTTTTCTGGCCTCTTCTGATTTAATTTGAATAAAATTCCATATTAAGTGTTTCTCTTTTAAGTCTATTTCCTTCTTTTGAGTGGCACCTATAGATTTTAATCTGAACACCCCTGACGATTTTTCTCGTCAATGGGGACCAGTTCAAAAATTACATATAAAAAATATAGTAAAATAAGTAAATTTTTTATAATATAAAACATTCTTTCTCATGAAGATTAAAGCTAGCGATTCTTTATGACAGATTTAAGCGTGATATGGCCTCTCCTGGTTGGTTCCTTCAGATGGCTGCCCGTTATTTGTTTCGCGCATAAGTATATCTAAAAAAAATTCCATTTTTGACTGTGCCGCCGAATCAAAAACATAAGAAATTTAGTCTTGGTGTAAGTCTATAAAATTAGTCTAATTTAGTCTTGGTGTAAGCTGTAGCACTAGTTAGTGAACTGAAGATGGCCTCGACCGAAGAAAAGAAAATATACTTAACGTATTAGACTCGAACATTTTGTACAAACAAGGGTCCATGTCCACTTGTGAGGGATGTAGTTTCTTTCCCGTGCCCTTTGTTTTTATATTTCAATTTTTTTTAAATTGCGATGAAAAAAGCATAATTGTCAAAAGAACTGGCTAGTATATCTTACAGCTCAAGAATCAGTTTAGTTGAACAAATTTCCCACGTCGAATGCAAAGCTTAGTAGACAGGTTAAGAAGAAAATGCACATTCGAAAAAGTGTCTTCTGTTTTTACCATTTTTAATATTTATCTCTCGATCTGTATAGATCTAGCAAACTTTGCTTCAAGCACAACAATAAAATTGAACACTGCGCGGTTTTGTTTGTACATACTCCTGTTTAACCGCTTTGGTCACGTGCGTTTCCGTAACAATATTCAAGTATAAGTTCAACTTTTCGATTAGATTTTATCGATATGTAACGAGAATCGAGTTATATGAATAAACGGGTTAACCCGAGTATCTCGCTTCTCTTCCAGGTACCAGCAGCAAACGAGAGTCCTTCATGCGCCTTTTCAAATACATCAACGGCAGCAATATGGCCGGAATGAAAATGGACATGACGGTTCCCGTTGCTATGCAAATAAAACTTCGATCCCAATCGATGTCATATCAAACCATGAGCTTCTTCATTCCATTTGAACACCAGCTAGACGCACCCACACCAACTGATAGAAATGTCAAGCTGGAAATAACCGAACCATTTTGCGCCTACGTGAAAGTGTACGGTGGCTATTCAAGTTTGTCGAAAGTTCGAGAGAATTACCAGACACTTGTAGAAGCCCTTAAGGAAGATGGCCGCGGCGATGATATCAGCTCTGATGGTATTTATTCTGCAGGTTACGACTCTCTCATGAAGTTCTGGAAACGTCACAATGAAATTTGGATCGTCAGCATAAACCACAAGCCCAAATCCGAAAATAGGTCTATTCTAGAATCCCCCACGAAGTCAAAGCCAATCATATCCGTTGATGAGCCACTCGCGGTTGAAAAGTCTCCAGAATTCTGTGATGATCACGATTGTCCATCTTTCTACGAGGAGGAGCTTAATGCTACCGACTTCAAGCTACGTTGCTATCCCATGTCTTATAAGTGGGTGTCTACGAGTGTAACAAGTATGTTAAATCACAAGTTCTAGTCTTATGATTAGTTTATTTCCCAAAATGAGTGTTCCAATTGCATTACACTTTTTACTTTGGCGCTAGCATGAAGCGAGCAGCGTCGTCTAGACTCGTATCGACAACGGCGAATTAGCCAATCAGATAGCGAGACTACAAGCAATTGTGGGAAAAAATTTTAACGTTTGTTTAGGGAGGGGGGAGGGCAATCTAACAACAGAAAAATTGTACTTTGAAAAGGGTTGGAGCGGAATTAGTTTAAAGGGAAATCAGTTCACCCCATATGTTCTAGGTTATAGATTTGAATGCCACTAAGAAGGATTGTGGGCCTTAGGTTTATGTTTGATTTTTTCTCAATCTCATAGATATGAATCCCAAGGCTGCCGATAGGACGGCGTTCTGGCGTCTTTTCAGTTACATACAAGGCAGTAACGCAGAACAAATGAAGATTGACATGACCGTTCCTGTAACGATGAAGATGCAACCCCTCCAGTCTGGATCCGGCTCTCAGTTTGTCGAGAAGAACTACACGATGAGCTTCTTTATCCCCTTTAAGCACCAAGAAGACGCCCCTGCCCCCTCTGCAGATAATGTTATGTTAACAAATGTCAAACCGTTCTGTGCCTACGTGAAAGAGTATGGCGGCTTCTCGGACATGACGAAGGTCGCGATGTATTACAAGGAGCTTGTAGCAGCACTGAAAAAGCATAACCTGGAGGATGATTTCTACACCAATATGTTTTATACTGCCGGCTACGACGACCCTCGCAAGCTATTCAAACGACACAATGAAATCTGGCTCGTCAGTAAAAGCCGCAATCCAGTTAACGAACTTTTGGAAAGCCGTATTCGCAGTCGGTAATACTCAGCCTTGCCCTCGAGATAGATCCTGTTTCTGTTTAAGGAAGCATCACTCTTCCAATTAGCTATTGTACAATCTCTTTTTATAGTTTTCTTTCCAGTTTTCTTTCAAGGGAAGTTAAGTTTTAAGAAAATATTTCATCTCGAAGCCAAAAACCAGAATCATGAACGACCGGTATAAACCTGTTATTTCACGGTTCTTTCTTTAATTTCTCCTGGCGTAGAGCAGGCCAAAGTGACGTCGAAATAATTTCTAGTGCAAGAATGTGAATTTTATTGCGTTTTATGTTCGTGCTAATGATACATCAAGTGGCTGTTAGCGCAACGCAATATGTCAAATACTATAGTTAAACACTAGTTGCCAACAACGTTCCATGATTTGTTGTAGTTAAATAACGTATATTGAATCATACTTAACCAATAAAATGCTAATTTAATAACAATCGCAAAAAATGCAGACTGTTTGCCTTGGTTCTACCACAGGCGACCCAAACGTATAATTCGAGCCTTAAATCGACACAAGGACACAAGGTGAATTAAATTTAAGTTTATTTTATTTATTTTCCTCTCGGTCAACTAGGCTTAGCCGATTTTTTACGCATTTTATGTTTCCCACAGAAACCCTACAAATCGTTACGTTGACAGTGGATTCGAATTATACGTTTGGATGGCCTATGGTTCTGCTGAAAAGCACTGAACTTTCTTGCGGGAGATCGTGTTTTGGAAATCTCAGCTGAACGGACCAACCAACGCGACCAGCGGTCAGGGACCTTTTAGTCTTCTTGGGTGTGATATACGATCCGAGCTGGAGCAGGCGCGGTTCCTCTTTTGAAAAATGGTTACCTTAATTATCGCCTTCCCCTAGAAATCTAAAGACTGTCTTCCTTACGCAAATAAATTTAACGGTAAATGCAAGACCAAGATTACAACGCTAGAATGACTACCAAACCATCGTCAATCAATTAAGCGGAATACATTCACGAGTCTCTAACAGTGCTGTAATGAGCTGATTGTCTGCTACTGTCTTAGACTGTCTTTACTGTTTTTAACGGTCCTTTTACTGTCGATGCAATAGATGATTGGACTTTCTCCTCCGCACAGGTATTCACCACAGCAAAAAGTGTGTGTAGCCGCGAATGCCGAGACATAATCTCCCTATCCCCAACTCGCTTAACGCCTGCACCGTCTCTTTCAGCGGATTAATGATCTCGATGCGAATTTTAATTCCTTTGACAGATCATCGTTAAGACTAAACAACTGGTTGACGTTGAAATTCACAGTCCTCACATTAATTGAAAAAGGCACAGTCACTTTGAAGCTCGACTTTCTCTTTGTTTATATGATTCCTCTTGATCACTGTGTGAACAATTAAACCTATACCCAATCTAATACTTGTAGATAAAGCTTCCATTTTAGAAACATTTGCATTCGAGCCAAAAATACGACGCAGATCAAGCAGAAGCTTACTTCTGTCAAAAGTTTCAGTTCCTTGTGTCTAAAAATGGTGTGCACATTGTTAAACTTCTGTCTCTAGACTTCACTGAGATACTACGAATTGAGACGGTTTGTTCTACCTCACCAACTTAAAATGGTGGTTAAAATTTTGGAAGGATAACGCCAGTGACAATTATTCATGATTTCTTTGATCGTGAGCGGGCGGTATCCTGAGAATCCTGCAATCTGATTGGTTCCGGGAGTGGGCAGTATTTTCCTATCTCCTGACCAAACGAAGAGGATAAAGAGAACAACGCTAAGGGAACTTAACCAAGCTTCACCATGAGTGATGTACCTTCTAAAAATAGAATTTAGAAATAAATAAAAATGTTATTCACCGGCCTTGGTCTTTCCGTATTGGGAAAAACTGTGCCCTCTGTCTCGAGTCGCGAGTACGGCCCTCGGCCTGCGGCCTCGAGCCGTACTCGAGACCTCGGGCACAGTTTTTCCCAATACGAACCTCCCGGCTGGTGAACAACATATATTTATTTATTAATTGTGGAATAATAAGAACATTAAGCATTAGAGTAAAATCATTAGAGTAGGACTTGCACGTTTTGATTACAATACCAAACAATGGCACAGGGACACCCAATGATCGAATGTCTTAAAATTTGTCAGAATGACCTAAAATGGTTTCCATAATGCTTTAAAAGTTCGTTTAGTGAGTTTGTAGCTGCCCTACAAAATATTTATCTGTTTGGATGTTCTAGGGG
>NC_090870.1:54813455-54818455 GCF_036669935.1 Montipora foliosa
CACCGATTCCATAGCCATGATTCGTCGTCATCTACTTTTGCCAAAAAGGCAGAAAAAATGGGGGGTCACCGTGCTCGTTTGCGAGATCAGACCAGCCTGGATATGGTGCATTTTTAGAAGCTTGCGTTATTTTAAGACGATCTTAGCTTACAACAGTCAGCAATGAATAAAAGCTACATTAGTGAAATTTAGATCAGGTAAAAGTACTCAATTCAACATAACTAATATAACTAAATAATAGTTTGCCGCTGATGTCTTTTTCTGAGGTGAAATAGACCTTAAAAAACGATACATATTACTCTATAAAGTAAGAAAACTTCGGTCGCACGAGAGCATAAAAGTCGAAATATTTGAAACTTCTCACTTACAGATTTTTTTTGGTTTTTGTTAAAATGGACAAAGTCAGGAAAGGAAGTGGTCTGCGGAAAGAAAAATGGGGGTCACTGAGCATTCAAGAGAGTGAAATCGCTGCGAAGATCTCAAAGCGATTGTCTATTCGCACTGTCACGTCATTCCGTGACATTTTCGAGAAGATCTGGGTCCACAGCTATCCCATGATGCCACACGCTTTCACGTTCCATCCTTGTGGAAAATGTTTGCGCCTTTAGCATCGTGTTTATCGTGTTTACCCTCGTGGTCTGCGATACATGACGTGTGCGTGCTTGACATGCGCGAAAAAATGCGCAGTAATAATGGGCGCGAACGTCCTTGAGCAACCTACGTGCCTACCATTACAGTATGCTAGGGACATTGGAAGCCACATGTTAAAGAATGGCAAGGTGGTCTGCCTACTAATTCACTCAGCCATCGTCTTATGGACCAGTCAATTTGAAGCTTCAACATCCTTCCTTTCAACATGTACCAGACATCTGACGGCTTCAGTTTGTAGGCGAGAGAATTGTCTGGCCATCCGAACATGGCGGATATCAGAATGTAAATAAGCAAGAAAAGCCCACCGAAGGTAATATGGATCAGGTATCTGAGTATGACACGGAGTCCAGAGTCCGATGAAGAACCAGAGGAGGTTGAAAATGTTAGCGCCCAGGAATCGAGGGAATAACAGAGAACTGAATTTTCTTTTTATGGCTGTGAGAACACGATCGGGACGTGTCATAAGAAAGTCATTTAGGGCTGTTTTATGGCAATAAGAGTTTAGTCTAAGGCCTCAGTTATTAAGCTGTTCTCAACTCCGTGAGATAGCGAAATGTTTGCCGGTTACTCGGGAAAATACGGTTTCCTAGTACGTAAAACGCGAAAAGCCCGATTCAGTTTAAGTTGAAACGTGATCTTTACCCCCCGACCCTCTCCCCCTCATCCCCTATATCCCCCCTCTGTAAAGGAAGGAAGCCTTCGCCAGAATGATCCTAACAACTACTGCAGATGCTGTAAAGCGTAGCTGAATATTCTGTATGGTATTCGTCGAAGTCCCTTTCCACGGAAAGTGTGTTTCGTTCGTCAGGGAAAAATTTAGCACACAAACTTGAAACGACGGGAATCGTAATAGAGAAATGCCTTTTCCCTGACCGCATCTCCACGGAGACTTCTCGACCACAACTCACAACTGCTGCCAAATTTCGGTAAAGCTAAGCGGAGTTATCTTGTTTTATTTATTTTAATAAAATACAGACATTGCAAATACTACATCACACTTTAATACTAGTGGTGACAGATGAATTTTATTTCAAAGGCTTATCGAGTATTTGTGATCATAGAGATGTATTTTACTGTTGAAAATTGGAATATTTTGTTGTCAAGTGTATTGGAGTATTGCGCAGTTTCGAGGAGATCGAGCAATCATTTGTGGAACCGCCTTTTTGGCTTAACCAAATACTTACTAAAATCGAGCAGAGTTCCTCTATCGTTAAATTAGCAACTGAGGAAGCCGAAAGGCCCAAGTTTTTGTCCAAATGTGATCAGCGATAATGCTTTGTCGAGGACACGAAACTACCACTGTGACATGAAGTCGCCCTCGACCGTTGTATTTTGGCCGCTACGAAAAACAGTTAGAAAATAAGACTTTTCCCGAATCCTGTGGATAACAAAGAGAGAACTTCCTTTCCTTCCAGGCCATAGCATCGCCTTGCTCGAACTTTAATTATGTAAAGTTATTGCAACAGTCTACGATTTTCTCAAAGTTAACGCATTTCTCGAAGCTTGTTATCGGTGGCGTCACCAAATAATTTAATTTCAGCCAATCAGTATTTTGCGTCCAAAAATTCTAAAGGCGCAGGCCCTGATTCTACCCCCAACCCCAGTCCCTCGGTGGGTCTGCACCGTCTCCTCCCAAATTTTAGTTCCACTCTCCACTCCGTCTAACCGGTATAACTTTGTTGCGTGCAGTTTTAAAAGATGCACACAAGAATTATAGAATTTTCAATCTTTCCTTCGTAAGGCAATGTCAACTGGAACTCGTAGAGCGAGTTTTTCCCGCTATCCAAGCGTTAGGTTGGAAAAGCAATCCAGTGTAATCTCTCATAATTCAGATGCTGTGTTCGATGAGCACGACGAAACTTCCACCGCTAGTTTGAATAGAACAAGTGATGGAGAGCAAGTTGGAATATGGAACACAACGAGGAGAAAACTTACTCTCATCTCGCTCTGTCTAGTGTATTTTGCAGCTACGGCTTCGTTCGCTATTCTTTCCCCCTTCTTTCCAGGCGAGGTGAGCTACAATATTACGATCAGTTTGGAAATGCCGGCTAAGTTGGCCTTTCCGAGAAAAATTCTTGCAAATAGCTTTATAGCTAGATGAACCCATCACTCGGAGTCAAGAGAGGTTTTGCTGCCTTTTTACTCAGCTAAATCGTAGGAAACATTGTTGAGAAACACTATGTTATAAATATATACGAATTGTTCTGGTTTATTTTGGGTAATTCCTTTTTTTTTTTAGCCAAACCCTCGGCCCCCTTGATCTGAGGATGACGAGTTTTTGCGTCCAGTGGTTTAGGACTTTTTTGTCTTCTTAAAAGAAGCAGAGAAAATTTAAACAAATTTTTTTTCAAAGGTGCGCAAAAGATCAATCCTTTGGATTTTATTTTTTAAATGGTGTAGACAAACTGGAGGTTTGGATTCCGCCATACTTAGGGGGCAGGGGTGTGGATAAAAACTGGAAGAACCACCTGTTATTCGCTATTGTTCCATCCTTTGTTGGATTAACAGACTTTTCTGTTTTCCGTATGAACCGTAGGCAGACAACCTCACAAGTCTTATTGTTGAAACTGCAGAACTTTAAATGGACCCATTCATGTGCACTTTTTGCGAAGAGTAGGTTTCTGTCTTCCCGGTGTTGGGATTCATTTCTGCCAGCATGTGATTTGCCAGCCCAGGCTGGATTAGCTGGAAAGACTTCTGAGCAAGAGAGACCTCAAAAACAAATGCAGCCATATGTCAAACTATTTGGCAGATAGTAAAGATTCTAGAACTCTCTCAAGATATAGACAGGAAGACTTTTTCCAGTTGCTAGTGTTTTGAAGGAAAAGTTTTAAGTTCACATAGAGTATTGCTGACTATAACATCAATATTTTCTTTTTCTTGTGGGACTGCCTCTGACTGCCAAATCAACAGTTGTTACTGATCGCATTCCCCACTCATTATGAGATTTGGACATTAACTTAAACTACCAGCCGTTAACTTTCTTCGGTTGGGTGCTTTGACTTTTAAAAGAATATTAATGTAATAATTATTAAGTATCTCAGACCAACTGAAGGGATGACAGAGTTATATGTTTTTCACCGGCCAGGAGGTCCATATTGGGAAAAACTGTGCCAGGGGTCTCAAGTACAGCTTAAGGCCACAGGTAGAGGGCAGTACTCGAGACTGAGGGCACAGTTTTTGCCTATACGGACCAACCAAGGCGGGTGAATAACCTGTTTATTTTTTTTCCTAAAAGGAGGCAGGCTGGCCTGCGATGCTTATTGTCAAAAGAAAAATAATTTATCAGGCAATACCGGCTGCAATAATTGGTTGGTTCTGCTCACAATATTCTTTAATTTGTAAAGCAAGACTGTTCACTTTTAAAAATATTTAAAAGGCTTCAAAAAATCTATTTTTGGTCCTGATCCCAGCTCATCACACAAGCTTGCGCCACCAGGGCTTGGATTCTGTCCGGGTTGGCGGGCAAGGTGGAAAAATTCTGCCCGCTCCCACAGCCAATCAGATTGCAGGACTTGCAGAATTCCACCCGCTTGTGCATTGAGAAAAAAATGTTTCTTATTATTAAACACTTTTTTTCTTATTACAGGCCAAAGTTATGGGTGCATCTGGTAGCATGATTGGCTTGATCTTTGGGATTTATCCATTGGTTGTTTTTCTGGTAGCACCAGTGATTGGAGTTTTGGTGAGTTATATTATAAATGTTTAATAATCATGTCAATGCCTCTTTTAGTTTTCAAATAGTTCAATATTGGATGCAGTTGACCTCACTGTTGGTCATAAAACCTTCCACCTGCTAATAGCTGAGAGTGGCTTATAGGTGATCAAGTAATAATATAATATTGGTTACTACTATAATTATTTAAAGAAGTTTAATTAATGTGGCTTACTTTTATGCCTGCAGACTTTTCAATGAAAGCTGAGTTTTATGTAAATTTTCTTATCTGTCTCTTGTTTTCAGCTTCCACAAGTTGGTCCAAGGTTCACTCTAACAGCTGGGTTGTTCCTTTGTTCAGGATCCCAAATATTGTTTGGGTAAATTCTTTGATTGATGTTCTTGCACCCTCTCACAAAAATGAGGACTCTGCAGTTCAACTTGGACACACTTACTTTGGTTAATTGTTGTTGCCTGTGATGCCAAGAAAAGGGATCATAATCTGCCAATTCAAAGTGCTGGATGCGATCCTTTTACCAGCATTTAACACCGCAGTGAATTTGTCACAGCAGCAAAAAAAATGAGATGGTAGATTGAAATTTTGACTGTACAGTCTGTAAAATTGTTATGAAAGGTGCAATAAAATGAATTTATGAATTCTTTGACCAATAGCCTTAAGGGGGTTAGGATAAAA
>NC_090870.1:54823455-54830955 GCF_036669935.1 Montipora foliosa
ATGTAAGGAAACAGTAGGACAATCAACACTCTTTCAAGCGATCAATACTTTAAACAAACTTGCCAACTTGTAACTTAACGGTATAATACATGTATGTGTAACATTGTGTAAAAGTACTGCGCAAAAATTTTCCTCTACTCTTCTTCGGTATACAGTCAGACCTCTAAGACCAAAAACCTGGAGATCAAGGTCAAGAAAACGTGAGATTTGGGAAAAAACCTGGAGATTGATCGACGGCGTCTAAAAGAACTAAAACCAGTTCATCAAAATAAAATTTTTGTTTCTGTTTATCAATGTAAACTTTTATGTAACCCTAGCAACAGAGAAGTTTAATAACGTTATTGAAAGCCTGGAGGGAGGGGGTTACTTGGGTCGCTTTTCGCTGGGTATGTGCCGCTAGCCTCTCAGGACTCCAACCCCTCTATAGTGTATTCATAGTTAATAGACATAGGCTGGTTATGAAACTCGACAAGTTTCTTTGTTTCATGTTTTTGTTCGCTTTTTTGGCCTTGACCCTGCACAAAACCCGACAAAAACACGCTTTTTTCGGCAGGATAACCAATCAAAAGCTTCGACTAATTTATTCGAAGTTAACTTGCGAACCAAAAGCAAAAGATTGTGCAGGGTCACGGTCGGTTCAACATCTAATTGTGACTGTATTGTTCCTGCTTTTGAAATTCCCAGGGTTTCATAACCAGTCCCTTGATTAACTATGGTCTATTTTATGGCCAATTGTAGACCCCATCTTAGTCACTTTTGGGTAAATGTACTTTTAGCGACCCCAATTTAGTCACTTTCTGATTTATTCATTAACCTTACATAAAGCCTTTTAATTGTAATTTCAAACGAAATGTAATACCACTAGTAAATGTTAAATCAACAGGGCTATGGTTCCTTCTGTAATAACTTTTTTTCATCGCGAATCTAGCCAAGATTTTCTTACCCCAAAAATCCCGACAATTTGCGACCCCATTCTAGTAACCATGTCGGAACTGTGTTGAAAATGTAACCCCATTATAGTCAATCCAGTCGTGAAAATGCGACCCCATCCAGCGGCACATCCCCGTTAGCCCATTAATAAGAAGTACCTTCCCCACCCCCCTTCCCCCCTGGGATGAAAGCTTCAATACATTCACGGTTTAGGGTCGGCAGATTCGTTCCGATAAATATTCAGCGTTTTCCGCCATTTTGAACGATCCGTACGATCATATGGAAACCAGGCTTTAATAGAGGGAAAGGTTACGTTTATACAAACGTTGGCCGTGTAGCACTTATATTTTAAACAGAGTTAACTGAATAGAGTGTAATGTGAAGCGCTCGATTTCTATCCCATATGAACCATGTGAGCGTTAGCCCTACTGATGGAAATGGGCCCACACAAGGACAGAAAACTCTGACCAGGGTGGGAAATGAGTCTCTGACCCTGGTCAGAGTTTTCTGTCCTTGTGTGGGCCCATTTCCATCAGTAGGGCTAACGCTCACATGGTTCATATGGGATAGAAATCGAGCACTTCACATTACACTCTATTCAGTTAACTCTGTTTAATAGAGGGGCTGCCTAATACAGGTAACAAATACAGGACTTTGAAAACTGGCCGCTTAATACAGGGCCGTTATATACAGGTTCCACTGTACTACACATATCACTTAAAGTGCCTTTTTCTGGGCTGAGATTCGACGACGTCAGTCTGTAAAGACGCCTGTGGCAGCTGCTTTCAGTCCATAGTTGATCTCACCCACGCAACCCAAGCGTGCATGTGTAAGGAGGACAGACTTCAACACAGTGTGTCTCCCTCGTACTCTTCACAAACACTGTGTAGGTTCTCTTTAATGTTTCATTTGTAGATGAACTTACAAAGGCCATGATCTCCCTCATTCAACTGAACATGATGCTCGACCAACTGAGCCACAAGTTTCTAAGATTTTTAGTGGCGAGCTTCCCATTGGGTGAGGAGGTGTCTATCTAGGGGCATGTTTCCCAAGAGATCGCCTTCTTATCTCTTATAATTTAAGCCTTTTCAACAGAGGGTAACTGATATCAATACAATGGTGAAAACTGGCCTGAATCTGTATACTAGTCTTAGAATTTGAAAACCAGGGATTTTGAACTTGCATTTATTAAAACATTCTCTAGTGTTTTCCGGTTGCTTTAATTTTCAAGTGCTACTTAAACAAACTTCAATTGCAGTATATGACGTTAAAGAATATGCTTTTTCAGATGTGACTAGAGAGAAGAAGGGCTCATTGCTCCAAATGGGGAAGATTCCAGGAATCGCTGTCATCGGTAATTACATGTTACATAAGTTCCATTTTGCGGACTGTAAATAACATAGATGCTCTCATATTTTGAGGTGGGGGGGGGGGGGGGGGGGGGGGAAGACTTTAAAGGCAATTGCATTTTTCACCATTACCATGACCCAGTATTTAATTTAATTTAATCAAGAGCATTTCTGATACATGAGGTTGATATGAGCTTGAGACTAAAAACAAAGTGATTATTATTAGAGCTAGCCACGACTACGAGGAAAAAATAAATCAGAGTTTATCATTTTTTTAAATCAAAGGAGAATAAAGAAGGAACGATTCTGTAACTTAAAACTAAATTGAAAAGCTAAACCACACGCAACTGCTGCCGGGTTTACACTTGCCCGTTCATAATTTTTATTTATCACGCTCTTGTGGCTTTATACGTGTCACTGCCAAGAATTTCTTTAATGCGAGGAATATCACTTATTTGTCCTTCTCTTTCGTCTTTAGGATTTAGTGTTCTTGTATCGGGAATTGTGCTGGGGTTTCTGGATCCAACATTTGCACCTTACATGAAGAAAGTAAGAAATTTCGTCGCCCAATTCCCCCCCCCCCCCCCCCCCCCTAAAATGATGTGTTCAGGGCCTCACAAGTTTCATTCCTCTATCGCTTTTATGCAGCCCATGCCCATTTTCAATTTACGCATTAAGCATTTAAAGATACTTTGCCGGTCGATGACTTTGCCGTTCCACCCAGTGTATGACTGTGTTCCCATGGAAAAGGGGGCTGCAACTGCAAAAGCTACGAATCAAACTATGTAAAGCTGCCATTAACGGGAGCAGAGCTCTCTATGTAATTTTGGGTGTGTGACTGACCGTGATTCCCAGTCCTCTTGAAAGAAAAATCGTAGTGTTCCGTTCAGCAAAAGATTCTCAGCAGGTTTTTCAACAATCGGCAGTTTAATGAAATTATCTAAAAACTTGTCGGCAGAGTACTGTGACCTCTTTAGAAATTTCCTCCAGATGTGTGAAAGACACATAGGATAAACCACAAAATTCTGCTATCAATTGAACATAGTTTTGTTTGAAAACTACATATTGAAGTTGTTTTTTTCTTGATGTTCGTTCGTTCGTTTTTATTTATTTTTTATTTGTCTTATGTTACAGTTTGGCTTGGGTCCCAGCAAAGTTGGCTTAATATTCCTTCTCTGTGCCTTCTGTTATGCAATTTCTGCGCCAGCGGTTGGGTGGATATGCGATAAGACGGTAAGTGATGGATACTTCCGTACATTTGAGTCGTTTTTCTACAAGCTTTTTTGAACAAGTCAGTACTCGGTAAGCCAAAATGACGAGTGTATGTAACTGGAACTATCCAAATCTGGGAATGTAAAACTACAACATTTGTTTGGAAGTTTGATCAAAGTACGGATATCATAAAAAACACTAAATCCTTTACTAACTTTACTTTACTAACCGACGAAATCCTTAGGCCTAAACATCGTTTGAGGGCCTAACTGGGCCTAAAATTAGCCTGAAGGGGGTATTTTTTAAAGAAACTGTGGTGCTGCGTCGGTGGGGAAGTAGTATACAAAAATTTGGTTTTATCAACGGAGTTGATAATGTAAATGGGCCACCGTACAGACATTCTAAAAGCTGACGTTTCGAGCGTTAGCCCTTCGGATTCGCTCTAAAATTAGCCTTCCGAGGTTTGCATTTTCACACGTAATGTGCATTTTACCACCCTGCGAGCAGAGCCTCCTTTTGTCTTAATCTCTACTGAGGAGTAGAAAAGGAGGCTCTGGCTGAATCGCGTCAACTCTTTGAAGCCGCCGCAGCCCGAACTTCTGGACTAGTCCCTTGAGCTCGCTGCACCGTGAAAAACGAAGAAGGCGGCGAGAACTGGCGCATTAGTCTTGGGTTCGAGACTGTAACCTGGCAACATGCAGCGCATACTCAGTCAAGACCTTACTCGATTCATGCAGAGTCTTTCTCTAGAACGCCAAAATCGAGCAAGCAAAAGAAAGGCTCTGCTAGCAGGGTTGCATTTTTACCCCCCTGAACTGCATTTTTTACATCGGCCAATTACAAGCGTTGTTTTCCTTTGCGGGGTCGGAAACTTAACACTACCATTCGCTTCGAGAGAGTACTAGAATAAAGTTTAAAAAGTTCATCAAAGAGCTTTCCAAACTCCCTGGTTTATTTTAATCCCGGTTTAAGACTATGTGGTTTACTAGAATGATCCATCCTTTCCAAAAAACACCATGCATTTAACTTTACAAGTAAGGGCCAAGCGTCTAATTAACGAGTTCCGAAAATTAGCATTTGAATTTTCGTTTTAGTGGTATAAGGAAATTTTGAGTTCTGGTACTCACGGCGTGCAGTCATGTGTCCGCATTTGAACGCCTCATTGAATTAACTTGATAGGGTTTTTTTATATAGTGGTTCCGAAATGGCTTATCGATAAAGTGGCACAAACATTTTAAAACTTAAAGTTGATTTCCTCGTATTTCAGGGTAAAACTCGGCTGGTTATGTTGTTTGGTGCATTTTGTGTTCTTGTTGGCATTCTTATTCTTGCTCCTGCACCATTTCTTACATTTCTTCCACAAAGGTTAGTGTTTATTTCGTTTTATTCCCAGCACGATCTTTGTGTACATAAAACACTCAGGGGCAAGTATGCATGACGCAAATACCGGTATAAATGGATTTTCACAGGTTCATTATTTGAATTTTTTTCAATTGTCTTATGAAAATAACCGGACCCAGAATTGGGCCCTGAGGAACGGCAAATTCCACTGTTGCCATATCTGACTTCCTGTCATCAATTTGCACGAGCTGTTAGTTAGATAGTCAATTATTCACAATAAAAAGTATTGTGAGAACCAGAGGCTGTGCGTCTTAGAGACGACCGACCTAAATTGGACGGCGGTATCAAAAGCCTTGCTATAATCTGCGCAGACCATCAGTGTTACCTCTCCTCTGCTTGATACCCGTATTAGAGCGTCGCGGATGCTTATTTCCCTTTCGTAAACGGTCGTTGCCATTTCTCAGAACGGTCGTTGCCATTTGAAATGGTCGATGCCATTTTTTGGCTCTGAATTACACTCATTAGGTCTAAGAACTCAAAAGGTTGCGGTTACTGGGAGTTGTGTCTCGCTGGTCATACGAGTTAGGGTTCGGGTTAGGGTTCTGTTTAGGGTGAGGGCTAAGAACCCGAGTTTGAGTCTTGAAATTTGTGGACTCTTTTTTTCCTCCAGTTTTTCTTTTATAAGTGTTTTTTTTTCCTTTTTTGTATTAATTTTTGTTAACGTTTTTTCTTAGTTTCTTTCTTTTAATTTTCTTTGAAGTGAAGTGTGTAGTCGACCGTTATAAATGGCATCGACCGTTTCAAATGGCAACGACCGTTTACGAAAGGGAAATTTTCGGACTCTTTTTTTCCTCCAGTTTTTCTTTTATAAATGTTTTTTTTTTCCTTTTTTGTCTTAATTTTTGTTAATATTTTTTCTTAGTTTGTTTCTTTTCATTTTCTTTGAAGTGAAGTATGTAGTCGACCGTTATAAATGGCATCGACCGTTTCAAATGGCAACGACCGTTCTGAGAAATGGCAATGACCGTACGCGTTTCAAATGGCAACGACCATTTACGAAAGGGAAATTTGCGTCTCGGATCCCCAGTAAGATAGAAGTTGTTGAATGACCATTCCGGAATCCTGATACTGTAGGACCGAGTAACGCTTCCTCATTGATGTAAACAATGAGCTGGTTGAGCACCAAGCGCTCGAAAACTTTAGAAAGTCATAGCAGAGGAAACTCAAAATAACTATTTTGTAGAGCGCGACTGCGACAAGAATTTCTGACAATAACGTGTGCAGAGTAGTGAAAGTATTCGACTAACAGAGTTCACGAGTGACGACGATTAAAAATTGGACTCGTAACGTCAAAGGTATTATAATAAATGTCAATTGAAATGAAATAGAGGTACATGTCAATGAAAATAGACAAAGTTTCTTTAGCAGACTTTACCGAAACTTGACACATATGACATTAAACTCTAAGCATAGCATATACGTGAAATCGCAGTAAAAATCTCTTTTTGACAATCGTGTGGAAAGCCGAAAAGGCCATAAAATGCATCGGTTACTAAACCAACTCAACGCTGAAACAAAACGTGCCGTGGTTAATAACTTCGTTAACACCCAGTTAATGATAATATGGCCGAGCATCCCTCGTAAGGAAAGGAGGAAAGATAACGAGATGCGACATTCCCATTTGAAAGCAAAACTAACTGAAAGCTAACATTAGTTGGAAAGCTACACCTTTGTACTGTTTCACTTTGGTAAGTGCACACGTACTTGCTATGCCACTCCGCCTAAAACCTGATGTAGGTGAGAACTGAGTAAAGATGGAAAATGTGGTCCTTGTGCCGCGTGGAGTAGTTGACTCTGTAAGGCAACACTAAAACTGAACTTAATATGCTATTGAGACGCAGTGGTTATAATCAAGAAAATGCGATGCAATTAGCCTAGGAATTCTCTGACGTCATATCTCATCAGTTATCTTGTTTATGGACATTACAACAAAGGACGATAAAGAGCTGCAAAACCGCAGTGGACGTAGCATACTAATGAATTGGATCAACGCGTTCCGACAATAACTAGGAATGCAGTCAGAAATTAACGTTAGCACTGCACAGTAGACTTGAATTAAAGTATATTGCAGTTTATGAGAAACCTTACTTGAACTCGTCTTTATTCGCAATCAAGTTTCCATGTGAATTGGCCCGATAAAGCGTATCAAGGAAACCACATCTTAGCTAGTTTGATTAGTTTAACTGCTAGAGTGGTTTTTAATTGAGTGTCGAAAGTAATTCAGTAGCGAATTGCTTTGGTTTACGATTAGTTCACTCAGTGATTGGTTCAAAGTTCTCGCGCCACTTTTTTAACCAATCAGAAGCGAAACCAAAACCAATCGTGGCTCGCGCGTGCACATTTTCCCGCGCTTTGTGTCGGCAACTGGATTGTCTCCGTCCTTCTTGATTGGACAAAGTAATTACTTTGGTTTTGGTTTTACGACACTCAATTGAAAATCGCTCTATGCAACCAATCTCATGGGCGCGACACTGCATAATACTTTCGCATTGTTCGCTCTACCAGTAAAATCCGTTTCGTACACAAACGAGTTTATCTTCTACACACGTACTGTAGGTTTTGGGTTTGCGATCTATCAAAATCGCACATAGATTATGTCAGTTATATA